>NC_064617.1:714791034-715107423 GCF_023898315.1 Schistocerca nitens | reverse complement strand
TAAAACAATTATATTCTGAAAATTTTTTACGTTATTGATAAAGATCTACAATACATGTTGTTGTTGTTGTGATCTTCAGTCCTGAGACTGGTTTGATGCAGCTCTCCATGCTACTCTATCCTGCGCAAGCTTCTTCATCTCCCAGTACCTATTGCAACCTACATCCTTCTGAATCTGCTTAGTGTGTCGATCTCTTTGTCTCCCTCTACGATTTTTACCCTCCACGCTGCCCTCCAATGCTAAATTTGTGATCCCTTGATGCCTCAAAACATGTCCTACCAACCGATCCCTTCTTCTAGTCAAGTTGTGCCACAAACTTCTCTTCTCCCCAATCCTATTCAATACCTCCTCATTAGTTACGTGATCTACCCACCTTATCTTCAGCATTCTTCTGTAGCACCACATTTCGAAAGCTTCTATTCTCTTTTTGTCTAAACTGGTTATCGTCCATGTTTCACTTCCATACATGGCTACACTCCATACAAATACTTTCAGAAACGACTTCCTGACACTTAAATCTATACTCGATGTTAACAAATTTCTCTTCTTCAGAAACGATTTCCTTGCCATTGCCAGTCTACATTTTATATCCTCTCTACTTCGACCATCATCAGTTATTTTGCTCCCTAAATAGCAAAACTCCTTTACTACTTTAAGTGTCTCATTTCCTAATCTAATCCCCTCAGCATCACCCGATTTAATTTGACTACATTCCATTATCCTCGTTTTGCTTTTGTTGATGTTCATCTTATATCCTCCTTTCAAGACACTGTCCATTTCGTTTAACTGCTCTTCCAAGTCCTTTGCTGTCTCTGACAGAATTACAATGTCATCGGCGAACCTCAAAGTTTTTACTTCTTCTCCATGAATTTTAATACCTACTCCTAATTTTTCTTTTGTTTCCTTTACTGCTTGCTCAATATACAGATTGAGTAACATCGGGGAGAGGCTACAACACTGTCTCACTCCTTTCCCAACCACTGCTTCCCTTTCATGCCCCTGGACTCTTATAACTGCCGTCTGGTTTCTGTACAAATTGTAAATAGCCTTTCGCTCCCTGTATTTTACCCCTGCCACCTTCAGAATTTGAAAGAGAGTATTCCAGTTAACGTTGTCAAAAGCTTTCTCTAAGTCTACAAATGCTAGAAACGTAGGTTTGCCTTTTCTTAATCTTTCTTCTAAGATAAGTCGTAAGGTTAGTATTGCCTCACGTGTTCCAACATTTCTACGGAATCCAAACTGATCTTCCCCGAGGTCCGCTTCTACCAGTTTTTCCATTCGTCTGTAAAGAATTCGCGTTAGTATTTTGCAGCTGTGACTTATTAAACTGATAGTTCGGTAATTTTCACATCTATCAACACCTGCTGTCTTTGGGATTGGAATTATTATATTCTTCTTGAAGTCTGTGGGTATTTTGCCTGTCTCCACTCACTAGATGGTAGAGTTTTGTCGTGACTGGATCTCCCAAGGCCATCAGTAGTTCTAATGGAATGTTGTCTACTCCCGGGGCCTTGTTTCGACTCAGGTCTTTCAGTGCTCTGTCAAACTCTTCACGCAGTATCTTATCTCCCATTTCATCTTCATCTACATCCTCTTCCATTTCCATAATATTGTCCTCAAGTACATCGCCCATGTATAAACCCTCTATATACTCCTTCCACCTTTCTGCCTTCCCTTCTTTGCTTAGAACTGGGTTGCCATCTGAGCTCTTGATATTCATACAAGTGGTTCTCTTCTCTCCAAAGGTCTCTTTAATTTTCCTGTAGGCAGTATCTATCTTACCCCTAGTGAGACAAGCCTCTACATCCTTCATTTGTCCTCTAGCCATCCCTGCTTAGCCATTTTGCACTTCCTGTCGATCTCATTTTTGGGACGTTTGTATACCTTTTTGCCTGCTTCATTTACTGCATTTTTATATTTTCTCCTTTCATTAATTAAATTCAATATTTCTTCTGTTACCCAAGGATTTCTATTAGCCCTCGTCTTTTTACCTACTTGATCCTCTGCTGCCTTCACTACTTCATCCCTCACAGCTACCCATTTTTCTTCTACTGTATTTCTTTCCCCCATTCCTGTAAATTGTTCCCTTATGCTCTCCCTGAAACTCTCTACAACCTCTGGTTCTTTCAGTTTATCCAGGTCCCATCTCCATAAATTCCCATCTTTTTGCAGTTTCTTGAGTTTCAATCTGCAGTTCATAACCAATAGATTGTGGTCAGGATCTACATCTGCCCCTGGAAATGTTTTACAATTTAAAACCTGGTTCCTAAATCTCTGTCTTACCATTATATAATCTATCTGATACCTTTTAGTATCTCCAGGATTCTTCCAGGTATACAACCTCCTTTTATGATTCTTGAACCAAGTGTTAGCTATGATTAAGTTATGCTCTGTGCAAAATTCTACAAGGCGGCTTCCTCTTTCACTTCTTCCCCCCATTCCATATTCACCTACTATGTTTCCTTCCCTCCCTTTACCTACTGACGAATTCCAGTCACCCATGACTATTAAATTTTCGTCTCCCTTCACTACCTGAATAATTTCTTTTATCTCGTCATACATTTCATCAATTTCTTCATCATCTGCAGAGCTAGTTGGCATATAAACTTGTACTACTGTAGTAGGCATGGGCTTTGTGTCTATCTTGGCCACAATAATGCGTTCACTATGTTGTTTGTAGTAGCTAACCCGCACTCCTATTTTTTTATTCATTATTAAACCTACTCCTGCATTACCCCTATTTGATTTTGTATTCATAACCCTGTAATCACCTGACCAAAAGTCTTGTTCCTCCTGCCACCGAACTTCACTAATTCCCACTATATCTAACTTTAACCTATCCATTTCCCTTTTTAAATTTTCTAACCTACCTGCCCGATTAAGGGATCTGACCTTCCACGCTCCGATCCGTAGAATGCCAGTTTTCTTTCTCCTGATAACGACGTCCTCTTGAGTAGTCCCCGCCCGGAGATCCGAATGGGGGACTATTTTACCTCCGGAATATTGTACCCAAGAGGACGCCATCACCATTTAATCGTACAGTAAAGCTGCATGTGCTCGGGAAAAATTACGGCTGTAGTTTCCCCTTGATTTCAGCCGTTCGCAGTACCAGCACGGCAAGGCCGTTTTGGTTAATGTTACAAGGCCAGATCAGTCAATCATCCAGACTGTTGCCCCTGCAACTACTGAAAAGGCTGCTGCCCCTCTTCAGGAACCACATGTTTGTCTGGCCTCTCAACAGATACCCCTCCGTTGTGGTTCCACCTACGGTACGGCCATCTGTATCGCTGAGGCACGCAAGCCTCCCCACCAACGGCAAGGTCCATGGTTCATGGGGGGGCTACAATCCATTACACGGGAAAATTGAATATATTACAAATCTGGGTGAAATGGTGCTGACGAATCACAAAAGAAAAGATTGAAACAAATTCATATTAACATCTCAGACAAGTGACTTAACTACGCGCATGCCAATAAAAATAATAAAATTTACCTTACAATAGATGGCTGACTTAATTACACTGTTGATTTTTCATTATATTAACAATTATTCAATTATTCATTTGTTCATCGTCATCTCATTCCATGGTATCATTTAGCTTGGCGGCTGATCACAATTATTATTCAGTTCCATATAATGAGATTTTACAGTTTGTTCTGCACTGTGACTTTAACAGCTACTAACTATAAACTGCGCTGTACCAGCGACAGGCTACAACTACACTCTAGCAGCGAGCGAATGCAACTGCCACAGAGACTGCTCTGACCTGCGACTCTATTGCAGCTCTCTTTTAACAGGGGCAAAGATATTTTATATCTCAGGCAGCGACTGTGAATTGTCGTTCGAGCAAGTGAGTAATACATCGAGATTACATTTGCTCCAGCAGGGTGGTGAACCCCTTACATGCTAAATAAAAAGATTCTAACTAGATACTAACTACTAGGAGGCATATGATTAGCACAAGAAAGATTTTGTTGAAGAGCAAACAATGTATTTAGAAAATTTTATCTTATTCATGTGACAAGACGTCCCAAAAACTATATAGTTGTCAATAACTCCACTGTCAAAACATTATCAACCATACATTCATACTCATAATTCCCTTGCGTGTTTTTTTACATACGCATCATTTCATCTCACTTTACAATGCATGTCCTACCAACACAGAGCCTCCACTAAGAGTATCATGTCCATACACTTCCATATCCACTCGCTAACTGGTAGTCCGTTCAACGACAGAATCTCTTGCCGAGGGAGCAGAGCGCTGTCAGCGATATTAACACAGTCTATAACGCTGCCAACATACATACAGGTTACTTACATGGATGAATGTATGGTTGATAATATTTGGGCAGTGGAATTATTGACAACTATATAATTTTTGGAACTGCATGTCACATGAATAAGGTAAAATTTTCTAAATACATTGTTTGCTCTTCAACAAAATCTTTCTTTTGCTAATCATATGCCTCCAAGTATTTAGAGTCTATAGTAGTTAGAATCACAAGTGTTTGTGTGGCCATGCTCCGCAGCAAGCGTATAAATACTTGTTTTGTGTTCGCAGCTCGTGGTCGTGTGGTAGCGTTCTCGCTCCCCGTGCTCGGGTTCCCGGGTTCGATTCCCGGCGGGGTCAGAGATTTTCTCTGCCTCGTGATGACTGGGTGTTGTGTGATGTCCTTAGGTTAGTTAGGTTTAAGTAGTTCTAAGTTCTAGGGGACTGATGACCATAGATGTTAAGTCCCATAGTGCTCAGAGCCATTTGAATCATTTTGCACTCGTTTTGTAAATAAAATTGCCTTTTCCTGCTGCTAGTTACTTTATGTATCCCATACGCGTTTCGCCTTCTCCTGTTCTAAGCATCATCAGTGGGATGTATAACGATACAGTTTTGTTAGTTACAGATTAGCAAACAGTTCACTTCGCGAATTTTTGTAAAAAAAGTAATTACTTACGATTTGCTGATCTGCGTTTCCTCACATCTGGTCTGTAGGTCGCACTACCATTTTTATCACTGCCATATAATCACAACTTTGTGTTCTCGCCTTCCACACACTGTTCACCATGTTTTTCACTCTTTTTTGTGGTGGATTATTGTTCTTTTGTCACTCGATGCAACTATTTCGTCGTACACCTCTTTTCACAGCGCAAATATTGCGACTCCATTACGTGTTTCATCTTCTTTGGTATCTTTACACTCACTCATCCATGAACCCCTCCACAGAATATTGAAACGAAAAGTCAAAACAGCTGTCACCAAAGTTTTCAGCCACTCGCTAACAGCTAGTACACCCGCACCCCCTCCCAAAAACGAAAACAAAAGGTCGGCTCTATACCCCCCCCCCTCTCTCACTCATACACACGCACACGGTATAAAAATCATAAACAGAAGTTAGTAAATAACATACTTCGTTAGGTTGGCAACAAATAGGTAAACATACCAAAGAAGATGAAATATGTAATGGAGTCGCAATATTTACGCTGTGAAAAGAAGTGTACGACTAAATAGTTGTATCGAGTGACAAAAGAACAATATTTCACCACAAAAAAGAGTGAGAAACATGGTGAACAGTGTGTGTAAGTCGAGAACACAAAGATGTGATTATATGGCAGTGATAAAAGTGGTAGTGCGACATCCAGACCACATGTGAGGAAACGCAGATCAGCAAATCATAAGTAATTTTTTTTTTACAAAAAATCGCGAAGTGTCCTGTTTGATAATCTATAACTAACAAAACTGTATCGTTATAGATCCCACTGATGATGCCTTAGAACAGGAGATGGGATAAATAAAGTAACTAGCAGCAGGAAAAGGCAGTTCTATGTAAAAAACAAGTAGTTAGAATCTTTTTACTTAGCTGGCTGTTGTTGCAACTTTCTGTAATTGCTGTAGTTCGTGTTATGAAGATTTTCTGTGAGGTAAGTGACTTATGAAACGAATGGGGTTTCCACTATCTGGATTCGTGATTGAAAAGAGTTTAGGCGATTAACAGAGTTAGAGGTAGTTTCATATTTCTTTACTTTCATATTATTTTGGATTTGTATTATTGTTAGGATTTCTTGCAATTAAGGGTCATTCTTTCGTGTTAATTATTGGAAGACATGTTGTCAATGTATATCAGTCAGATTGCGTTGGGCTTGTATATTGTGGGCAATAAATGTATAAGTTAAGTTTGAGTTGTCTCTGTCAGGGTAAATTCTGTAGGTCAGTGTTCAATACAAAAATAAGAGTTAGTTTCAAGGTTAGACTAGTCTATAGTGAAACGTCCGAAGAAGTCCATAGAAAAACATGCTGAGGCGGAAGAGTTTACGTCAACAACATGTAATAAAGGAGGGAAATTGATGACCTTCTAAATTACGTCATGAACCAGTGCTACCGCCGGAAGGCAGCAAAATCCAATGTCTTGAGGGCCACGCTTTACACGGGAGAGGAATTTTTCTTTACTGAAATCAACCGCTCCAGATGCCAATTATGCTATAGTTTTATCCACACAACTAGTTTCATCTAAATTACTTATTATTTTAATTATATAGACAGCATAGTCACAAAATACATGCGTACGTTGGGACGTTGCCAGCCGAAGTTTTTGCTCTTTTTCCTATTTGCATCCGTTATTCGGCGTCCCATTTACTGCTTCTGTGAATCTGTCTTTGCAGTCATTCTTCTGAGTACCTCCTTTCCACGAGCGTTAGGAGTGCATCTTTTCCGCACTGAAGTAGCCCACGAGTTTCGCAATCGAACGTTAATGACGCCGGCATTTCCTAAGCCACCGCAGAGTCTGGTTAAACTGATCAGGCCACCGAGGCGGAACTAACACACCAGATTTTTATTTTTCCTTGGAACGTTTGAAGGCCATTTCTTATGTAACATTTTTTGCACGAAATCTACTCCACATAGTAAAAGTTAACAACACTGCCTCTTTCTTGAAATCGCGTTATGAATAGACGCTGTTCAGTCTGACGTGATCCATTATATCGATAATATCGCTTGCTGAGAACGCTTCGGGGAAGGAAACAATGCTACCACCGACTCTGCGGAGAAGAGGAAAGCGTCTATTGAGGAGATAAATAATTGAAATACCTGTCCTGTATAACCCACCGATAATCTGCAAACGCCAACTTGTCTTGACTTTTATAGCTTCATTTTGATTCGAATCCTTCTTTCTTTTCCATCCATCTTACACTCCTTTAGTTTCCTTTTGTCCGAAGTATCAAGGATGCTAAAGAGCAATTAAGACACAGTGCTTATACGCATTAGAAATAAACTGGGTTCAAATACCAGTCCGACAGGCGTAATTATAAATTTCATGGTTTCCTGAAATCACTGCATGCGAAAGTCTGGCTGGTTGCTTCAACAGTACCACAGCTGACTGTTTAAAGCATCCTTCGTCAGCTCAGTAATAACGGCATCAAACATAGCATATCCCATGAGGTGCAGGCGTATCCCCGATAATGGCTGGATAACGAGAATCGACCAGTCTTAAGCAGGTACAGATGCGAGTGCTAGTGTTCTAGGACAAAGAGATAAACGAATGTTAATTTTATTTATTTATTTATGTGCTTATTTGGTTTACTTGACAAGGCTAGGCTTTCACGCTCGCTCTTCCACTTATGCAGGTGTCATTGTTCTTTTTACAGTCAGAGCTACAACATGCACAGCAAATAAGCTGCAGGTAACTACGTAATAATAAAGTGAGGAAGACTGCGCAGAGGTATTACGATATATTAGTCTTATTAATAGGTAATTAGCACATTTCACATCACATTTTGTTCCTTCCAAATAGGAGTAATAGTATTCAAACTGGAAAGTACTGAAGCTGTACGCGAACAATCAAATCTAGACCTAAGTTAGCCAGTCTGGCGAAGACTGACAAATAATATGGAGAACGCAGTATAAGACGTAAGGAAAAAAAGTGAAGATGAAAGAAAATAAGAGAAGAGAAAAGGATGAGAAGTGCTAAGAGGATTTTCACAATGGGACACATAATGATTCGTTATACGACACGAGAAGGAGTAGCTGGGAGTTACCAAGAGGGTCATTACGGCAGTGAAAAGAAGAAATGTTTATTATCGGCTCTTCAGATCTAATTGTAAAATAAGCGGGAGACATAACGTAAACAAATTGAAACTGAACAATTTTCTACTAAAAATTCAGCTCATCAAAGCTTCGAATGGAGCAAACTTGTTGTCAGCAGCCGACATACTATGAAAAGAACAAACTGGTTGTCAGCTAGAGGCATTCTGTGATTTTAACGATACCGACAATTTCTCTCAGCTGGTGGTGAGCTTTAGATTTCTTGCCGAGTTGACGATTCAACGTAATCGCAACGTAAACAAAAATTTAATTCGATTAACATATCTGACACATACGTGAATATCATAACAACGATCACATTTCACGCCACAAGGTAGTACCTTTCAAGTAGTTGCTCATGTAGAAAAACGGGTAGAGAAAACGTATTCGAATACGATGGAATCTGTTTTTAAAAAGTATTAAAATTACATTACATCATTTATATCCTATAGGTACACTCCAGAGGGTATATACAGTAACCTCTTCTAGAACTAGATGTCGGACTGTTGCTGTCGGGGCACGACAGATACAGACCTTCGAATTTAATCCCTTGCCTATGTAGCTACAAAACGCGCCAACGAAGTGTCACTAGGGTCTAAAAAAATGTCTTCCAATTCTGCGTTCACAGGAATCTATTACAGCGGATGTTTCATGTTTCTGAAAAAGAATCAAAGTAACTGCTTCAGAGGTAGTGAGGAAAACCAGTGACAATTATTGTGATTTATTACTTCAAAAGACTGGTAGATTCCTGAAAATGACAGACTAATCGGAAAATTGATTCTTCTTTACTTTCACCTTTGCTTTACTCATTCAGTCGTGCAAAACAAAACCACGAGTGGCAGTAGAAATCGATATTCCCTATATCAGATAAGCCTTTAATAGCGAATATACTGGTCTGCCGCCCACACTCTTCAACCCCCCCCCCCCCCCCCCCCTACAACTTTCCCATTCTCCTCGCTTACAGAGTTATTTACTTAAATCAAGTCCTCTCCGAACAGCCACTATTACTGTCTTCCAGTTTTCTTGTTCTCCATCCTTTCTTTTTCTGACAATACTAAACATGATTTAAGTTGTTCTAAACTAGTCGATATTATTTTTAATGCACTTTGTTCTTTTATGACTGCTATTACTGCCATTTATCCTTACTTTCATTATTGTCAACTATTATCATTATTACTATTATTGCCGACCGAAGTGGCCGTGCGGTTAAAGGCGCTGCAGTCTGGAACCGCAAGACTGCTACGGTCGCAGGTTCGAATCCTGCCTCGGGCATGGATGTTTGTGATGTCCTTAGGTTAGTTAGGTTTAACTAGTTCTAAGTTCTAGGGGACTAATGACCTCAGCAGTTGAGTCCCATAGTGCTCAGAGCCATTTGAACCATTACTATTATTATGTTTCTTATCATTTTCATGAATGTTTTGGTAATATACTAGTATCCGTATGTGTTGTTCCTGGTCATATGTAAGAGAGGGCCTTAAGGCCCTAATCTGGTCAGACTAAATAAGCAAATAAATAAATAAAAAAATAAAAAAATAATTTTATATAAATTATTAGGATATTTCCGGGACGGATACGCAGATTTTATCAACCCACAAATTATATTTCTGGTGCCAGTAAATTGAAAATATCACATTGAATCTCAGTGTCGTATGAATAGTTGAAATTAAATAGGTCAGGAGCCTCAAGTAAAGTCCAAATGGATCGTCTACATTTACAAGTATTGGATACATTCACAACAAGCGATTCGCTAACATGATGATTACTGTTAACAATAAAATTAAATAAATATGACATGTTAAAAGGCGTGCTGTTTTGTTAGCCTGCTTGACCCGGGTGGAGAGAGCGATCAGATTTCTCAGACGTGGATTCCCAACTTTGCTTACGCCGCGGGATATTTCCTCTCACCTCCGACGTGGTGTGGAGCGTTGTGCTGGCGACGGGGTACGAACGCTGTCTCCGGCACGTGTTGAGCATGCTGAAAGTCTTAGGTGCCTCCAGGATGTAACCTCCACCAAAAAATCGATACTAATAGTAAGATCACATTCGAACTATACTACTGGCCATTAAAACTACCAGCCGGCCAGAGTGGCTGTGCGGTTCTAGGCGCTACAGTCTGGAGCCGAGCGACCGCTACGGTCGCAGGTTCGAATCATGCCTTGGGCATGGATGTGTGTGATGTCCTTAGGTTAGTTAGGTTTAATTAGTTCTAAGTTCTAGGCGACTGATGACCTCAGAAGTTAAGTCGCATAGTGCTCAGAGCCATTAGAACCATTAAAACTGCTACACCACGAAGATGACGAGCTACAAAAAAAAAAAAAAAAAAAAAAAAAAAAAAAATGGTTCAAATGGCTCTGAGCACTATGGGACTTAACATCTGTGGTCATCAGTCCCCTAGAATTTAGAACTACTTAAACCTAACTAACACACACATCCATGCCCGAGGCAGGATTCGAACCTGCGATCGTAGCGGTCACGCGGTTCCAGACTGAAGCGCCTAGAACCGCACGGCCACACCGGCCGGCTGACGTGCTACAGACGCGAAATTTAACCGACAAGAAGAAGATGATGTGATATGCAAATGATTAGCTTTCCAGAGCATTCACACAAGGTTGGCGCCGGTGGCGACACATACAACGTGCTGACATGAGGAAAGTTTCCAACCGATTTCTCATACACAAAAAGCAGTTGACCGGCGTTGCCTGGTGAAACGTTGTTGTGATGCCTCGTGTAAGGAGGAGAAATGCGTACCATAAAGGTCGGATTGTAGCCTATCGCGATGGCGGTTTATCGTATCGCGACATTGCTGCTCGCGTTGGTCGAGATCCAATGATTGTTGGCAGAGTATGGAATCGGTGGGTTCAGGAGGGTAATACGGAACGCCGTGCTGGATCCCAACGGCCTCGTGTCACTAGCAGTCGAGATGACAGGCATCTTATCCGCACGGCTGTAACGGATCGTGCAGCCCTGAGTCAACAGATGGGGACGTTTGCAAGACAAAAACCATCTGCACGACGTTTGCAGCAGCATGGACTATCAGCTCGGAGACCATGGCTGCGGTTACCCTTGACGCTGCATCACAGACAGGAGAGCTTGCGATGGTGTACTCAGCGACGAACCTGGGTGCACGAATGGCGAAACGTCATTTTTTCGAATGAATCCATGTTCTGTTTACAGCATCATGATGGTCTCATCCGTGTTTGGCAACATCGCGGTGAACGCACATTGGAAGCGACTATTCGTCATCGCCATACTGGTGTATCACCCGACGTGATGGTATGGGGTGACATTGGTTACGCGTCTCGGTCACCTCTTGTTCGCATTGACGGCACTTTGAACAGTGGACATTACATTTCAGATGTGTTACGACCCGTGGCTCTACCCTTCATTCGATCCCTGCGAAACCCTAAATTTGAGCAGGATAACCCACGACCGCATGTTGCAGGTCCTGTACGAGCCTTTCTGGATACAGAAATGTTCGACTGCTGCCCTGGCCAGCACATTCTCCAGATCTCTCACCAATTGATAACGTATGGTCAATGGTGGCCGAGCAAGTGGCTCGTCACAGTACGCCAGTCACTACTCGTGGTGAACTGTGGTATCGTGTTGAAGCTGCATGGGCAGCTGTACCTGTACACGCCATCCTATCTCTGTTTGACTCAATGCCCAGGCGTATCAAGGCCGTTATTACGGCCAGAGGTGGTTGTTCTGGGTACTGATGTCTCAGGATCTATGCACCCAAATTGCGTGAAAGTGTAATCACATGTCAGTTCTAGTATAATATATTTGTCCAATGAATACCCGTTTATCATCTGCATTTCTTCTTGGTGTAGCAATTTTAATAGCCAGTAGTGTAGATGAATTCAGCAGGGTCTTCCAAATGAATCAGAATTGAACAAAAAAGAATTTCCCTTCCAAGGCGTGTTGGCCCTGATAAAATCTCGGTTGTGTACCTCCACGTTGTCCCTGTAGTACACAGACGTCGGTTTCTTGACACTGGTATTGAGTTCTTTTCTTTACACAAATCATAGTTACGCTTACTTATGTGTCCCTTTCCCCTCCAAATATACTGTTTCCTGCATTATTTTTCCCAACCAAAGTCACTGTTAATTCTGTAGAATTTGTATGTTCATAGAACTA
Organism: Schistocerca nitens; assembly: GCF_023898315.1. Taxonomy (NCBI): domain Eukaryota; kingdom Metazoa; phylum Arthropoda; class Insecta; order Orthoptera; family Acrididae; genus Schistocerca; species Schistocerca nitens. Next base: position 715,095,214 of record NC_064617.1, on the reverse strand, counting down.
CGGCTGTGTTCCATTCATTAATTCATTTACCTAGACGTTATGAGTACGGAAGTTTCACCCATCTCACCCTTTGGCACCATTAAGGTATAAGCCGATTTTGACTGCAGCAGTTTTCCGAAGATATGTGGCACCAGATGTCTACAGCCAGGTCCCTCAGTTCCCTTAAATTGCAGGTTGGTGGTTTGTGGGCGAGGAACTGGATCTCGATAGCATACCAGTTGTGTTCCATCGGCTTTGCATGGAGAATTGACTAGCTAAGACACTAGTGTGAGGCACTATCATGCTCCTAGCACGACTGTGGCCTTTCGAGAGGGGCAGTTATCCTGCTGAAACATGTCTTCCCCATTGGAGAGGACACCAAGTTTGAAAGGATGCAAGCGGTCCGTAATAAAGTTCACGTGGTCCACAGATATCATCTTACTGCCACAGGTCGCATGGAAGTCCGTAGCAGGACACTGCCCCCAACCGGCCTGCGTCTGTACAAAATGGTTCAAATGGCTCTGAGCACTATGGGACTTAACATCTGAGGTCATCAGTCCCCTAGACTTAGAACTACTTAGACCTAACTAACCTAAGGACATCACACACATCCATACCCGAGGCAGGATTCGAACCTGCGACGGTAGCAGCAGCGCCTAGAACCGCTCGGCCACAGCGGCCGGCCCTGCGTCTGTAGGCGGTGCCTCTTTCGAGCAGCGGTTCGCATAGATGACAACTGCTTATCCTCGCACGACCAGCGACCTGGTGTAAGAAGAAACGTGATTCATCGGATCGGGCCACACATTTCCGTTGATCCACGGTTAAATCTCGAAGAACGTATGCGCACTATAATAGCAACTGACGTTGTTGTCGGGTCAATGTGTAACATGTTGGGGCCGCTGCTGCGGCGCCCCGTGTTCAACAATGTGCGCTGAGCGTTGTGGTTCGAACCTCTTGTGCCTGCAGTAGCATTTTATTCTGTCTTCTGATTTGCCACAGATCGCGTCCTATCCTGCTTTATAGAGTGGTCAAACCTATGACATCCACACTCTGCGATGAGTCGTGGATGTCCAACAGCTGACTACTTGTGGATTGACCGTCCGTGAACCACTTTCCATAGATGCTCACGACAGTAGCACGCGACAGGCGACAAGCTTCGGTACTTCCAAGATGCTCGTTCCCAGGCCATAACAAGTTGCCCTCTGTCAATGTCGCTTACTGTATGTCTGTGGATATCCCCACTTGCTGCCGGGCTATTGTCGCTACAATGATTCCCCATTCGTCTCTGCTCTCTTTATATACTTTCCTTAACGCACGATATGCTCGTAACGCCACAGAGTGGCATTCAGTTTCGCGACCAGTGACGCGCCCTCACTTCGCACGAGCAGCACTCAGTATCCACGGCCAAACGACTTGTCTGACGTAATACAAACACAAAAACGCTGTGGCAGAATTTTATTCATCATGGGTCGGCCAATTTGTACGAAATATTTATAAATTATACACAGAAACCTTCCTCGTGAATCATTCTACCTATTAGTAAAACCGTACCAAAATTCCTACAATAGTACTTGCGATTACTCTTCACGTATCGATATAAAAAAATAATACCGTGGATGCATTCGGGAGGACGACGGTTCAAATCCCCGTCCGACCATCCTGAACTAGGTTTTCTATGATTTCCCTAAATCACATAAGGCAAATCCGGGATGGGTCCTTTGAAGGGGCATTGCCGATTTCCTTCCCCATTCTTCTTTAATCCGAGCTTGTCATCCGTCTGTCCTGACGTCGATGCCGACGAACGTTAAACACTAATCTTCATTACTTCATTCAGACAGAAAATTAATTTAGTAACATGTGTAGCTGTATAGCCATTCATTTCTCTCACGTTTAATTCTATTTCAATGTACAAAAGCTCCCCCCCCCCCCCCACACACACACACACTGACTCATGGTAAGGACACTTTCATCTCCCACAAACGACTCTGCGACTTCCGTTTTTTCAAGGCAATGCCGCTCTCCCGAGATCGCGACTCCGTGACGATTTCTTCCGAAGACATATAGAACAGTGCTCATAAATGGGAGGTAACTGACTTCCTTGCCTCTTGCGTCATTCTGCAAGAGATGTCGCGATAGGAGGAATGTACACTCATGCTCATAAATTAAGGATAATGCTGATACATGGTGAAACAACGCTCTGGTGGGCGGTTTGCTGGTTTAAATCACCTCGGGGTATGACCGTGCGGCGCATTTGACCTGCGGTCGTCGCACGGTGGCGCTGGCAGCAGTCAACATAAGCAGAGGTGTGTTGGTGCATGTCAGAGTACGGTGCAGCGAGTAAGTGTGCAGACGTTTTCAGACGTGCTAATGGTGACTGTGTGTTGAAAATGGCTCAAAGAACACATATTGATGACGTTATGAGGGTAGAATACCTTTGCGACTGGCAGCTGGTCAAACAGCAGGTCGTAGCACCGGACCTCCGTGTGCCACAAAGTGTGATCTCAAGATTATGACAGCGATTCCAACAGACAGGAAACGTGTCCAGGCGCTACAGCACGGGACGTCTACAGTGTACAACACCACAAGAAGATCGATACCTCGCCATCAGTGACCGCAGACAGCCACGGAGTACTGCAGGTAACCTTGCTCGGGACCTTACCGCAGCCACTGGAACAGTTGTCTCCAGACACACAGTCTACAGATGACTGAAGAGGCATCGTTTATTCGCCCAGAGACCTGCAAAGTGCATTCCACTGACCCCTGATCACAGGAGAGCCCGTAAAGTCTGGTGGCAAGAATACAGTACATGGTCATTGGAACAGTGGTCCCAGGTTATGTTCACGGACGAGTCCGAGTGTAGTCTGAATAGTGATTTTCTCCGGGTTTTCATCTGGCCTGAACCAGGAACCAGATACCAACCCATTAATGTTCTTGAAAGGGATCTGTATGGAGGTCGCGGTTTCATGGTGTGGGGTGGGATTATGATTGGTGCACATACATGCCTGCATGTCTTCGATAGGAACTGTAACAGATCAGGTGTATCGGGACGTCATTTTGCACCAGTACGTCCGCCTTCTCAGGGGGTGGAGTGTGTCCCACCTTTCTCCTGATGAATGATAACGCACGTCCCCACCGAGCTGCCATCGTGGAGGAGTACCTTGAAACAGAAGATATCAGGCAAATGGAGTGACCTGCCTGTTCCCCAGACCTAAATCCCATCGAGCACGTCTGGGATGCTCTCTCGACGTAGCGCTGCACGTCTTCAAACTCCTAGGACACTTCAGGAGCTCCGACAGACACTGGTGCAAGAATGGGAGGCTATACCCCAGTAGTTGCTCGACCACCTGATCCAGAGTATGCCAAACAGTTGTGCGGCCTGTTTACGTGTGCGTGGTGGTCATATCCCATATTGATTTCGGGGTACATGCGCAGGAAGCAGTGGCGCTTTGTAGCACATGTGTTTCGGGACGGTTTTCTCAACTTATCACCAATACCGTGGACTTACAGATCTGTGTCGTGTGTTCCCTATGTGCCTGTGCTATTAGCGCCAGTTTTGTGTTGTGCCACGTTGTTTAGCACCACATTCTGCAAGTATCCTTAATTTATGAGCATGAGTGTAGTTTGTCGTAAGCCCGCCCGTCCATTTCGAGCGAAACAGGAAACGGAACAACTTGCAATGGTACAAGGTATCCTCTGCCATGCGCTGCATGCTGGGCCTGCAGAGTACGAGGTTTGGCTAAAAAATAATAATAATAAAAAAAACGGACTGATTCTTAACAGAAAAACAGGGTGGACCTCGACGTCAAACGTTGTACTATTATGTTTGTAACATCTCCCCATTGCATTACAGGTACAATTCAACTGCCTTCGTCTGTGTTAGGCGGTGTTCCACAGCCCACTGAAAACATTCATAGTTTTTTGAAAGAGCAAGGAATTAATGTGAAACTTTAAGAGAAATCTGTTGAAACAAAGCTACGGTGATGAACGCCCTTCACTCACCAAATGTTTTGGAGATTTATTTCGAAAGGCCTTCGGTTGAGTATCCGTATGGTTGTATGTATTGTAATAAGGCCGGTATTACACTATCAAATTTCTTTGTCAAAGATTTGATCAAAGATGAGATCAAATATTCCGTCAAATATATTTGACAAAGATCTTTGACGTAGCGCTAGAAGGGGTATTACACTGTCATCAAATTTTTCGTCAAAGTTCAAGATGGTTGACAACAACTTGTTATTAACCGCAGCAGTTGCACGTACCGCAATTGCACTGTGTGCACATGCAAAAGAAGTGGGGGAAAAAAAGGAACCATACATACGAGTTTGAAAGTCTTAAATTCCTGAGATTACCACTTGATAATAAATTCAGTTGGGAGGAGCACACCACAGAACTGCAGAAACGCCTTAACAAATCTGTATTTGCAATTCGAGTTTTAGCAGGCATAGGCAACATAAAATGAAAAAGCTTGCATACTTTGCCTACTTTGAGTCCATAATGTCATATGGGATAATATTTTGGGGTAAGTCTTCAAGTCAAACAAAAGTTTTCGGAGTCCAAAAGCGTGTAATACGTATTATTTGTGGAGTAAATTCACGGACGTCCTGCAGAAACCTCTTCAAAGAACGGTATACTAACTACTGCCTCTCAGTATATTTACTCCTTAATGAAATTTGTCCTAAATAATATTTCTCTTTTTCCAGCAAACAACTTAGTTCATATATACAATACCAGGAACAAAAAGGATCTGCACAAGGACTTAAAAGCACTTACTTTAGTTCAAAAAGGGGTCCACTACTCAGGAACACTCATCTTCAATAATTTGCCAGCAAACATAAAAAATTTAGTTAGAAATAAAGATCAGTATAAAAGGAGCCTGAAAGACTTACTAGTGGCCAACTCCTACTCCATTGGCGAAATTTTTAATAGAAACAAATGATGTATTTATTCACACTATTAGTACTGTTATTTCAGCTTTAAAAAAATCGACATGTTCCACATCCACGAGGATCTCCTCAGCACGGATCTATGGAACGAAAAACTAATCTAATCTGGGTGAAGCCGTGGGTTTTACGACGACACGATAAAAGCATTCAACAAAACTTGTTACGTGAGTTTACAGTGGAAGACGTCAAGTCGTACATCAATTACTTAAGAATGGATGAGCATACATCTCTGTATGTGCTCAATGAAGTGTATCCTCATATCACAAAGCACAATATTCACTTAAGAACTGCTACATCTTCAGAAGACAGGCGCACTGTAACATTCCGATTCCTTGCTACAGGAGAGGATTATATTATGTTAGGTTAGGTCAGGTCAGGTCTCCAATCTTCTTAATCTATTTTTGTATTCAGGGTGCCTCACGTTGTAAAGCGCCTCATCAGCTTCAGACATCTCTATTAATTTTGTAATTGTTGGCACACACCAATTGTATTTACCGGCAATGGTTATAAAAACACTACAGACGACAGAATGCAGCGATGCTAGCGCTCCATGTGGTAACATGTCACATTGCAGTGAACAGAAGACAAGCGATTTCTTTGATCAAATATACAGCGAGGCCCTAGAGTTGATCAAATATTGGACGACATTTGACAGTCTCTATTACACTATCAAATATCTTTGACAAAGATATTGGACAAAGATATTGGATAAAGAAATTTGATAGTGTAATACCGGCCTAACCAACAAAGAAACAGTTTGAAGATTTTACTTGAACATTCCCACATAAAGAAACTTTTTCAGAAATGATGTCCACGAATCTAAAGGCTGCCAAGCTGTTTTTGGATAAACGTGGGATATCTGTGTGGGAACAGCTATCCCACTCACTAGATCATGTTCCGTGCGACTGTACGTTCCCGAAAGTGAAACATGCAATGAAAAGAACGAAATATAACACAGCTGACACTGTGAAATAAAAATCAATAACATGATTTCCGAAGATGAGTTCAAACACTGCTTTCAGCGGCGAAAATTTCACATGCAGTGCTGTAAGGAGAGGGGAGGAGAGTATTTTGAAGGAAATAATGTAAAAGTTGTGAAGAAGTAAAAATAAAGATTGTTATATCCCTAACCCGGTTATTTTATAGCCTAACCTCTTAAGGACGTAGATATAAATAATGCCAGTCGCAGCCAAGTGGAAACGTGATAAAGGAAGTTCACCTGCCCTTCACAGTGACGAGCCGTAACAAGTTCCCCCGCATGATGAGTAAGCACGGCCAGTCCTGCGCATTGTCCCGGAACCTGTTTGTGGCAGCTCTCAGGAGCACACTGGGGCCGGAACTCGTTCCCTGCCAGGTACAAACCTCCCAGGACGGGTTTCATGCTAAGCAATGAAATTTTAGGGCTCCCCTTTATAATCTCTGATTAACGAGCTACAGTAACACCCCGGGATTAGGCGACAGGTGGTACCGGGGGATAACCGTGTAAGTCGAATTCACATAAGTCGGGGTCCAATTTTGTGTACAAAAACATACCAATTACGTTCAATTGGGACCAGAGACTACAGGAAACAATGTAATTTAGATGAAAAATGTTTAATAAAATATTCAACAATACAACAAATTATATTATATTACAGTATTATGCATTGGAACAATGTAAACCGTACTTATTGGGGCTTAAAGGCTTCGTAAAATGTGACAATGTCGTTTTACTAGTCCATTTTGTTTTTCTTCTCGCGCAAATCTTCCTCTTAGCGCGCTAATAACCTTCTTATTCCCTATTAAGTAGCAGGAATGGGCATTTTATTGGCGTCTATTTTTTCTAAAATTTGTAACCTGTATCAAATTCAACAGATGCCTTCCGTCAAGTTGGCAACCGTCCTTTGATCTCCTGACTGGGTTGGGTCTAAAGAATCAGGTAGTCAAATGTTTTGCTCTTTCTCGCGCATTTCTATAAGCTCACAAGTTGTCAGCTTCTGATTGTGTGAATCCAGCAGTTCTTAATCATCACTATCCACCTCTAAATTTGTCTGGCAAGTTCGACCACTTCTTTAATCACATTATCAGGATTTGATGCTAATGCTCAGTGAGTTTCAGTAGCAGTGAAAAAAATGGGCACGATGTTTTCGGACATAATTTAAAGTTTTTGTGAAATTTCATTCCAAGATTGTCCAATAATTCTCATGGCATCTAAAACCTTGAATTACTTCCAAAAATCTCTAACAGAGGATGCGTTGATTAATCTCATACCAACCCTCAAAAAGGGATGCTCCTACCGATGATTCACGGGCAACCCAGCTTTAGATGTATTTATAAACCTTTTGGGTTTTTCGAGGGATAAATTACGAGACGTTTTAATTTACAGTCATCAGCTGCGTTCACGCCAACCATCACTGTCAATCGACCTTTGGCGGCTTAAAAACCTGGAAAGGTTTTCTCTTCACACGCGATAAAATTTCTTTTAGCCATCTTCTTCCAGAACAGAACAGTTTCATCAACCATGAATGTGATTTGAGTGGTATAGCCATCTGCGTCTATCATTGCCTTGAGTTTGTCTGGCTAGAGCGATGTAGTCTCTTTATCAGCGCTTGCCACCTTTCCACTTTCTCCGATTCTATGCCAGTTAGAACGACTTTTCAATCGGCTAAATCAACCATTACTATCTTTAAACATTACATCTTTGGCTGCTTTCCCAGCTTCTCCTATCAAACTCACAAAAAACAGCTTAGCTTGAAAGAACACCGTGTTCTGACCAACATGGTAGTTTTTCACTCTTACTTATCACACTGCAATCTGAGCGACATATCATGACGTTTACGAATGATACTTGAATTCAAAGACTGAACGTTTTCACAGCTTCGAGAATTTTTTCTTTACCTTTCATAATTGTTCTGGCTGTTCATACCAGTGTATCAAACTTCCTTGCCAATTCATGAATTTTAATTTTTACATCAGAGCCTTTGATAATATTAACCTTACATTTCAAAAATAATGATATTCTTTTCTTGTTTGATGCAAATGAATCAGTTCTGTTTCGTTTCGATGACATAGTCAGAATCTATCAAGCCAGCTCAGAGGATAAAACGATTCGGTAAGAAAGATATCCGAACAAGTCGTAAGTCGAACGAACACTGTGTGGCAGGTGTGGGGGATAGAGATGAGCGGCGGCCAAACAAGACAAATTGCGTAACTCCGGATTTACGTAAAACGGGGTAGCATAGGTCGGGGTATTACTGTACCTGTGTCGCAACGTTTCTTTTGTCTCAATATTTTAAGCTGCTTTTTGTGCAGTTGTCCACCTGTCTAATATGCTAGGGCAGAAACCGGTTCATCGTTACTGAAAAATGGTACAGTTCATTGGTGTCTGTAAGAAACGTAAAGACGATTGCAAAGAAAGAAAGTACACATTTCTAAAAACGGTATGTTGCAGAATCCTACAAGTTATAACGACTTTCACGGAGGGAAACCAAGTTATCTCAAAAAGCCATGTCTCCGCTATATCCTTTCTTTCAGGAGTGCTAGTTCTGCAAGGATCGCAGGAGAGCTTCTGTAAAGTTTGGAAGGTAGGAGACGAGATACTGGCAGAAGTAAAGCTGTGAGGACCGGGCGTGAGTCGTGCTTCAGTAGCTCAGATGGTAGAGCACTTGCCCGCGAAAGGCAAAGGTCCCGAGTTCGAGTCTCGGTCGGGCACACAGTTTTAATTTGCCAGGAAGTTTCATATCAGCGCACACTCCGCTGCAGAGTGAAAATCTCATTCTTGCAACAGACTATTTATTACGAGGTATAATCTTACGTTAAAGATTTAACACAACAAGAGAAGTATTTTAGTTACAATTTGTGTATACGTTTTGAGACAGGGTAACTCACCGCTCGCAAATACTCTGATTATATTCATCCAGCGGTTCATAATGAAAGCACTTAGCAATTGCAATTAGAATTCCACGTTTCCACATTTCTTGTATTTTTTAACTGAACCCTGCAAATGAAAATTAATTCCAGACAAGAACTTTGCATCTTGATGTAACCATTTCATCTTCTGGATTGAATACTGTTACTAAAGAACGCTGAATTTCAGGAAGATGAAGGTTAATTGTCAAAAACTGGTAAGAACCAGAAAATGGACGGGCTTTACTGTGGCATGCAGAAAATACATTTCAAACGTGTTCGGAGCAGTATATAGCCACGAGTTAGTTAGTGACATCAGGAAATTTTACTGAACTGTCGATAAATTTCTGACGCATAAGTAAAACTAACATACACCGATGACGTAGTTCAATCTGTGCTTTCTAAAAACAACTGACAGATAAATCCCCGGCAAATACAAAGACAACTTACACATCTTCTTGGGACACGCGTTACGCCAGAAGGTTTTATGGCTTCTGACGAATCATTATTTATAACGAAGTCCCACATTGTATAGAATGTTTTACAGCCTTGTGGCGCCAAAAGAGAGTAAAAACTTCAGCTTTCAACTCTTACCTTTCTTAATTGGAATACTGTACTTATACATTTGTACATTATGCATATTTCTTTGTAATACCGTTTCATAATTTCGAAGGTGTTTTCACGAATATAAGGAAATTCATTTGTTCTGATATTACACCAGAAAAACCGCTAATTCTAATAGATAAATGACAAAATAAAAACGAGGCCAGTGCCGGCTTTGTCAGCTAGTGATTAGTAATTCAGATATATCACTGCATATTCCGGATCCATTTTTAATGATTAACTTGCTACTATCGGGTTACCAATAACATCTTTAGATTTCCTAAGCTTTAAATGCAAAATAACTCTTTATCAAAACGTCTCACCAAAATGGCCGGTTTCCGGACGCACTGAAGAACAGCATTCCGGAATCTGATTTCGGATACGGTCTTCTTGAGAGGATTTAGTTTTTTGCTCGAGATGGCGACAACCGTTGAATTAAGAAAAAAAATCAGACAACAGTGATACAAATGAATGCGTTTCGATGGTTGGAGCCACAGCAGGCAGGATATGAATCCTCTGTACACCGAAAAAAAAAGAGCTTCCCGTTCTCCAAGGCGAGGAGAAGGTAATCCTTGGCCACTACTCTTCCCTGCAGTTGATATCAGGTCTTTTTTCTCATCGGTACCTCAGCATACAATGGACAATTTCCCTTTTTACCAGCTTCTCATCGGCTCAGCAGCTGCAGCCAGACATCTCCGAAGCAAAAGCGCTAGACTACTAGCAAAAAATGGTTCAAATGGCTCTGAGCACTATGGGACTTAATATCTGAGGTCATCAGTCCCCTAGAACTTAGAACTACTTAAACCTAACTAACCTAAGGACATCACACACATCCATGCCCGAGGCAGGATTCGAACCTGCGACTGTAGCGGTCGCTCGGTTGCAGACTGAAGCACCTAGAACCGCTCGTCCACTCCGGCCGGCAGACTATTAGCACTTCCTAACTTGAGTCAGATTACACTTTACCTGTTCATTACCTTAAGCAGAAGATAGTAGCGTTACCCGCATACAGGCGTTACCGCCTTCACTCGGCACGCATGACTAAGTCGTGGAGTTGCCGTGGGACGACGTCCTCAGCTGGTAATAAGTCACCAAATTCGACTCCGCCCCCTCCCCATCCCAACCCCTTCGTCACCTCGATTTTTATCTTATGCGTTCAGCCTCTCTCTGGCATGTTAAGATTCTCACTTACATCCAATTCTTTCTAGCATTTGAGTAGTGCAGGTGGTGTTTAGGGTATTTTATAATTTCATGTGTTGCCTCCTTTACTCATTTGTTGATGTTTCCAATATTGTGTCTCTCGTATGTAGTTAATGTTAGAATATGAGTGAAGGATGTTCTCAGCTCTGTGAGTCTGAGTTCCGATAGAATACATCTGATAGGTAATCTTTAACATATTTTTGTAGAGTTCAATCCCCTGTCCATTTAGTCTCTTACTTAATTATGAACCCCTACCAATAGGGACGAAGTCAGTTGCCACTCTCGGTCGAGATTGGGCGAGATACTGAATAAATGCGCTTGCAAATTTCCCCTCCAAAAGGCTGACCCAACTGCTACAGCCTAAAAAGTCTGGTGCGAAGTATTTACAAAAATATTAACAGTAGGGCCCTGATTTTTATGTAATTTCAACAAGCAAAATATACACATATTATTCAATGAAGTGGGTAAAATGCGTAAGAAAACATGCAATACCACGGAAGAATCTTATTATGTATTTAACACCGGGGGAAAAACGCTCCTGTCGAAGCATAAAAAAAAAAAAAAAGAAACGGGAACTGATTGCATGCCCAAAGCTTTTGTGAAAAAGGTACTCGTAGATTGAGGACTGAGGCCGTTCATTCCCCATTTTTTTTCTGCCAGAGTCTGTTAAAGGGGAACATATTCACGATTTTTTGCTCTGACATTTTTCAGCTGATTCCCTTCTTTTCCCTGCTACAACAGGGTGTGCTGCTTACATGAAATGAGCGCTACTGGTGAGTAAAGTTTTGACAGTTCCTTTTGTACACTTTGACACATTTATATACTTTGGCATGTATAAACAAAAAGTAAATAAAATACGCATAACTTAATATTAACACAAAATCGTCTGTCTTACATTTTTACTGGATATTTTGCTCATCGATCGCAATTCGTCGAAAACTCCCTGCTTTTGATCTGTATTTTAAAAGAGTAAAATCGTTATTGGAAGTATTTTACAAATTTTGCTTTCTTTTCAAAAAAATGGTTCAAATGGCTCTGAGCACTATGGGACTCAACTGCTGAGGTCATAAGTCCCCTAGAACTTAGAACTACTTAAACCTAACTAACCTAAGGACATCACACACATCCATGCCCTAGGCAGGATTCGAACCTGCGACCGTAGCGGTCGCGCGGTTCCAGACTGTAGCGCCAGAACCGCTCGGCCACCAGCGGCCGGCGCTTTCTTTTCACTTTTACATAATTTTTAGGAGTCTTTTAAGTTCTTTTCAGCCATGTTAAGACCCTTTTTAGCCCTCTTTTGCCACTGCAATATCACTTTGGGCATTCTTGTATAGACGTGGAATGCCCATTGTACTGAGACAGCATGTTATGAAATTTTATTGGTGAAATAATGCTGCCTAAAAACGTAGTTTGATGACCTCCGAACCCTTGTCGTAACCTTATACTCCTTTCCATGTGTTCACTACTTCAGTTAAAACTACATTTAAGCCTCAGGCCTGATATTACGTGTATATTTTACGTCCGTAAGTACTGTAATTTCAAACTATGGATCTCAGTGAAGAACAGTAAGGGTTCCTCGATAACATCAATTTAAAAACACATGGTAAAGACTATGACGACTTGCCACGAACAGGAATTATAGAAGTGGCCATCTTCACAACTGGTACTTTTCGTACCCAACAAATATGGTTTTGCGGTGTTTTCGCAGGAACCGCCCATGTACAGATGGTACTTTTATAAGCTGTCTTAAGGTTCACTGTACACCACATGTAATGCAAAAGAACCAACAGATTTGTTCGATTGGCCTGGGCAGTATAATGCTTAATTTTGATCCTGTACTGCACGATAGATACAGTATGCCCGTTTTTCCTGTAGGTAAACGAATGGTCGCTAGGGTAAGGGCTATACAAAACGCTTGACGCCTTATCTCTGAGGTCAATAGAACCCGAGATATGACGGCCTGAAAAATCGTATTTTCGCACGCGGCTTTTTGGAGCATATTGGTAGGTGCACTGTCGTGCACGAACCTATAAAACAATAATTTCATCTGTGATCGACTTCAGAATTACACCATAGCCTACTGCAGGGGCGGGCAGGAATCCTGCACGTGTGCGGTGCACTTGCACGCGTGCAGTTGACAGGTGTTCTGCGTGCACACAGGGGCAAGTTGGCCACCCGCTTATCTCCCCTCCCTACCATACCTTGTGTCCGCTCCTTCCTCTGCAATGCGTTTTGTTTCCTAGCTTGCTTTATCGAATGAAGGAATAAGGTTAGTAGGAGTGCTTGAAAGATATCGTGGTTTGAAAGAGTACCTATTACCTACGAGACGTTTTATTTAATTATCACAGGTGGAGTGGAACAAAATTTCTACATACACACAAACAGAAACAGTTACTTAAATTTTCATCACTGATTTTTGCTGTTAACCGACACTTACTAATTCAGCAAATGGTTTTCCAGCTCTTGCTATATTAAGCGCAATCTTATAACTTGCACGTACCGCTGGGCTATTATTGTTGTCGTCCTGAAAAATTGAAAACAGTGCTCCATAAAATGTTAAATCAGTTAGATGAGAGACTTGACGAAAGGAAGTCGCAGATCTCTCGTGACCACAGCAACTACGACAGATTCATCTAGTATCGTCAGATCGCTCTTCTTAAGCTCAGTCAATTTCCCCATCCGCTCAGAATCCGACAATAAATTGTACTCGTCCTTGTGAAATTAGTTATAATGGCTTTCAATACTAAACTTCCGCTGACCAGCGAGAATACTGCCACATATTAAACATTTCGAATTTTCACGTTTTTGCACAGAGAAAAAATGATTCTCCCATTACTTTTTAGAAGATAGCAAATCTCCACTTCTCCGTTTCCTTGTTTCACTCTTCATTTTCCGGTTCTTGAAATACAACGTTCACTACGTAGTGATCGCTACGCATCAACGTCCGCAGCTTAGCCTGGCACTACACTGCCGCAACCTGCCTGCTGTCGCCACTGCCCCGGTCAACGATTGCACGCGAGCAGCACACGTGCAGCGCTGTGCGCTCATGAGCCGCGTGCAACGTTTGCCAGCCCCTGGCCTACTGTGTTATTTTAACAGTAGGCGTGATGGCCCTGATCTTAGTAGAATAAATAAATAAATAAACGACACTATAGCAGCAGTGACGACTGTTACTTGCTCCTCAGTACGCAAAATACAAATTCTCTGTAACGTTTATTTAACGATTATGTAAACGTCTCTATGGGAATGCGTCTTCGTAGCTCTATAGACGGCTGTCGTTTGTGCAGTTAAAGCTGTCAGAAGCGTTGTCAGGTGTCAGGGACATCCTTAAGTTGACTCGACTGTACGAGTGTCTTAGTAGTAAAGAATAAATGCGTTAAAACTTCCTGCATGATGTGGGAATTTTTCACGCATCTCATTGTTTATGAACTACATCTCCTGAACTATGATAGATAGGTGGCTCTTGTTCCCATAGCTACTGCTGCCTGACATGTGAACCAAGTTTTATTGAAACCGGTCCAGCGGTTTAGGAGGAGATTTGGAACATACACCATACATTCATCCATTTTTATAATATGTATAGATTTTTAGTTAGAGGCCTTCCACCGGTATGTACCCCCCCCCCCCCCCCTTGACTCGACTCGTGGCGTGTTACACCATCACACGATATACATCTTTATAAATAACTTTTCTGCTACCAGTCACGATTTTCCTTTATTCATATACAAGTACTTACAAACTTCGCCAATAACTAAGTATAAAAGTCGATAACTAACTAAAAAATTTCGCTTTTTAATATATTGCAATAAAGTCAAGAAAACAAAGCTGAACCTGACACATTGAAAACATTGCGTAAATGGCATAGTACAAAGAGAAAAACACACTTGTAAATGGGAATCATTTCCCGAAACGCGTCGTGTGGAATATGAATACAAGAAAATGGTGACTGGTAACATAAAAGTTATTTATAAACAAACCCATTGTTTTCACAGTTGCAGACTTTCAAAAAACCATTTATAATGGACAAAATCAGATCGACATACTTCTACTCCAATTCGTTCCTTTGCGCTGACTTTTGCTTGATTTTTGGCTCTTCGGTCTTCGTCTCCTATACCGACCGCTTTATCTCAGAGCAGCCTGTAACTTTATGTCCTCCAGTATTTGTTGAATGTGTTCCAGCTCCTGTCTTCCCCTCCAATTTCCTGCCAATTGTCCCCTCCCCCAACTCCATTGCGTACCACTCAGGAACTTTCTTGATGTTCTAACATATACCGTATCACCCGGTCCTAACTTCTTGTCATTGTTTTTCTCATGTTCCTTTCCTCCCCAGTTCGAGAGAAAATTTTCTCATTTATAATCTTCCAGTCCACTTAATTTTTGGGATGCTTTCGTAAAATGTCCAATGAAAGGGTACTAAACTGAATTGTGGAACAAAACAAATTTATGGAACAACTTGACTCATAGAAGGGATTGGGTGGTATGATGTATTCTGAGGTATCAAGAAACCATCAGTTTGGTAGTGAAGAGAAAAGTGGGAGTATGAACTGTAGAGGGAGACCAACGCTTGGATACAGTAAGCAGGTTCCAATGGATGAAAGTAGCTGCAGCTGAGTAGAGATGAACAAGGGATTGCACAAGATAAACTAGGGTGGAGAGTTGCAGTAAACCAGTCATCGAACTGAAGACCACAACAGTAGCTGTATTATATGACGTAGCCTACTTCACACTCATTCCCTGCACCCTCCGATGTGGACTTCCTCAGGGCTACAAGAATATGGCGCCACTTGGGCAATGTGCAGAGGTGCCGTCCTTGACCAGGGGGCGGCTCTGGACGCACACGTGCCGGCCCTGTGACCCGCAGTCACGTGATCTGACGTCACAGGTTCCACATAGCTTCCCAGAAGTGCGTCTCGCCCACTGCTTCCGAATTCCCAGCCCGTCTCGCAGCCTGCCACTCTGGGAACGCACACAAAGGCGCGAGCGTGCGGCGCATGCGCGGCAGCATGTGTGCCACACCGCATGAGGCGACAGGGCGCGCGCGCTGTGCATCGAGTCTCTTGTTAACGGGAGGGATAGCCCCCCTGCAGGCCTGCAGGTAGCTTTGCCTACAAAGAGCTCTTACCAAATATCCGTTGCGGGCAACACTTCCCGGTCCGCGACGTCTTCACGTTCTTAAGGCTGCCATGGCCGTGAAGACTTCTTCTATCTCTACATGATTACTCTGCAACTCGCAGTTATATGCCTCACAGAAGGTTCATCGAACCACTTTCAAACTACTTCTTTACCGTTCCACTCTAGAATTGCACGCGAGAAAAACGAACACTTAAACCTTTCCGTGCGAGCTCTGATTTCTCTTATTTAATTATGGTGATCATTTCTCCCTATACAGGGTGTTACAAAAAGGTACGGCCAAACTTTCAGGAAACATTCCACACACACAAAGAAAGAAAATATGTTATGTGGACATGTGTCCAGAAACGCTTACTTCCCATGTTGGAACTCATTTTATTACTTCTCTTCAAATCACATTAATCATGGAATGGAAACACACAGCAACAGAACGTACCAGCGTGACTTCAAACACTTTGTTACAGGAAATGTTCAAAATGTCCTCCGTTAACGAGGATACATGCATCCACCCTCCGTCGCATGGAATCCCTGATGCGCTGATGCAGCCCTGGAGAATGGCGTATTGTATCACAGCCGTCCACAATACGAGCACGAAGAGTCTCTACATTTGGTACCGGGGTTGCGTAGACAAGAGCATTCAAATGCCCCCATAAATGAAAGTCGAGAGGGTTGAGGTCAGGAGAGCGTGGAGGCCATGGAATTGGTCCACCTCTACCAATCCATCGGTCACCGAATCTGTTGTTGAGAAGCGTACGATCACTTCGACTGAAATGTGCAGGAGCTCCATCGTGCATGAACCACATGTTGTGTCGTACTTGTAAAGGCACATGTTCTAGCAGCACAGGTAGAGTATCCCGTATGAAATCATGATAACGTGCTCCATTGAGCGTAGGTGGAAGAACATGGGGCCCAATCAAGACATCACCAACAATGCCTGCCCAAACGTTCACAGAAAATCTGTGTTGATGACGTGATTGCACAACTGCGTGCGGATTCTCGTCAGCCCACACATGTTGATTGTGAAAATTTACAATTTGATCACGTTGGAATGAAGCCTCATCCGTGAAGAGAACATTTGCACTGAAATGAGGATTGACACATTGTTGGATGAACCATTCGCAGAAGTGTACCCGTGGATGCCAATCAGCTGCTAATAGTGCCTGCACACGCTGTACATGGTACGGAAACAACTGGTTCTCCCGTAGCACTCTCCATACAGTGACGTGGTCAACGTTACCTTGAACAGCAGCAACTTCTCTGACGCTGACATTAGGGTTATCGTCAACTGCACGAGAATTGCCTCGTCCATTGCAGGTGTCCTCGTCGTTCTAGGTCTTCCCCATTAGCGAGTCATAGGCTGGAATGTTCCGTGCTCCCTAAGACGCCGATCTATTGTTTCGAACGTCTTCCCGTCGGGACACCTTCGTTCTGGAAATCTGTCTCGATACAAAAGTACCGCGCCACGGCTATTGGTTCAAATGGCTCTGAGCACTATGGGATTCAACTGCAGTGGTCATCAGTCCCCTAGAACTTAGAACTACTTAAACCTAACTAACCTAAGGAAATCACACACATCCATGCCCGAGGCAGGATTCGAACCTGCGACCGTAGCAGTCGCACGGTTCCGGACTGCGCGCCTAGAACCGCGAGACCACCGCGGCCGGCGCCACGGCTATTGCCCCGTGCTAATCTATACGTCAAATGGGCATCTACCAACTCCGCATTTGTAAACATTGCACTGACTGCAAAACCGCGTTCGTAATGAACACTAACCTGTTGATGCTACGTACCGATGTGCTTGATGCTAGTACTGTAGAGCAATGAGTCGCATGTCAACATTACGTTCCTTCAACTGGGCCAACTGGCGGTGGATCGAGGAAGTACTGACGAAACTAAAATGAGCCCTAACATGGAAATTAAGCTTTTCCGGACACATGTCCACATAACATCTTTTCTTTATTTGTGTGTGAGGAATGTTTCCTGAAAGTTTGGCCGTACCTTTTTGTAACACCCTGTATAGGTGAGCGCCAACAAAATATTTTCACACTCTGAGGAGGAGGTAGGTTTCATGAGAAGATCCTGCCACGAAGCAAAACACCTTTGTTTAAATGATTGTCACCCCCATTCGTGCATCACATCCGTGGCACTCTCTCCCTTATTTCACGATAATGCAAAACGAGCTGCCTTTCTTTGAACTTTTTCGATATACTCCGTCAGTCGTATCTGATGCGAATCCCACACCACACGGCAATTCTTCAGAAGAGAACGGAAAAGCCTAGTTGTAAGCAGTCTCTTTAGTAGACCTGTTGCATTTTCTAAAAATTGCAGTCTTCGGTTCGATTTACCCACAACATATCTATGCGATTCCAGTTTAAGTTATCCGTAATTATAACTCCTGTATTTAGTTGAATTTACGGCCTTTATATTTGTGTGATTTATCGTGTAACCGAAATTTAGCGGATTCCTTTTAGTACTCATATGAATGACCTCACACTTTTCATTATTTAGAGTCAATTGCCACTTTTTGCACCATACAGATACCTTGTATAAATCATTTTGCAATTGATTTTGATCATCTGATGAGTTTAGAAGACGGTAAATAACACCATCGTACGCAAACAAGCTAAGAAGACTTCTCAAATCGTCTCCTGTAACGTTTATGTAGATCAGGAACAGCAGAGGGCTTACAATGCTTCCTTGGGGAACGCCTGGTGTTACTTCTGTTTTACTCGATGATTTTGTAATAGGAAATAAGGAATCCAGACGATAGGCCATAGGCACGCAATTTGATTAGAGACCGCTTGTGAAGAATGGTGGCAAAAGCCTTCTGGAAATCTAAAAATACTGAATCAATTTGACATCCCCCGTCGATAACACTCATTATTTCCTGAAGAAAAATAGCAAGTTGTGTTTTCAAAAGAACAATGTTTTCTGAATCAGCATTGGTTATTTGTCCATAAATCGTTTTCTTGTGGGATAATTCATAACATTCGGACACAGTATACGTCCAAAATTCTACTGCAAATCGACATTAGTGATATGGGTCTGTAATTCAGCGAGCCATTCCTACTTCCTTTCTATGTAGAAAAAACATCGAGAGAGTTAAGGGAACTTTTGAAAAGTCTCTTGAAAAGTCTGGTGTTGCACATCCCAATGCATAGAGTAAAATGTTTTACAATGAAACCGGAAATTGACCAAAATATAATGTCTGCTGCTTCAGCCCCATTTCCCTGTAGACATTGTCCATGAAGTCTGAAACTGCTGTCCTGGGAGACTCAAGCCTCACTTTTTCCACAATTTCGGTCTTTTCTTCATTGACGATAGACTTTTTTGTCACGTTCTTCATTTCAGCAGCTGTTGGACACCGTAAAAAAAGGAAAGAACATAATTGCGTTCTTAGTTTCATTCCAAAATTCCTTAGACAAACATGTTCGAAGCATTAACAAAATACTGAATTTATCATCTATTTTTCTGAATGGTCTGACGTCTAGATTGTGAAAAACTAATGTGTTGTT
This sequence comes from Schistocerca nitens, assembly GCF_023898315.1. Classification (NCBI taxonomy): domain Eukaryota; kingdom Metazoa; phylum Arthropoda; class Insecta; order Orthoptera; family Acrididae; genus Schistocerca; species Schistocerca nitens. The sequence goes on along the minus strand of NC_064617.1, from coordinate 715,075,959 downwards.
ATTCACGTGACTCATATTAAGGTAGATTAGGGTTTAACATCTCGTCGACGACAGGGAATAGAAGCTTGGATAGGCGAGAGCAGAAGGGATAGATTCAATCACTCCTTTGCCTTTTTGCCTTAAGCATTTTGGAGTAACCATGGGAACAAAATTTTAGCTGGCCAGACTGTAATGTTGTTGCTTTAATTTCTTCTGAAAGCGGTGCTGATAGACAATAAAAGCGGGTTAAAAGCTGTGAGCTATCTGAGGAAGTTAACCTTGCATTACTGCGCAACTGTTTCACCAGGTATTCAGTCTAGCTTACCAAATTCCCAACCAGACTAACATTAATTATAATCTTTTAATAGTCATACGACAACCGGTGATATATATATATATATATATATATATATATATATATATATATATATATATATATATATATATAAGAGAATTTAAATAAAAAGAAATAAATCAGTTTGTATTTGGAAATTTATTTTAACATTTATCATTGAAATTTCAGCATATTAAACTTGATTCATAACTGAACTGGTGCCTTATTTAGGATTGTGAAAATGTGAGTTTGTAATATTACAGAACACATCAAATATGGAGCCAAGATTGGGAGACTGCATACAACACTGCATTCATAAAATAACACACGAAGAACGTTGAAACATACGCAAGAGAAAATTAACCACTACCAACCGATTCAATTTTCACCCAAAGAAGTTACGTTCGTAGCGCAATCTTGTCCGTCATGTAATTACCACACACTGGTATACTAAATTCATACTAACTCTCTGTGAAATCTTCCCGAAAAGAATAGCTGAGGGCTACTTTGATGATTACACCACATGCTTCACGTGGTCAACTTGGTTTACACAAAGAGTGTAACTCCACAATAATTTTGATAATTAAAATAAATTAGATCGAAAAGCAATTTACAAAAGAAAATCCTCGAACTGGTTACTAACGTCTTACTATTAACCTGATGGGTCAAACAATTGTATAAGCACGTGGTACTGGTCTCACAAAGTACACCCCACGTGGGTTGAACATAAAGAAAAGTTACTATATTGAAAAATATTGTCAAGACGAGACGTTATAATCTCACGCACATTCGCATTTAAGATTGATGATCTTAGTTAGAGTTACTGATCAACACGTGGTTCCACTTTACTCACAAAGTAGTGACAAAGCAACTACTGGAAGATATTCTGAACTGTACACTCGAATCACACTGCGTTGCAATTTAAGATAACATTAGATGAAATAAAGGTGATTAAATTTTCAGTTAGGCTGAACTTAAGAAATCCAATTTCCTACGGACTTAGCAGACACGCGCTTAGCCGGAGATCTTACCACTTCAGACGCTCGCCGCAGACAGACTGACCTGGGCTCCTACCAAGGGTGCTTCCGTATACAAAACGGAAGTGACCAGAGAGGCAGCTTCCTATACCAACATGACAAGGGACGGACAGGACCATACTAAGAATAGAAACCTCTTTGCTTTTAGAAAGCGTAGCTACCTGTTCCGACGTTGGTCCTACTGTTCTCTAGCAGACAGGCTTGTCTGCTACCATCCAGCATGCAACTAGAAATACATTTGCTCATTCATCCTCTCACACAGAAGAGAAGGGGGATGACAGTATCTTATCATATACAGTATATAAAAGAAAGCGGATGTAGGTTCCGTATGAGACTGTGTGACATCAATTACATATAAACTGTGTTTTAAAGTGTAGTAGTGTGACAGATCGTTCTTGTTTATGTGTAAAAGTAACACGTTTCACTGCTCAGTCTCTACCCAGATAGTCAGAAACACCACAGTAAATTTAGAGGAGGAATTTATGCCGTAAATGACAACAGATTTCAGAAATTAATATGAAAGGAATCCAACAGAGACCTTTCAAGACTCGTGAATGCCAGTTCAGTGTCCCGCCACTTCGCTCCGTCAGTCACTTTTCACATAATGCCTGGTACTGTCAATTAAACAACAAGTTCCAGCTACTGATAAAATTGAAGAGCCCTGAAAAAGTGAGCCTGACACTAGATCGCTTAATACGTACACTGCTCGACAATTGCTAAGAATCATCTGACACTTGCTAAGGACCGACTGTCATTTGCTACAGAGCAACCGAAAATTGCTACGGAACATCTGACCAATGATAGTAAAAGAAAATGTAGTGGGTGGAACATGTTAACTGCAACCAAGCCTGTACACGATCGATTTGTATGCATTCGACAGTTCATACAGTGCGGCGTTTGAGGAAAGTTGTTGCAGAACCAATTAGTACGACATTTCGTGTGGTACGGCAACATCCCAGCAAGACATCATTTGAGGGCTAACGATCGCGGACTTACAGTAGGACAGCTCGAAGCCCTTCAGAGTGTCACTATTGTGGCCAGAGTAATGTGTATGTCCAAAAGTGTCATCTGGTGATTAAAGAAGGATTCTAGAGGTGGAAATGCTATGCTAAAACCTGCCGCTGGGCGTAGATGGACCACTACATAAAGGGGATCGATACGTAGCCGTAGTGGGGAAAAGAAATAGATATCTGACACCTAGGCACATCGCTGCAGTCCTTGCAGCCCCTACCGCTACATAGGCCACTGCCAGAACCATTTCGCGGAGATTAAATCGGGCTGGTTTGTGTGCCTGGGAATTTGTTAAATGCATACAACTTCAACCACGCCATGGCCGAGAAAGAATTCATTGGCGTACGGAGCATGCTGCTTGGGATCATCAATAGTGGTCCAGAGTGACTGATGTTCTCCGACGTATCTCTCTTCACTGTGTCATGTGATTCTGGTCACCAATTACTGCGGAGAGAGAAAGAAACATGCTACACATCACAAAATGTTCGTGAACGTCATCGGTTTGCTGTAGGCGTTATGGTGTGGGCAGGTGTTGTGCTCAATGGTCGATCATCGCTGCGTATCTTTTCGCGAACTACAGTTACAGCACAGCGCTATTGCAGAGAAACTATTCTGGATCATGTTCATATTTTTAAGAGTGCGGCAGGTCCCGACACTCTGTTTAAGGACAACAATGACTGCTCACAAAGGACACTTGAGGTGTCGGACACACTGGAAAATGAAGGCATTGGCCCGCGCATTCCCCGCAGCTAAACCTCACAGAGTATGCCTGGAATGATTTTGACAGACATATGTCTCAACGAATGCCCCTCCCCGAACTGTTCAAGAACCGAAAACCGCCTTCAGAGAGGATTAGGACAATAGCCGCCAATGACTCTTCAGCAGTTTGGTTGTCAGCGTCAATACCAGATGCAAAATGTGCATTAATGTCCGAGGCGGGCTTATTCTTTTCTGAGAGTCCGATATGGACCTTTATGCTAGGAGTCTGACCTGCGTCAAACATGAACGTTATTTATGCGTATTATCCTGTTTTTCCATGTGGTCAAATCCGTACAATTTTTTATTATAAATATACCACCACACCTCTATTACGTATGTACTGTGTTTGCCTGTCATTATTCTTGTCCAACAATGTCTCTGAACTCAGAAATTGTCAAGCAGTGTAAGGAAACTGATGTGAGGAATTAGAACAGTGCCAATGACGTTAGAAAATGTCTTCTAACAGATGGAGGAGATATTTTCGAAATACCAAATAAAAGCTTTTTGCAAAAAATGGCTAATTTCCTTTATTACCATTTATGGATGTTGTGTAATATATTTTTGGTGGACTGGGAAGTGGTTAATAACCGGACGTGAATGTATACACTAGAAAAAAATCCTGGACACAAACCTCACAGCGCCTGGAATGAACCATTGTAAGCCAAGGATTGGCAGCTATGTGACCATCCATTATTGCTTTTTTGAAAAGAAGAAACCAGAAATGTTTTAATGCTTGGCAAAATTACCACGAAAGACGCGCATTCATTCAAAAGGTAGGACAGATGAACTTTTATGTCCTATTGGTAACGAGGGCGATAGAGACGGACTAGAAGCTGGGATGAACAAGAGTCGGGAACGACGGAACCACTAAAGGACGTAAGTGGGCATTAGGGCCACCGAAGCTGAAGGCAAAACGAAAAGAAAAGAACAAGGAAAAAAATTGCTAAAATGAATCAGTTACGTGAAGTCTGATCTCATATTAAAATAACGCAAGTTAGTTTTTGAAATTTTTCTGATGTTAAGAAATGGAAATCATTTAGTCATCTTAGCTAACAGGCAACGCTGTGTCCAGTTTTATTTATACTCGTAAAAGAAAGCAAACATAATACGTGGAATTAAAGATTACAAAAGTTTTGTAGAAAATTGAATTTGAAGTGGTTTGGACACGATATTGAAAGGAAAGATTGGTATCGGTCGGAAACAATTGAACATCAGTCCAAAGTAATAAACAGTTTTTCGACGTCCACTGAAACAGCTACTGCCGTCAACGACTGCTCCGAGCTTAATAATTCTTGTGTCAGGTCAGTGGGTACAGAGCGCGTAAGAGGTCGTGTACAAATGATGCCCATTACTACAAATTACTTATCACTGAAATGGAACACAGATTAAACAATTAAGACCCTAGTGTTAGGAATATTTCGCACAGTATCATTTGATCTCCAAAGTTGGCAGCGAAAACAATCAACATATTCAAATACCGTACTAGCGACCACTACCGCTTCAGAACAAGAAAGGCACATAGTCAAGAAAATGTGGGCGCACTGTACTAGGAATGAGGAAACGAACTGTTCTGTCACAAAAACAAGAGCTGACCCATCTCATTTAATTAACAATGTCTGTTAATAATAAGAAGAAACAATATTTTCAAATTGCATTTGATTTCGTTTGTAAGAAACCTATGATTTAAAAGGCAAATTCATTTTATGACCACAGTGCAACTTAATGTTTGAACCTCGTATGTAATTGTTAAAAATTCTTATAAATATTATTATTCCTTATAATTTGTGCATGAAAACGTGTATTTCAAGGGATAACCGTGACACATTCGACTTTCCGAACATCAGCTCAAGGGAATACAGAAACCTCGTAGGAGAATGTGTCACTTGTAGTATTTTGATTTTTCAGTAATTTCCAAGAATGTTTTCCTATCGAAGCCGCAGCTCCAAACGATAGATATCGAACGTGCGATTGTAAATCGAACACGCGACTGTGGTGGTGGGCATTATGATAAATTATTTGTGAGTTCAAGGGAAACACAGACGGTTTATGTCAGTATTGAGTGGGATGTCTGGTGTTGTTGACGTATCTTCGGCCGATTGCCTCACGTGGAAGAATCTTATTCCATGCTTATGCAATGTAGAAAATTGATTGAATTTTTGTCGCAAATATGAACTGATACGGGATGAGGAAAGGAGGGACTGTGTAGACTGCGGTGGGGCGAAGTGTATAAAACTTCGTAAGAATAGTTCTGATACTCAAATACCGTTACAGTTTCATTGCGGAAAGTGTGGAAAGCGAACGATTATCAGGAAGAATACATGGTTTGACTATTCCAAATTATCCAACCAGACCAGCGTAATTCTTCTATCTTGCTGGATTGGGGACTACACTCTGCATGCAACAGCATCGGAAACTGACTTATCTACTAATACCGTGTGCGACTATTTAGGGTTTTGCAGAGAAGTGTGTTATGTAATAGTGACGAACGACAGTGTACCGATCGGTGGACCATGTAAAGTTGTTGAAGTGGACGAATCGCACATATTAAGAAGGAATAACCAGAGAGGACGACCTTCGAAGAATGAAATCAAACATATTTGGGCATTCGGTGGAAATAGAACGAGATTCCCGGAAGTATTTTGTTGTGAGAGTGTTGTCCAGAGACAAGATAATTTTAGTCGGTTTGATAAAGCACTTTATACTGCTAGGTAGTAAAGTCATTAAAGACGGCTTTCAGTCCTACGAGACACTGAAAGCAGAAGGATTCAACCACGAGTTCGTCAACCACTTTGTAGAGTCCGTGTCTTCGGATGAACCCAGTGTGCACACGCAGAACATCGAGCAGCTGTGGAAATCTGTGAAGTCTTCCATTAAAAGAGAAGGGCGTCCAGGAGAAAGAGTCGAAATCTACTTGTTTCAGTACCTCTATTTCCATAACTTGCGTTTGCAAGGAAAAGTTTACGCTTGTGACACTCTACCCATATTTTTGCGTGACATTGGCAGAGTTTACCCAGGTTACGGCAAAAGGGAATGCTTCCAATCGCATACGCATCAAATGGACTTTCACATGACAACATCGACGACGAGTGAGATAAGTAGTTTCCTTTGTAATTACAAGTATTTTAGTAACGCTCTTCTTTCTTCGTTGCTGTAGCGACCACTATGAACATGCTCATAACGCCCGCCACCACAGTCGCATGATCGATTTACAATCACACGTTCGATATCTATCGTTTGGAGCTCGCGGCTTCGAAGGCAAACATTCTTGGAAATTACCGATTTTTCTGTCATTACAAGATTTACAAAATTCGCGTTTCTCCAACACAAACAGCCGCGGAGAATCCTCGATGAACAGTCTGCATGACTGGTTTGCAAAATCATATTTCCGTGGACATAAATGAAGTGTCGAAGATCTCCATACTCATTAAATATGTATGGCTGTGTCAGTATTATGAGTCTCCAAAAGATGGAATCCATATGACGCCTGTATTTTGGGTGTGACAGATTGGTGGAACTGCATTGTTGGTTGTGACTTACCTTTTCGCTACCGTTGGTGCTCCGTGCTCTTACTGCATTTCATGGTTTTCCTAAGACGTTGCTGACTGGGATTGGCCTCATTCATGTTGCTCTCCAGTCGCCTAGTCTCAGACTGTTTGCTAAGCAACGGTGTGGGCCGCTGCAGAGACCACTGTACTGCTGAGAACAGCTCCATGCCGCTATAAGTTGTTTACTCTAGGACGATATGCGAAAATTGTCGCCGTTCTGTTACAGAAAATATCCAGCAACAATAGCGGGAGCGTCAACAGTTTGGGACGACCGGAGCAATAACTGCGAGATTAAGGTGCCTCTAAAAGAAAGACAAAGGAAAAAAATTATAAAAGTTAAAACGGGAAGGAAAAGCTGAAAAATTGGTAAAATGGATAAATAGAGAACACTTTCATTTGCGTTAATAAAGGTAACAGATGACCTGAATCTTGCCAAAGATGCACCAGAGGCAATTATCCAATTATCATGCGCGTTTTAGACTTCAGGAAAGCCTTTGACACTGTCGACTTCGACATTTAACTTGCCAAACTTAGCAGCCTAAATTTCTCGGCAAGAGCAGTACAATGGTTCGCTCATACCTGTCCTCTCGCCAGCAATGTGTCATGTGCGACACCACAAAGTCACAATCGAGGCAGGTTGCAAGCTTCAGCTGATCTCCTCGGATCAGTTTTCATCGTACGTCAATGATGTGTCATCAGTTTTGCCCCTCTCCAAATACTACATGTACGCTGATGACCTCGAATTGTATCGAAGTTCAAAACCTATAAACACGAAGACAGCTATCGAGATTCTCAATACTAACCGGTCTGCAGTTTCAAAATGGGTGCAGAATGTAAGGTTAAAGCTCAGCCCATCTTAAATTCAAGCGGTACTGGATGGCCATTCTAGGCTCATCAGCCCGAAAGATCGGAAATCTCTACCATCTTTAACCATAATTGGAACAAACGTCAACTTCTGTCTTTCAGCAAAACGCCTAGGAGTTAACTGCAATGTGTAAGAAGGCATCAGCATTTCTCCGTGCCCTACAAAAACATAAAAACACTCTTCCCTCTTGACGGAAAAGAGAAACTGGTATAAACAGTTATACTTCCAATCATTAAGTACAGCGATGTTATCCTGCAAGGTCTTCTCAGGAAAGTTCACGCCACCTGAAACTGTCATGAACACCTCTGTTCGTTATATCTGTGGTGTTCGACACTTTTCACCATCATATTCATTGCCATCCTGGCTGCGTGCTGAAAAGCGCAGTTCTTTTCGTACTGTCTGTCGTCTCAACTGTCTTGTCAACGAACACTGTGCCTCATATTTCTCCTAGACATTAACGCTCATGTCTGAACAACATGACAGAAATAACCATTCCAATCAAAGTACAACTCTTTCTGTCCCACTCCATTGTTCAGCCACCTTCTCGAAATCCTTCTCAGTACCAGAACCCGACTCTGAAATAACCTCCCGCGTTTTTTCAGAGAAATGAATAACATCTCCAGCTTCAAACGACAGCTAATGACATATCTTCTAAAGCAACAATGACTTTTACTATTGTCCCTACACACACGCGTTACCTTTGTACATCCTTCTTTCCAACCAAATTTTCCTCATTTCCCAGTATTCTTAGTTAGTCTACTTAAATTTCTTTTTGAAGCCGCGAGGGGTAGCCATGCGGTGTCGGGCGTCTTGCCACGGTTCGCGCGGCTGCCTCCATCAGAGGTTCGAGTCCTCCCTCGGGCTTCGATATGTGTGTTGTCGTTAGCGTAAATTAGTTTAAGTTAAAGTAGTGTGTAAGCTTAGGGACTGATGACCTCAGCAGTTTGGTCCCATAGGAACTTACCACAAATTTCCAAAATTTTCTCTTCGGCAGAACTCTCTTTATCAAAAAATATCTATAACGTACACATATAAATACTTTCTATATCTGCTACTATCATTATTATTAGTATTGACTATATTATTATTATTATTGTTGTTGTTATCATTATTAGTGGCAGCAGCAATAGTAGTACCGTTACTACCAGTATTAACTTTATTAATTCGTAGTAGGTACTATTTACTCACATTACCGCTTCAGACACTCAGTTTTTTAATAATATTTGTCATATTGAAATTGTTATTCCTTAGGTAACTTTGTTGTTAAAAATAGTACTGTATGTTTGCAACCCTGGTCTGATGTAAGAGAGGACCATCAGGCCCTAATCGGATTATCTTAAATAAAGAAATAAACCACTGCTGATTTATTTATCTGTTATGTTTACCTGCTGTGTTAAATAAACTAACGAAAAAAAGCTATTTAGTTTGTACTGTACTAATACAAATGAATCACAAGGTATCAAGATATTGTTAGGAAAAAAGTCTGTTTTAATCAAACAAACAACCGCAAATTGTCAGGAATTAGAAAGATAATATGCACTGTCGGTTTCCATATGGTCTGTGTCTACGTCCAATCCATAGTCAAACTAAAGTTGTGTTAAAGGAGTACCACGAATGTTTCAAGTGTAGTAGTATCGGTAGACACATAACAAAATCCAGTAATAAATCGTTCAGCGCCACAATTAAGTCAGCACAATTGACAGAAACAGAAAAAAGTAGGTACTGACAAGTGTGCAACTGAGCAAGTTTTTTTTTAATTTTTAGATCTACAGCCTATGACGTCTACCTTTACTGACAAATTAACAGGTACATTCGTCCATTATGAAAGTGCCCTATTCTCATCTCGCAGCAAACGGAAATCACCAGTAGAAGTCATGAAATTAACAAAATATACGCTTGGATTCGTAATCAATTGCAGGCTTCCGTTTTCGAGGAATTGCTTTTATATGCTTGGTTTGCCGCGAAATTGTCGCAAGGTGTTGTGAATGTTAACGATGTTGCTTTTCCTAATTATATGCGCGTTAGGTTTTTATGATATACACTCCTGGAAATTGAAATAAGAACACCGTGAATTCATTGTCCCAGGAAGGAGAAACTTTATTGACACATTCCTGGGGTCAGATACATCACATTATCACACTGACAGAACCACAGGCACATAGACACAGGCAACAGAGCATGCACAATGTCGGCACTAGTACAGTGTATATCCAGCTTTCGCAGCAATGCAGGCTGCTATTCTCCCATGGAGACGATCGTAGAGATGCTGGATGTAGTCCTGTGGAACGGCTTGCCATGCCATTTCCACCTGGCGCCTCAGTTGGACCAGCGTTCGTGCTGGACGTGCAGACCGCGTGAGACGACGCTTCATCCAGTCCCAAACATGCTCAATGGGGGACAGATCCGGAGATCTTGCTGGCCAGGGTAGTTGACTTACACCTTCAAGAGCACGTTGGGTGGCACGGGATACATGCGGACGTGCATTGTCCTGTTGGAACAGCAGGTTCCCTTGCCCGTCTAGGAATGGTAGAACGCTGGGTTCGATGACGGTTTGGATGTACCGTGCACTATTCAGTGTCCCCTCGACGATCACCAGTGGTGTACGGCCAGTGTAGGAGATCGCTCCCCACACCATGATGCCGGGTGTTGGCCCTGTGTGCCTCGGTCGTATGCAGTCCTGATTGTGGCGCTCACCTGCACGGCGCCAAACACGCACACGACCATCATTGGCACCAAGGCAGAAGCGACTCTCATCGCTGAAGACGACACGTCTCCATTCGTCCCTCCATTCACGCCTGTCGCGACACCACTGGAGGCGGGCTGCACGATGTTGGGGCGTGAGCGGAAGACGGCCTAACGGTGTGCGGGACCGTAGCCCAGCTTCATGGAGACGGTTGCGAATGGTCCTCGCCGATACCCCAGGAGCAACAGTGTCCCTAATTTGCTGGGAAGTGGCAGTGCGGTCCCCTACGGCACTGCGTAGGATCCTACGGTCTTGGCGTGCATCCGTGCGTCGCTGCGGTCCGGTCCCAGGTCGACGGGCACGTGCACCTTCCGCCGACCACTGGCGACAACATCGATGTACTGTGGAGACCTCACGCCCCACGTGTTGAGCAATTCGGCGGTACGTCCACCCGGCCTCCCGCATGCCCACTATACGCCCTCGCTCAAAGTCCGTCAACTGCACATACGGTTCACGTCCACGCTGTCGCGGCATGCTACCAGTGTTAAAGACTGCGATGGAGCTCCGTATGCCACGGCAAACTGGCTGACACTGACGGCGGCGGTGCACAAATGCTGCGCAGCTAGCGCCATTCGACGGCCAACACCGCGGTTCCTGGTGTGTCTGCTGTGCCGTACGTGTGATCATTGCTTGTACAGCCCTCTCGCAGTGTCCGGAGCAAGTATGGTGGGTCTGACGCACCGGTGTCAATGTGTTCTTTTTTCCATTTCCAGGAGTGTATATCGCCCTTGTTAATACATTTCTTCTCTCGAAGTTTAAAGCTAAAAATCAAAGCAAAAACCGATATACTATAATTTATATGTATTTTATTTTCAGTTGCTATTAGCTACATAAGGTTGTATGAGACCTGTAATACGTGGTGTGTTTTTTAAGTAAGTACCGTTTTGAAATTAAGAAAAGACTTGCTAAGATATCTCAATAATTTTATTTTTACATGAAAGCCTGTACTTTAATCTAAGCACTGACGCCATTACAGTCTGATTCTTCCTTGTTTACGTTGTGTACTGAGTGTTTAAGATGCCTCCCATAATCGTGAGTCCCACCGACTGTGAAGTACGGGCTGTTATAAGATTTCTTAGTGCGAAAGGCCTAAAAGCGATCGATATTTATCGTGAGATCTGTGCGGTTTACGGAGAAAACATTATCAGTGATGGAATGGTAAGAAAGTGGGTGAGAGCATTTAAAGGTGGCCGCAGAAATGTGCATCATGAACAACGGAGTGGGCTCCTTCAGTCGTTAATGAAAGTTTGGTGCAGGAATTGGACAAGAAGGTGAGAGAAAACAGACGCTTTACGATTTCCTCCTTGCGAGATGACTTTCTTAATGTTTCTCGTTGTGTTTTGTATGGCATTGTGACGGAGCACTTGAATTACCGAAAATTGTGCGCACGTTGGGTACCGAAAATGTTGACGGATGTGCACAAAACCTAACGTTTAGACAGTGCATTTACTTTCCTTGAGCGGTACCACAACGACGGTGATGGTTTCTTAAGCCAAATTGTTGCGGGCGATGAAACATGGGTGGCCTACGTGACACCAGATTCAAAGCAACAGTCCATGGAAGTTGAGCAAGAGCATCGTTTTGCTGCAAGACAATGCTCGTCCGCATATGGCGAATCAGACCAAAGAACCCATCATATCTTTTCGATGCGAAACTCTAGATCATCCTCCGTACATTCCCGATCTTGCGCCAAACAGTGACTACCATCTGTTCCTGCACTTGAAGAAACACCTGGGCGGTCAGCGTCTTCAAGACGATGACGAAGTCAAAACCGTGGCGATGCAGTGGTTAACAAGTCAGGCGGCAGACTTCTAAGAGGAGGGTATTCAAAAACTGGTACAACGTTATGAGAAGTGCCTCAATATTGACGGAAATTATGTAGAAAAGTAGATTAAGGTACAGGCTTTCACGTAAAAATAAAATTATTAAGATATCTTAGTACGTCTTTTTTTAATTTTAAATCGGTTCTTACTAAAAAACACGCCTGGTATTAAAATCTGATTTTAAAAATATTTGAAATTCTTATTTATTTTATAAATAATTCCATTGTATTTCTCTCTGTCACAAAAATATTGATGTCATATACTTCTGCGACATCAAAAGGAAAAAAAAAAATAGCAAAATGAGATTGGATTTGAACACGGAGCACAAAAACCTATGATGTTAACCACCACGCTATCAATTTACTTTGTATAACACCATGTTCGCAAATTGACGCAGTGGCATCTAAACTTTGTCGTTTTCTCGGAACTATTGAGTGTTGGCACCTAACTCAAAATAAGTGTTCATTTATTTTCACCCTTCTTTCGTCAAGCGAAGTTTCGAGTGCGTCAGAGAGTGACCTATTGCGACTGCTCCTTGTAAGATAATAGTTTCAGGAAAGTGATGTAGAACATGGAGTTCTTGCAGTATTTCCACGCCGAAAACATTGCTCGACCAGTCACTACGAGCCCCAAAGGTCGGCTTTGAGAAACTAATATACTATCAAAATTAATCACCACTACTGTTACAAATACGTAATTAGACTTGTTGAACTAAGATTTAACCGTACTCATTCTGTGGAAACTGACATGTTTGATTTCCTGCAATTTTCAGACCACCCTACTGTCTCTTTTTGACTCTCATTGCTGAGCTTTTTGAAGAAATTTTAGCATGCCAGTTGGGACCGCATCGGTCAGTATCGGGTAGTGGACAATCCACACTGCGACCTATAGTTGCCAAAGCTTTCAAAACGATTCGAAGAGATTTTCAATTACAAGTATTTCGCTTTTGTTAACAGTATAGGGGCGACTGCAAAACAGGAATACTTGCGGAAGACATGATTTAGGTTTTATATCGAAATGTTTAATTTGTTTCACGAAACTTGTTACATCTAAATTAGTTGCCTTACCTTTTTCATGTTATTCCATGATGTAAACAGTGGGGTGTCTAGTCTCCATACCTATTTGTCATTCTAGTCTTGCCCTCTTTATATGACCCTCAAATTTTTAGGTAAGCAAGAGTCGATGAGCAGTAGCCTCAGGAGTGACTACCTTGGAAGCGTTATTAAGTCTTTCCAATAGTCTACAAGATGAAGTTAAATTACTGTCAGCGTTGTCCAATGAGTCAAATCACGCCACAAGAGCTATAATATTTAAAATAGCAGTCTGTTTTAACAATTACACCACGATAGTTTACATATTATTCTTGTGATAGCCCAGAGGGAACGTTAGTGTGAAAACAATCCAGAAATAAATTACGAGCAAAATGCAGATGCGAGATACTGCATAGAAATACTGTCGCACGCTCCCCTAGGATGAGTGCTTTGGTTCCTCTCTGTCTTAAGCGGTCTGAAAACTGAAAATCTCATTCATCATGGTCTTTTCACTGTTACTGACAAAACATCACCAGCGCTTGTATTGTAATCGTTACGACAATACTTTTCATCTCTTTTGGTTTTTATACAGAGTGTTACAGAACATTACAGATAAACCCAGAGTGGTTGTAGAGAGTGGCTTGAGGACAGGAATCCGTGTCAGTAACGTCATCCGACGGTGCTACAGAGTGTCAAAGTTACAGCTGCTGGCGCCTGCCGCTAGCCCGCCCCTTTAGCAGCAAACGTGACCTTGCAGGCTGATGGGCTGTAGCCGAAATGTCTCGCAGTGTTGTTTGTTATTCAGTGACTGCGACTGACTGCCACGATCGCCAGAGGAGAAGATGGAGCTAGCTCCTGCATATACAGACCTTGTCTCCTATGAAAGTGATGCACTGTCACAATCTAAATGCAGCAGCCCATTACAAACAGTATTGTAAGGTGCTTAAAAAAGTTATTAGGAAGGCAAAAAGTATGTGGTATGCAGATAGAATAGCTAAGTCTCAGGATAAAATTAAAACCATATGGTCAGTCGTAAAGGAAGTGGCTGGTCTGCAGAGACAGGTCGAGAATATAGAATCAGTGCGTAGTGGGGATGTCCGTGTTACTGATAAGTCGCATATATGTACAGTACTTAATAATCACTTTCTGAATATAGCAGGTGAACTAAATAGAAACCTAGTCCCAACAGGGAATCATATAGCGCTCTTAGAAAAAAGTGTTCCGAGACTGTTACCTGAAATGCTCCTCCATGATACTGACAAGAGGGAGATTGAGTTAATAATTAAATCACTAAAGACCAAGAACTCTCATGGATATGACGGGGTATCTAGCAGAATACTGAAGTATTGTTCCACGTATGTTAGCTCAGTACTTAGCCATATCTGTAACTTTTCCTTTAGGAGTGGTCGGTTTCCTGACCGATTAAAGTACTCGGTAGTGAAGCCACTTTATAAAAAGGGAGACGGGGATAATGTTGACAATTATAGACCTATTTCTATGCCATCGGTGTTTGCTAAAGTTATCGAGAAGGTTGTATATACAAGGTTACTGCAGCATTTAAATTCACATAATTTGCTGTCAAATGTACAGTTTGGTTTTAGAAATGGCTTAACAACTGAAAATGCTATAGTCTCTTTTCTCTGTGAGGTTTCGGACGGATTAAATAAAAGGTTGCGAACGTTAGGTGTTTTCTTTGATTTAACGAAGGCTTTTGACTGTGTTGACCACAAACTGCAGAAGTTGGAACATTATGGAGTAAGGGGAGTAGCTTACAATTGGTTCGCCTCCTACTTTAAGAACAGAAAGCAGAAGGTAATCCTCCGCAATATTGAGAGTGGTAATGATGTTCAGTCCCAATGGGGCACTGTTAAATGGGGCGTTCCCCAAGGGTCGGTGCTGGGGCCACTGCTGTTTCTTATTTATATAAATGATATGCCTTCTAGTATTACAGGTGATTCAAAAATATTTCTGTTTGCTGATGACACCACCTTGGTAGTGAAGGATCTTGTGTGTAATATTGAAACATTATCAAATAATGTAGTTCATGATATAAGTTCGTGGCTTGTGGAAAATAATTTGATGCTAAATCACAGTAAGACTCAGTTTTTACAGTTTCTAACTCACAATTCAACAAGAACTGACATTTTAATCAGACAGAATGGGCATGTTATAAGCGAGACGGAACAGTTCAAGTTCCTAGGCGTATGGATAGATAGTAAGTTGTTGTGGAAAGCCCATGTTCAGGATCTTGTTCAGAAACTAAATGCCGCTTTATTTACCATTAGAACAGTATCTGAAATAAGTGACATTTCAACACGAAAAGTAGTATACTTCGCATATTTTCATACGCTTATGTCATATGGTATTATTTTTTGGGGTAATTCTTCTGATTCAAAAAGGGTATTTTTGGCTCAAAAACGGGCTGTTCGAGCTATGTATGGTGTAAGTTCGAAAACCTCTTGTCGACCCCTATTCAATAGTCTGGGAATTTTGACATTGCCCTCACAGTATGTATTTTCTTTAATGTCGTTTGTTGTTAGCAATATTAGCTTATTCCCAAGAGTTAGCAGCTTTCACTCAGTTAATACTAGGCAGAAATCCAATCTGCATGTGGAATGCACTTCCTTGACTCTTGTGCAGAAAGGAGTGCAGTATTCTGCTGCATCCATTTTCAATAAGCTACCACAAGAACTCAAAAACCTTAGCAGTAGCCCAAACACTTTTTAGTCTAAACTGAAGAGTTTCCTCATGGCTCACTCCTTCTATTCTGTCGAGGAGCTCCTGGAAGAGCTAAAAAATTAAGCAAATTCCAGTGTTACATTCTTGATTTTCTTTATTTTAACTAACGAATTGTCGCCTGAATATGTTTCTTATATTTCATTTCATTCTGTTTCTACAATCGTGTTATAATTTCATGTATTGACTCGTTCCATGACCATGGAGACTTCTCCTAAATGTGGTCCCACGGAACAATAAATAAATAAATAAAATAAATAAAAAAAACTGTTGCCTTGATGGCTGACGGTTTTGGACATTGGTTCCCAACCGCAGTTTGATTTAACTCCTGTACACCGAAAAACATTGCAGATTTTAGAGGATTCGCGGAGGAAAAAAATACTGCAGATGGAAACCCATGTCCGAAATCGTCATCCAGTGAGGCAACAGACCATCACAGTCGTAGGAGACAAAGCCTGTCTACACAACAACTACCTCCATCTTATCCATTGGCGATCGCGGAAATCAATCTCGATCTGTGAATAACCAACGAGACTGTGAGACGTTTCAGCTACGTTCCGTTGCGTACAAAGTCACAATTGCTGCCTAAGGAATGGCCTAGTGGCAGACACTAATACATACAACTTCGATGTTCTGTTGGATGATGATTCTGGATATGGGTTCCTACCCTCAGTTCGTTCTTCAAGACACCCTCTACAGCCACCTCTACAGCCCCTCGGAGTTTGTCAGGTTCAAATGGTTCAAATGGCTCTGAGCACTATGGGACTCAACTGCTGAGGTCATTAGTCCCCTAGAACTTAGAACTAGTTAAGCCTAACTAACCTAAGGACATCACAAACATCCATGCCCGAGGCAGGATTCGAACCTGCGACCGTAGCGGTCTTGCGGTTCCAGACTGCAGCGCCTTTAACCGCACGGCCACTCCGGCCGGCGAGTTTGTCAGGACCAATTCGGAGCACCCTGTAGAACGAATGACAGTTTTGATTAAGAGTGACATACGCGACAAATTACTGATGGCAGTTTTTGTTTCTTGTTTCACATTGTCGTCACAAGTGCTTCTCCTTTCTTGTTATCAGAGTCTGGACTTTTGACTTGCACTGCGATGATCCATTTTTCTAATTGTCTTGCAGCTTTTGAGTTCTATTGTTTGATCACTACGAAAAATTCCCTTGCACGGTTTGCTTTTGTGATGAGAAACCGTATGTTATTCGCAGCATATGAAATTTGTTTATCATTTGCGAACATCGACAAGCAGCGTTAAGTTGTCCTTTCATCTGTGTTATTGCGTATTAGAGAGGGTGCGGATGAAGCATTCATTAAGAAAATTGTTTTCAGATATATATAATATTAAAATGAATGTTATTTACCATAATATTAATAGTGTCTGGCTAAGCTAAAAAAGTGAACGAACCTTTTTAACTTGCAGTTCACGAAAGGCGGAAAAACAAAGATAACTACGATAGCTACAGAAGAGGAGAACAGCTGAAACAATTTTCCCTGCTCATTATTTATGAAGTTCCAGTTCCAGTCGGTTTATTCGGCTATTATTCATAACTAAGCTTTATAATCAAATAATAGTTACAGAAAGATGAATAAAACCAACTGGACAGCACTGTATATTTCTGCTCCTTGTCAGTGCGGTGGCAGCCGGCGACACCATATATTCGAAGGGCGAGCTCATCCGGTGCCAGCCATCTCAAAGGCTTCATCGGCTGAGCAAGCGTGTTCTGCCAGCTGCTAGTCTAATTGGCAACATTGTAGTTTGATCGACGGTTTCCTTCCTGGTTTGGTTCAGTATTATCCCTGCAAAATCACTCGATATTTTCTCATCTTTTAGATTGTATATTCTAAATTATTTTCACTTAAGAGATCAAACAGAGGTAGGAAACTCATTCCAACAGAGTCTGCAGCTTACTTCGCCATTAATGTTGCGTAGTCAGCTGTCATTGGGACAACAAGGCAACGCTGTTAGACGCTGTTGTTAGCTTAGTGGTAAAGTGCTTACCCTTCAAGCGGAATACTGCGTTAGTTTTCAGTTCTAATTTCGCTGGAAACAAGATTTTAACCTCTTCTGTGAAAGGGCCACTAGCAGACAGATTGACGATCAAATGATGACTTCTACACCCTAAGTTTTGTCGCTACCCTGATTCTGTATCCCGTAGATGTAAAGATGAAAAGTTGCTGAAATGCACACTTGTTAGTGTCTGCTTTTTCGTGCTTCTCTCAATTGTGTTGACTTAATTGTGGCAGTGAACTGGATTCTGTTATGTACCTACTCCTAATGCCATATGTGCAAACTTTCGTGGTACTCCAGTAACGCTACTTCAGTATGACTGTAGACTGAACGTAAACACAATTTGGAAGCCAAAAGTGCCTGACAGTTTGTGTTACTCTATTTTATTAAAACCGATTTGTCTCGTACGCCTACATCTACATGGATACTATGCAAGGTTTGTAAGTGCCTGGCAGAGAGTTCATCGAACCAGCTGCACAATAATTCTCTATTATTCCACTCTCGAACAGCACGCGGATAAAACGAACAACTATATGTTCTCGTGCGAGCTCTGATTTCCCTTATTTTATTATGATGATCGTTTCTCCCTCCTTAGGTCGGCGTCAGCAAAAATGTATTCGCATTCGAAAGAGACAGTTGATGACTGAAATTTCTTGAGAAGATCCTGCTGCAACGAGAAACACGTTTGTTTCAATGCTGTCTGCTCCAAATCCTGTGGGACCGGTGACCTCGCTGTTTGGTCACCTCTCTCAAACCAATCACCCAACCAAATCCTTTATCGGGTCTGTGACGCTCTCTCCCTCATCTCTCGATAATATAAAACGTGCTGCTCTTCTTTGAATCTTCTCGGTGTACTCCGTTAATCCTATCTGGTAAGGATCCCACGCTGCGCAGCAGTACTTCAAAATAGGACGGACAAGCGTAGTGTAGGCAGTCTCTTTAGCAGATTTCTTAACATTATCATGATAAGTTGTAATTCAGTGCCGGCCGCGGTGGTCTCGCGGTTCTAGGCGCGCAGTCTGGAACCGCGCGACTGCTACGGTCGCAGGTTCGAATCCTGCATCGGGCATGGATGTGTGTGATGTCCCTAGGTTAGTTAGGTTTAACTAGTTCAAAGTTCTAGGGGACTGATGACCTAAGATGTTAAGTCCCATAGTGCTCAGAGCCATTTGAGCCATTTTGTAATTCAGTTGTGTTAGTACACTACTCACTAAATAGCATTTCTTCGTTAGTTTATTGACCACAGCAGATAAACGTAAGAGATAAATAAATCGGCAACAATGTACACTGGTGAGCAAAAAAAACATTGCGACCACCTCCTTAATAGCTTGTTTGTCCGGCTTTTTGTAACGAGACACATCACTGATTCTGTGTATCAGGGATTCGACAGTTTGTTGGTAGGTTGGTGGAGGAACGTGGCATTAGATGTTTACGCACAGGTCAAGTAATTCGCGTAAATAGCGGGCCGCTGAATTTCACAATCAGTAATGGCGCCCGATAGCGACTCGGACGGGGTCCACTGGATTTACATCAGCCAAATTTGCTCACCGAGACATCAAAGTGACTTCATTATAATGCTCCTCAAACCACTGCAGCACAGTTCTGGGTCCGAGACATGGACAACTAGACTGCTGAAAGATGATATCGTCGCCGAGAAAGACATCAAGCATGAAGGGATGCAGGTGCAAACAGAGGAGAATGTCTCCCGAGGCATAATACTGATTCCACCAGCCTACGTCTGTAGCCCTCTGGTCGGACCTAGCAGCCCTTTACCTGGGTGACGGCGTTCGTGGAGACTACAATCGACCTAGTGTAGCAGAAATGTGATTCACCCGAAGAGCCGACATGTTTCCATTGATCGACGGCCTAATCCCGATGACCCCGTGCCCAGGTGCAATCGTAATTAACGAAGTCGTCGGGTCAACTAGTGAAAACATAGGGGTGGTCTACTGCGGAACTCCATGTACAGCAAAGTACGATGGACGGTGTGCTCCGAAACACTTGTGCGTGTACCAGCATTGTGCTCTTTCGGCAAAGATGCCACAGTTCACCATCTTACCCACTTTACAGAACACACAAGCCTCCGAACGCCACCTTCTGTGAAGAGTTGTGGACGTCTAACCATTTATAGCACCTAATGGTAGCTGCACTGTTCATCTGTCTCTTTGCGCAGATGTTCATGACAGCAGCATCTGAACATTCGACCAGCTCCATCGTTTTAGAGATACTCGTTCACAGGCTTTGCTTCATAATAATCCGTTCTTCGACAAAGTCGCTTAACTCAATGTATTTCCCCATTTGCAGCCCATATCTTCACTAGAGTGGTCCCCCACCCGTCTCTGCTGCGCTTACATACTTTCCATAGAGCGTCACGCGCCCTCAACGTCAGCAGGTGGCATCCAGACTTACGGTGGGCAGTGATCATAACGTTTTAGCTTACATAAAAACAGTCTCAAAGTGTACGGGTAGCCTTTAGATTTCACGCCTGTAATCAATATGTTGGTAGCCCTTCGTCTCCTTGCCTGTTACGCAGTGTTAATTGAAAATGAAGTTGTGTAGCTCAGAATAGCTATCAGGTGATGGTTCTCGCGAACTCTGTCACCAACTGTACATCTGCTGTTCGAGTAGTCTGAAGTGAAGTCTCGCAGTAAAATCCTTAGTTATCAGTTAAACTATCTTCACGTTGATGAGGATGTCACGTGTGGTTTAAAGAAAAGTGAAAGTCGCTGAGGTAGATCATTATATCACACTTCATTAATTAAATTACTTATGTAAGTTCTTGCCGTATTAAGATGAACCTCTTTCTGGAGTCTGTAGTTCTATCCGCTAGATTGCAGACTTTATATAATTAACTGTAAATAAACCAATGAAAAAATAAAAAGAAAGTTTTCTAAAATGTTTTACTGCTAGTGGACGTTTGCCACTGATTAAAATAAACTCGAAACAAAAAGTACTAATGTAGCAACCATTTAGATTACGTCTCTGCGTTTTGTGTTTCCAGCGCACAGTTTGTTTTAGACGTATGGTACTTTTGCACCTTTTACGTACTTCCTCAAATCGATACTTTGTGGCACTTCGCAAAAAGTATTAATGAACATACAATAGTTATTTACACTTACACACACGTTAGAAGAAAATCTTTCTAAACTGAAATGTGTTTTTGAAATTGTCGTCACAGCTGTAGGGAAGAGATTTCATCATTCAAGCACGTCCACAGCTCGTGGTGTAGTGGCTAGCATTGCAGCCTCTGGATCACGGAGTCCTGGTTTCGATTCCCAGTAGGGTTGGGGATTTTCTCTGCCCGGGGACTGGCTGTTTGTGGTTTGTGTTGTCATCATCATCATCATCATCATTCGTGATAGTGGTTCGATTTGACTGTGTAAAACTTGAACTGTGTAAAAATTGTGGCTTTCTACAGGCGCCGATGACCGTGCAGTTGAGCGTCATTCAAACATGTAGGCGGAAGCAGATGCTAGAATTAGGTATGAATCTGAAAATAGGCCGGTGACAATTCCCGAACTGTGTCACACAGAGATAAAAAACAGTTCTAAAGAGTAAAAGGAAAACATTGCGACAAGCTACTATGTGACGCCATGTTTCTGCCCATTTTAAAATTTAATCACTGTTGTTGGGGCCATCTTTGCTTATTTTCGATGGAAGGTCGAGAAATCCTTGCAGACCTTCATTCAAAATGAATTACACCATCATAATGATGTCGGAAATAATAAGGCTTGCGAAAATTGCATCGTTCGTCATGTAATGTAAATTCATCACGGCACTCTTTCTCCTTGTACACGCACAGCCATTAGCCATAAATCACACGTGCCTGTCATTATCCGCAGAGAGGTGAAATTGCCGCAACTTGTAGGACTGCTGTCTGCAGAGCGCGAGGTGTATCTTGTTTTGTGTTTCTGATTCTCTACAGATCGCACGTTTCTGATTTGCTACAGATCGCACGCTCCCTGTTATCAACTTAGGAGTGCAACACTTCACAACAATCTTGCTCAGCTTTTTTCCCCTGTTCGTACAGATTGCGGTCGCAATTATAAAAACCCGGGAGGCAATAAGCTTAATACGGGATGCGTGCACAAAGCCTGGTAATTGTAATACACGATTATGTAACATTCATTTTTGTTATTGAATAAAACATCTTTTTTATGTAAAGCCAGACGCTTCCTATTCTATGTATTTTGGAAAGCATCACTGACATGACTGGATATATTATTAAGGAATCTTGAAGCGTTTTTATATTTAGTTTTAAATTGCGATTTTCTTCTTAGCCTCTGTTCTTTGTACTGTGAATTACTTTTAGCGCAAGTAAAAAGTAGTGTGTCAGTTTAAGTTCTGGTGGAGAATGTGCTGACATCAGCATCAGTACTTTCTCATCTAAAGTGGCATATTACAGCTAACACAACTGAGCATATCATATTTCGTTGACATCAGCATTAGCAAATACTTATCACCAAGGTCATTCTGGGAATCGACTAATCGCACCCAACCATGTGCCAAGCCCATATAGGAGGGGGGGGGGGAGGCTCCCTGCGCCCCCCCCCTCCCCCACGCCCGCACTCGACAGCCAAATGTGTGCAGTTTTTAATTTGCTTGAACGTTGTCATACGCTGTCCAGCATGAGGCGCCACCCAAGACGGTTGCTGCGCCCCTCCGTTCTAATGCATAGTCAGCACAGTGCTGGCGTAGTCTCTGCTGCGTTTGCATGTTTCGTGGGAGTGTGAGTCAACAGTAGTTCACACATGAAGCACTTGTCTGCACGTACTATTACGTTAATGTTTTCATGGGAACGAGAGTGGACTGTAGTTCGCATGTACACGAACCCAACGTACATTCACACGAGTTGCTGAGTAAAAATGGTTCAAATGGCTCTGAGCACTTTGGGACTCAACATCTGAGGTCATCAGTCCCCTAGAACTTAGAACTACTTAAACCTAACTAACCTAAGGACATCACACACATCCATGCCTGAGGCAGGATTCGAACCTGCGACCGTAGCCGTCGCGCGGTTCGAGACTGAAGCGTCTAGAACCGTTCGGCCACACCGGCCGGCGTTGCTGAGTACTCGGAACCTGACGCAACCATGCATATGCACGTACTGCTGAGTACTCGAAATCTGATGCGTCCCGAGTGTCTCCACTTGGGAGCCAAAAGCCACTGTACTATGGAAGAATGTGTTGTCTGACAACGTCACAGACTTGCATCATGTCAGTGTGCACAACAGCTCTTATGCAAGGCGCATAATACCATGATTTCATGTAGGTAGTATCGGTCTCATGTGTTCAGCTGTCGAGATGCTTACATTGAGCACAGAAGAAACTGACAAATCTAATTTTGTAAAAACATCTACGAGACAAATGCACTCGGAGTTTTCTGCATTAAGACTGGAAGAGGAGAATAAGATTGTAGACAGGAGGAATATCGTTCAAGAAATCATGGCAATGCATCACAATGACAAGAAGTGGCGGTACATTATTGGCATGCTGAATATTGTGGAAATGTTTACCATTCTCAATAAGCCCATGCAGTCTCCCACCACGCCAAAAGCGTAAGCAATTGCAGCAAGTATTCACTAACTATTAGTGCTACTATTAATATTATATTCGTGTGACGTTATACTTAACGTTTTCAATGGCTGCTACAATAGTAGAGGAGATGTTTACAGCAGTAGCAGCAACGGCAGCAGCAGTCAAATGGAATATTGTAAATAAATATGCCCGACAAATTTTCAGTTTTAACTTTAAATGTATCTCACCAAGCGGGAGCTCATCAGAAGTTATGTAATAAACAATTATTGGTTAAATAAGTGTGTCTAAATTGCTGTTCATGGTTGAAAGTAGTGGTACTCGGAGCAGCAGCAGCAGGTGGGAGGAATACTTTATATCCAATAAGAAAAATATAATACCAGCTCACTTTGAGGAAAAAACAGAGAGAGAAAAGGCACATCTTCAGAAAGTAATGCAAGAAAAACGATAGACACAAAACAGAAAACTCAACAGAATAATCAACAGCATGAACACACCCATTAATAACGATCTCAACCAACAACATAAGTTCCATAACAGAATCATTAACCTAACTGACATAAATCATACGAAACAAGAAAAGAGCCTACTAGAAAAAGGATCAAAACACAACATTAACACAAACATATCACACAAAACAATAGAAAACCTCATAACGGAATCAGAACACATTATGAAGGAACAAGAAAGACTGAGCACACCAAATTTTAATGCAAACTGGACAAGAGAATTAGTAGCTGCAGAAATAACACAGATAATCAGAACAGACAAATCCACAATTATTTCTAATCATAGAACATCAGAGGAAATCGCAGCCAGTAAACTAAAACAAAAATTAAAACAGAACAATGCCACAGTAACAAGAGCAGACAAATGTAATATTACTGTAATTATGGATGAAAAAGAATACATAGAGAAAACACTAGATTTTCTCAAAGACAACAACATCACAAAACTGATCAGTGACCCAACAGCAAGATACCAGAAAAAAATTCAACAGACACAGAAAAACATCAATAATACATTATCAAGTGGCCAGGTAAAGAGAATGAGACAGAAAAATCCGAAAGCACCCACCCTAAATTCCCTACCAAAGGTTCACAAGGATAATTTCCCATTAAGGCCCGTCATTAACTTCCAAAATGCTCCACCCCACCGCCTAGCCCAACAAACACACACGCTACTGAAAAAACTGTACACTTTTGACAACAACAGGAAACTGGAAAACTCAAAGGAGTTAATCGACAGAATCCAGAACATACACATACCAGACACAGCAACCCTCATATCATTCGACAGCACATCAATGTACACTTGTATTCCAATAGATGAAACAATCAACATCATCACACAAAGATTAAAACAACAAGGAAACACACCAGATACACACATCAATGAAATAACAACCATGCTCAAGACCATAACATCACAAAATTATTTTGCATTCAACAAAGAATTTTATTCTCAAGATGAAGGACTGCCAATGGGATCACCAATCATACTCATAAACTACCTGGAGAGCGTGATTTTCAGACATATAATAAAACTAAAAAACTACAAAGTTATATAGTGGTACCATTATGTCGATGACATAATATGGCTGACTGATGAACCACATACACACATAGAACAGCTACACAGTGATATAAACAACTTACACCCAAAAATTTACTTCACATTAGAAACAGAAACTAACAACACACTACATTTTCTAGATCTCACCATACATAAAACAAAAAACACACACAACTTCACAATATTCAGGAAACGGACAACCACAAGCACCATTGTTCACAACCTGTCAAACCACCGACTGACACATAAGCAAGCAGACTTCAGATTCATGCTCCACAGATTAAACAGAATACCTATGAACAAACAGAACTACACACAAGAACTAAACACAATAAAACAAATAGCAGTAGAAAACGGTTATACTACCCATATCGTAGACAAGTTAAATCAAAAAATATGCAAACTGTACAAAAATGAACATACCACAGACTCACACAAATACTCACCCAACACAAAACACAAATAATGATCACACACAAGACACAACAGAGCAACAACACACACACGAAACGAAGTGGCACATACTCACCTACAATAACAAAATTGTTCACAGAACAGGCAACATATTAAAGAAACAGGGACTCCAAATAGGATACAGGATGGAGAACACAACACAGAAAAAGATCAAAACATAAGAAAGACCCATGGTTAAAATTAACAGATCAGGAATATATGAACTCACATGGAACACTTGCCAGTTAGTGTACATAGGACAAACATGTAGAAACTTCAAAACCAGATATTCAGAACATCTCAGAGCTTTAAAAAGCAACAGCTCCCATAGCACATTTGCTGACCACCTTGTAGCCCGAAATCACCACCCAACCACCATAGAAATAGATTTAAGAATACTAAAACCCAGTCACAGCCTATACAGCAAACTGACCGTTGAGGAAAACTTGCACATACAGAAGGCAATAGCAGAAGGAAAACAGGTCTTAATCGAATACACTACACTCTGCAAGGACAAACTATTTAACACATTAAAGGCACTTTACAAATAAAAACAACACAAACAGATAAAGTCTACACACACACACACACACACACACACACACACACACACACGAAAAATAGATACACTAAAATCTGCAAAGACGCACCATTTACACAGAAAAGGAATACCATATAAAATACAACACACACAGCTAAGAAACGCACAGAAAACACACACACGCTCGCAAACACACACACACACACACACACACACACACACACACACACACACACACACAAAGATAAAATGCAAACAAAATTCAACTCTCTGGTGAACAAATGAACACTGACGGGGCTGGGACACACAACAAACCACAATCTCACTGTGTTTTGGTGAAGTGAAAAGTGTTTTACTACGTTATTTGTGGAAAATACTTGTTATAGTTACGTGTGCGTCACAACACATCACCATGATGCGGGGAATGGAAGTGCTTGCCACACGAAAACGTAAGTAAAAACGAATATAGGCGCGACAAACTAAATTACATTTATGAAGATAGGTTAACTCCCAGCAAAAAACTTTCTCATCAACATCGTTTGGTTGCAAATGACAAGCTACCTGTAGTAATTAACATACAAGTGATCCAGAAAATTCATGCACACCAAATGTAAAGGTATTTACAAAAAGAAGCGATCTATTGTTTGAAGGAAAGATGCACATAATTTTATAATCATTTAACAAAAATGTTCACATTACAGAATAAATAAAAACGAAAACCCACTGATGATGGCACAATGGTGCCGAAACATGTTTGGGTACTGAGAAAAAACGGTGTTTTCCATAACTGGCGGACCTCACATCCAACAATTTTAATTGCAAACACGGCCAACACAAGGAGCTGCAAATCAAAATGATGAAGAAAAATAAAATTTATTTTGAACCCACACACCTGTAGTTCTTATATTTTAAAAAGAACAGCGCCCGGCTTGGCGCTTATCTGCCAGTGTCATATGCAGTTCGTCATCGCTACAGTCATATGGCTTCAGCACGCGGCCTAAAATGACTTCAAATATGTTTTAAGCGCTCGTTCACAGACATGGATAAATGTAAATTTAAGAGCAAGGATAACAATAATCTCGGCAAAGCTCGCAGTTACTGTGCTCGATAAATAGTTCATCCATTTGTGAGAGAACCATCAAAAGGTAAAAATATCAAAAGGTATATCAACAGTCCCAGCTGTGAGGCAGTGTAAGTATTAACATCGGGAATCTAAACGAAAATAAGTAATGCGCTTAACTAACAATGAGTGCCTGCGGGTGAGACGAAGGCATTCCAGCATCATCCGCCGGACATGAAGATAACGCTGTTCCTTCAAACAGTGTTAGTGTCGCTATGATATCGAATCAGGGATTCTACCCAATGGTAGTACCGTATTTTACGGACTCTAAGAGACACTTTTTCCTTCGATAAATTGCCTCCAAAATTTGAAATTAACACAGAAAGTCTAGTATTTGATTTAAAATTCTCGACAGTCTTAAAAATGACCATATATTCGATGCCGCGGGAAAACTATCTCTGTCTGGCAACAATGGATCAACTGGCAGCAGAGGTGCACCGATGCGACGAAATAAGTTACTGGCATTCACAAGACTGCCAACAGTGTCTCCCTGCCGCCCCGGCGTCACAAACGCAGAACACTGTCACGCCTATGATACTTCATTGCAATACAGGGTGAGTCACCTAACATAACCGCTGGATATATTTCGTAAACCACATCAAATACTGACGAATCGATTCCACAGACCGAGCGTGAGGAGAGGGGCTAGTGTAATTGGTTAATACAAACCACAAAAAAATGCACGGAAGTATGTTTTTTAACACAAACCTACGTTTTTTAAAATGAAACCCCGTTAGTTTTGTTAGCACATCTGAACATATAAACAAATACGTAATCAGTGCCGTCTGTTGCATTGTAAAATGTTAATTACACCCGGAGATATTGTAACCTAAAGTTGACGCTTGAGTACCACCTTTTTATTGGTCTTTTTCACTGACGCACATGTACATTACCATGAGGGGTGAGGTACACGTTCGACGGGCGTTTCGTAGGACGTGGAGGACGCATAAATTGGCCAGCCCGTTCTCCTGTTCTTACACCTATGGACTTCTTTCCGTGGGGTACGTTAAAGGAGAACGTGTACCGTGATGTGCCTACAACCCCAGAGGATATGAAACAACGTATTGTGGCAGTCTGCGGTGATATTACACCAGATGTACTGCGGCGTGTACGACATTCATTACGCCAGAGATTGCAGTTGTGTGCAGCAAATGATGGCCACCACATTGAACATCTATTGGCCTGACATGTCGGGACACACTCTATTCCACTCCGTAATTGAAAACGGAAACCACGTGTGTACGTGTACCTCACCCCTCATGGTAATGTACATGTGCGTCAGTGAAAAAGACCAATAAAAAGGTGTTAGCATGTGGACGTAATGTGCTGTTCCAGTCTCTTCTGTACCTAAGGTCCATCACCGCTCCCTTTGGATCCCTACGTAATTTGGTGCTCTCCGATACACACGATCGAACAGCGGAGGAGTGGTACTCAAGCGTCAACTTTAGGTTACAATACCTCCGGATGTAATTAACATTTTACAATGCAACAAACGGCACTGATTACGTATTTGTTTATATGTTCAGATGTGCTAACAAAACTAACGGGGTTCCATTTAAAAAAACGTAGGTTTGTGTTAAAAAACATACTTCCGTGCATTTTTTTATGGTTTGTATTAACCAATTACACCAGCCCCTCTCCTCACGCTCGGTCTGTGGAATCGATTCGTCAGTATTTGATGTGGTTTACGAAATATATGCAGCGGTAACGTTAGGTGACTCACCCTGTATATGGTGCGTGTGAACTTTAACAGAAAGTCATTTGTGTTATCGCTAACAGTACAATGTTTTTGTTAGTATCTAGTTTCGTAATGGTAAAAAAAAGGTATTCATATAATGCGGGCTATAAACTGAAAGTAATAGTATACGCAGAAGAACATGGAAACAGGCCTGTCGGTGTGGCCGTGCGGTTCTAGGCGCTTCAGTCTGGAACCGCGTGACCGCTACGGTCGCAGGTTCGAATCCTGCCTCGGGTATGGATGTTTGTGATGTACTTAAGTTAGTTAGGTTTAAGTAGTTCTAAGTTCTAGGGGACTGATGACCTCAGATGTTAAGTCCCATAGTGCTCAGAGCCATTTGAACCATTTTGAACATGGAAACAGAGCAGCTGAGCGGTATTTCGGCCCTCCACCATCAGAAAACACCATTCGCGATTGGCGGGATAATAAATAAGAACTGAAAAGAATGAGGAAGACTAGATGTGCATATAGAGTGCTGAACGCAACCGCTTGATGTCTCGGTGAATAAACCATTTAAAGTGCATGTGAGAGAGGAAGGGAACAAATGGATGATGAATGAAACCCAACATGAATTCACCGAAGGGAGCTTTAAAACGACCTACATTCAAAGAAATGTGTGAGTGGGCAAAACCATTAGGGTGAGAGAAGACATTATTGTTAAATCTCTCAAGAAGTGCAGCGTAAGTAACGCTCCCGATGGCAGTGAAGACCATCTTATATATGAAGAGGACAACGATGACGACGAAGAGGAAGAAGAAGAACAAGAAAAAACTTCAGATGACGATTTTCGGGGTTTTTAAAGATCAGCTTGGTTTTATAAACTAAGATTTTTTCGTCTGTCTTTGCAATCTAACAGTAAAAATACAAAAACAATATTTTTAAAAAACTTGTTTAAAAATTAAGATGCGTCTGATAGTCCCTAGCGTCTTACAGTCCGCAAAAAACGGTATTTGTAAACCCTCGTTTTGGTGACATTGATGAATAGCGTCAACTATGTGATGTGTCAAAACGAATTTCAGCCTTATTCCACGGAAACGTCCACTCTCCGTCGGTGAGACTGGATGATCATACGATCTTTGTACGATTCTTCTTTGGAACAGTTTAAATAGTTAACAACAGGGAATGCATGTATCTACAGGAGCAGACGTCCTATGCAATACAGCACGAACTAGTGTTTCGTCAAGGTGGCAGTCGGATGTTCACCGTTTCTATGAGACATCGTGATCTGTCGGTGTTAGCTCGCCGAACTCTCTGCTCATCGGAAGAAGCCACAGCTCAAACCCCACGATGCATGCTGAGCATCGATGGAGGTGGGAATGCATGATTCAACTTTATCGTATGTGGGCAGAGAACTACGATCTTATTTGAGTTTTTTTGTATAACCAGTAGTATTTATACATGTGTTATTTCCCTGTAATACGCCCGGCAAACTAATGTAAACGAAGTGATCACCATGACAGAGTAGACTAAACAACCTCACCACAAGGGTCTTGCAGTAAGTGACTGGTCCTCTAATGCTGATCTTGGAAACCGGACGAAGACGACTAATGGCTCATTACTTCCCTATATCATACGAGCTTTGATTATTGAGGCCGTATACAGGTACTAAAAGGGGATCGCTACGCTTTCAGCTACCTGCTTTCAACTACTTTTCGAGGTCATACATTACTTTTCGAGGTCATACAATTACCGGCATCCTAGACACGTAGATTCGTAAATAGTAGACCTTTTGCGATTTTTGGAAGAGCGGCGAATAAGAAAGCATAAACATAATCTCGTGTAAAAACTTTATTAATTCTTCCATATACAATTACACACAGAAAACAGCTCTTTATTTATTTTTATTTGATGTATTAATTTAAACTTAATTGGATTCCAAGTACAAATTTAGTAGGAGTTACTGGAAGATCAAGTGATTTTAAAGTGCCGCCATCTTGAATCTTGAGGATATAAAAGGAGGCTTGATAACTGCAACTGATCAGTCTTTTGCGATAATGGAAAGTGTCAACAAAACCTCCCCCAGCTATTAGAGAGGAAGATAGTATTGGACAACCTGCACAATCTTGTTGATACCGGCAGAATAAATTACACAGAAAATGGCACGCTCCTTACCTAGAAGAACTTAAATGTGGTTGTACCCATTACAGAACCGATTTGCGATAACAGTACGATTGTTAAAAAACGTGATCAAGGAGCAGTTAGAGAAGAGACTGTCTGTAATGTTAATTAACGGAAACTGTGGATCATTTAAATATTATCTACGTAGTAAATTCTGCACATTCGTCACTGCGAGACATAGTGTCAAGGCGAAGCTACCTTTTCTCCTACAAGGGAATGAATATAAAGCGGAATTAGCCGACATTAAATTGAACATTATGATGGAAGGGCTGCTTGGAGTACTGTTTCAGCTTTGTGTAGTTGAGTATTATCTCTTGGATTTGGAAATACCCAAAGATTTTGCCGGATCTTCAACAAAATGGAACTGCGCAACAACCTAACATCAAAGCACGACTTCTGTGTGGAAGGAGACTGCTAGGGAAACCGCAACCTGATTGTGGACAACGGTAATTCAGGTGAAGTAGACTGTTTGATGTGAATGACTTCCAACTGTTAAGATATACAATGAATTTGTATGTGAAATCACATGTCAAGGCAATAACAAATTTATTAGTAACCGCCTCAGAGACTTTATAAAGTGTGCAGACATGCGACTTTTAGGAACTTTTACGTGATACTTGGCTAAAAAACATGGTATTACCAGGCTGCAGGTTACAATATCCAACTACAGAATGGATAACGTGTTTGACCCATACATGTTTACAGCCACTGGTGTTCGAACAGTAGGTTTCATTGAACAACATTATTTCCACATTAGGTGGCTGTTGCTGGAATGACTTCGTCTCACCTGCAAGGAAAGACCCTTAATTGGTTAATCATATTTGATTTTTTCGTGTACATTCCCTGCATTGATTCCTACATTCCCTGACTCACAGCAGGAAGTATTGATATATCGTACGTCCTGACATTCTTACTCTTTGATCTCACGAGTGGGTAAACTTTTTATAGGTCGCTATAAATATGTACTATTCGAGATCTGTACTGCCATTATTATTATCTTTGCTACTAAATTTACAGTTACCAGTGTCTGCGTTGTTGTTGTTGTGGTCTTCAGTCCTGAGAATGGTTTGATGCAGCTCTTCATGCTACTCTATCCTGTGCAAGCTTCTTCATCTCCCAGTACTTACTGCAACCTACATCCTTCTGAATATGCTTAGTGCATTCATCTCTTGGTCTCCCTCTACGATTTTTACCCCCCCCACGCTGTCCTCCAATGCTAAATTTGTGATCGCTTGATGCCTCAGAACATGTCCTACTAACCGGTCCCTTCTTCTTGTCAAGTTGTGCCACAAACTCCTCAATTCTATTCAATACTTCATCATTAGTTGTGTGATCTACCCATATAATCTTCAGCACTCTTCTGTAGCACCACATTTCAAAGCTTCTATTCTCTTCTTGTCCAAACTATTTATCGTCCATGTTGCACTTCCATACATGGCTACACTCCATACGTATACTTTCAGAAACGACTTCCTGACACTTAAATCTATACTCGATGTTAACAAATTTCTCTTCTTCAGAAACGCTTTCCTTGCCATTGCCAGTCTACATTTTATATCCTCTCTACTTCGACCATCATCAGTTATTTTGCTCCCCAAATAGCAAAACTCCTGTACTACTTTAAGTGTCTCATTTCCTAATCTAATTCCCTCAGCAACACCCGACTTAATTCGACTACATTCCATTATTCTCGTTTTGCTTTTGTTGATGTTCATCTTATATCCTCCCTTCAAGACACTGTCCATTCCGTTCAACTGCTCTTCCAAGTTCTTGGCTGTCTCTGGTAGAATTATAGTGTCATCGGCAAACCTTAAAGCTTTTATTTCTTCTCCATGAATTTTAATTCCTACTCCGAATTTTTCTTTTGTTTCCTTTACTGCTTGCTCAATATACAGATTGAATAACATCGGGGAGAGGCTACAACCCTGTCTCACTCCCTTCCCAACCACTGCTTCCCTTTCATGCCCCTCGACTATTATAACTGCCATCTGGTTTCTGTACAAATTGTAAATAACCTTCCGCTCCCTGTGTTTTACCCCTGCCACCTTTAGAATTTGAGAGTAT
This sequence comes from Schistocerca nitens, assembly GCF_023898315.1. Classification (NCBI taxonomy): domain Eukaryota; kingdom Metazoa; phylum Arthropoda; class Insecta; order Orthoptera; family Acrididae; genus Schistocerca; species Schistocerca nitens. Next base: position 715,042,939 of record NC_064617.1, on the reverse strand, counting down.
TCCAGTCAACATTGTCAAAAGCTTTCTCTAAGTCTACAAATGCTAGAAACGTAGGTTTGCCTTTCCTTAATGTTTCATCTAAGACAAGTCGGAGGTCAGTATTGTCTCACGTGTTCCAATATTTCTACGGAATCCAAACTGATCTACCAGTTTTTCCATTCGTCTGGAAACAATTCGCGTTAGTATTTCGCAGCTGTGACATACTAAACTGAAGTTCGGTAACTTTCACATCTGTCAACACCTGCTTTCTTTGGGATTGTAATTATTATATTCTTCTTGAAGTCTGAGGGTAATGCATTTACTTCTGTTGGACGGATTTTGTGAAAACAAACACTCGAAACCGACGTTTCACCTAAGTCACATGCAACGAAAATCTGTAACGCAACCATCTGTGTGTGGCTGGTTATAATTATGTATTATTTATATTTTAGGACAATTAATCTGTAAGAAACACACCACATGTCAAAAAGGAAGCATGTAAACCGTCTGAGGATGAATCACAACGATTCGAAACCGGTTACGGTACCCTTTGAATAAAGGAACTGAAAGTAAATTTGTGGCTGGTTGCTGTCCTAACACCATCAACATTATGTTCTTCTTTTAGTTCAGTAGACTCAGGTTATGTACGTTATTACTCTCTGAAAATTTGAATACTCTACTCGAAGTGGTTTCTGAGATTTAGGGAAAAATGCAACAGAAAATGTAAATTTTCAGTAAGGGCTATTAAAGTTTCAAAAGACTGTAACTTACTATATGGTTAAATTTTTATTTTTTATCACTCAGAAGCACCCTGCACCATACTGTGTATCATCCTCTTGACCTTCTTCCAAGTTTTTTCTTCTTTTTTTCTTTTTGGACTCCTTAGTGGCCAACTGTGCTGCATGCTCTGCTTTATCAATGCGAACCTTGTCATCCGTTCAAGTTCTCTGATGCAGTTTGCCCCAGGATTAATTCCCATATGCTGCAGCACTTTCACCCTAACAATGTTGCCATCATTAAAAGCAATAACAGCATCACTAACCCCCCCTCCCGCTTCAGAGTCCTCATTCCAACAAAAACATTTTTTGGTAAGCGAGTCCGTATAAGATTATTGAATGACTCATTGGGATTTCGAGTCTGACCATACAGACACTTCTTCGGTAATTTAGGATTTGCCACGTCTCTGTAACTACGTTGTATGATATGCATGACTGCTGCTGGGATGGAATGTATCTGTCTGTATGAACTGTTTGAGTACTGGGCATTGCGGTAATTGCACCATGAATCAGGTCCAGGAGGGCAAAAGTGGTGTACTGGGTTTTCATCAGTTGCCAGTCTGTGGAAGAAGGTAGCCCATACTGCCTGCTTCATTTTCACCAAATCCTCAGTATTATTTCTACTGGCCGTCCCATAATACTGCTGTAGTTCAATCATTTTGTTTGTCAGCCTGCCTCTTATGACTGTACTATCAGAAAGTTTCTTGTCTCTCAAGCTTTGTTTCAACTTCCTCAAACTGGTACCCATCCTCTTCTGGACATGAGCAACACAAACATGTAATTTAACCTTTATAACACAGCAATCCACAGCCTTCTATACAAAAATTACCGGTTTTATTAGATCTTTAAGTAATGCGCGTAAAAACTTTAACATTTTCAACCGGTGTAGATTATATTTAAAAAATAATATAAAATACTTCCCATGTGAGTTTATAAGTGGTATGTATATCATCTAATTCGGAAAATTGCAAATTTTATAATAAGATAAAAGTCCTAAAATTTGGAAAAAACATTTTCCGTTCTAACTACCATTAAAAACTGCAGTTGTGTGGGTTGAAAATAATTTTTTTGTTTGTAGGATTTGCAATGTTCCACTCATCTGCCGCTGCTATTGTTGCTGTGAGCTCCGATACTTTCCATGAGCAATAGGGAATATATGTAGTTATTTAAGCAGTAATTATATATTACATATTTGCTGATAAATGCATGCTTGGCACCATACATTTAATGTTAAGCTACAACTGTGTAAGACATATTTATTTACAGTATTCCTTCAGACTGCTGCTGCTGCGAACTACTCCACTATCGCTGTAATAGACATAAAAAAAATCCTAAGTACAATGTCATACAAATACAATATTCACAATAATGATAACAGATGGATGAATTCGCACAGAAATTGTTTATGGCCTTGGCATGATGGGAGACAAGATAGGCGTGTTAGAGACAATAAGCAATTCCAACATATGCAGCAAGGTGTGTTGGTGGACCCAACCATACAACGCATATACTTGTCATTCTGATGCATTCCCGTTATTTGTTGGACAATGTTCCTCCAGTGTACTAAAAAGTTTTGGTCATATGTAAAATCGGTAAGCGGATCTAAATCCCCTGTTCAGTCACTCGTTGACCACGATGGCACCGAAACAGAGGACGACCGAAGAAAGGCAGAAATACTGAATTCAGTGTTCCGAAACTGTTTCACTGCGGAAAATCGTAACACGGTCCCTGACTTCAGCCGTCGCACGGACGCCAAAATGGAAAATATTGAAATAAACGATATCGGAATTGAAAAACAACTGCTATCACTTAGTAGCGGAAAAGCATCCGGACCAGACGAGATACCCGTAAGATTCTACAGTGATTATGCTAAAGAACTTGCTCCCTTTCTATCAGCAATTTATCGTAGATCTCTGGAAGAACGTAAAGTACCTAGCGACTGGAAGAAAGCGCAGGTCGTTCCCATTTTCAAGAAGGGTCATAAATCAGATGCGAATAATTATAGGCCTATTTCGCTTACGTCAATCTGTTGTAGAATAATGGAACATGTTTTATGTTCTCGTATTATGACGTTCTTAGATAATACAAATCTCCTTCATCATAACCAACATGGATTCCGCAAACAGAGATCATGTGAAACTCAGCTCGCCCTATTTGTCCAAGAAATTCACAGTGCCGTAGACACTGGCGAGCAGATTGATGCCGTATTCCTGGACTTCAGGAAGGCATTTGATACGGTTCCGCACTTACGTTTAGTGAAAAAAATACGAGCTTACGGAATATCGGACCAGGTTTGTGATTGGATTCAGGATTTCCTAGAAGAAAGAACACAACATGTCATTCTTAACGGTTCAAAATCTGCAGATGTAGAGGTAATTTCGGGAGTACCGCAAGGAAGCGTGATAGGACCTTTATTGTTTACAATATACATAAATGACTTAGTTGACAACATCGGTAGCTCCGTGAGGCTATTTGCAGATGACACGGTTGTCTACAAGAAAGTAGCAACATCAGAAGACTCGTACGTACTCCAGGAAGACCTGCAGAGGATTAATGAATGGTGCGACAGCTGGCAGCTTTCCCTAAACGTAGATAAATGTAATATAATGCGCATACATAGGGGCAGAAATCCATTCCAGTACGATTATGCCATAGGTGGTAAATCATTGGAAGCGGTAACGACCGTAAAATACTTAGGAGTTACTATCCGGAGCGATCTGAAGTGGAATGATCACATAAAACAAATAGTGGGAAAAGCAGGCGCCAGGTTGAGATTCATAGGAAGAATTCTAAGAAAATGTGACTCATCGACGAAAGAAGTAGCTTACAAAACGCTTGTTCGTCCGATTCTTGAGTATTGCTCATCAGTATGGGACCCTTACCAGGTTGGATTAATAGAAGAGATAGACATGATCCAGCGAAAAGCAGCGCGATTCGTCATGGGGACATTTAGTCAGCGCGAGAGCGTTACGGAGATGCTGAACAAGCTCCAGTGGCGGACACTTCAAGAAAGGCGTTACGCAATACGGAGGGGTTTGTTATCGAAATTACGAGAGAGCACATTCCGGGAAGAGATGGGCAACATATTACTACCGCCCACATATATCTCGCGTAATGATCACAACGAAAAGATCCGAGAAATTAGAGCAAATACGGAGACTTACAAGCAGTCGTTCTTCCCACGCACAATTCGTGAATGGAACAGGGAAGGGGGGATCAGATAGTGGTACAATAAGTACCCTCCGCCACACACCGTAAGGTGGCTCGCGGAGTATAGATGTAGATGTAGATGTAGATGTAGAAGCCCGGTCTACACGTAACTTTTAGTCGTCAGTCTTGTACGATGATGGAAGACTGACGACATCACTGACACGAATCGCGCAGCTATACCACTCAAATTTCCGCTCGATCTTTTGCTCTTTCTTTCCAAATGTTAGTGACAACGCGCTATGTCCTCTTAAATTTAAGAAGAAAACAAAGCCCATGCGTCGTTAACGATGGTTCCGGTACTGTTTATTGAAGAGAGGGACATTCTGTAATGTAAATTTTCTCCGAGAGCTACAACAGGAACCAGGAGATCGGCACAATTACTTACGTATGGACATAGAAACGTACTGTAAACTGTTAACACTTGTAACACCAGAAACTGAAAACGAAGACAGTGTCATGAGGATGGCTGTCAGCCTCCACGAGAGACCCACTGTAACTTTAAGGTTTTCAGCGACTGGCTGAAGCTACAAGGATCTTGAATTTGCGGGAAATATTTTGCAAAGAGATCAGTATCTATGTAACTTTAGGTGTCATACCCGAAATTAGCAAAGCATTTAAAACTTCCTAGAAAGCTTGAGGGACTATATATTATATAATTAACTGAACTAGTAAAAGGCTGAACAGGATGACTGTATTGTGAATAATCCATTGTGCTACTGGGGAAATTTACCTGTTAACTGTAGCGAAACCTCTGTCCTAAAAAAATCATTAATGAGCTTTCGCGAAAGTGTATATCGACCCTTGTTCTTTTTTATTTTTTTTATTTTTGTTTTTGAGTCATCAGTCTTCTGACTGGTTTGATGCGATCCGCCACGAATTCTTCTCTTTCGCCAACCCCTTCATCACAGTGTAGCACTTGCAATCTACGCCCTGAATTATTTCTGCATTATTCCAGTCTCTGTCTCCCTTTACAGATTACTCTCTACAGCTCCCTCTAGTACCGTGGAAGTCACTCCCTGAAGTCTTAACACATGCCCTATCATCCCATCCCTTCTCCTTGTCACTATTTTCCGTATATTTCTTTACTCTCCGATTCTGTGGAGAACCTCCTCATTCCTCACCTTATCAGTCCACATAATTTTCAATATTCGTCTATAGCACCACATCTCAAATGCTTCGATTCTCTTCTATCCATATTTTCCCACACTCCATATTTCTCTACCATACAATTCAGAGCTCCAACCGTATATTCTCAAAAATTTCTTCCTCAAATTAAGGCCTGTGTTTGATACCAGTAGACTTCTCTTGACCAGGAATGTCCTTTTCGCCAGTGCTAGTCTGCTTTTGATGTCCTACTTGCTCCGTCAGTCATTGGTTATTTTGCTGCCTAGGTAGCAGAATTCCTTAACTTCATCTACTTCGTGACCATCAATCCTGATGTTTAAGTTTCTCGCTGTTCTCAATTTTGCTACCTCTCATTACTTCAGTCTTTCTTCGATTTACTCTCAGTCTGTATTTTGTACTCATTGGATTGCTCATTCCATTCAGCAGATCATGTAATTCTTCTTCACTTTCATTCAGGATAGGAATGTCATCAACGGATCGTGTCACTGATATCCTTTCACCTTGAATTTTAATTCCACTCCTGACCCTTTCTTTTATTTCCATCATTGCTTCTTCGTTGTACAGATTGAACAGTCGGGCCAAAGATTACATCCCCCTCTTGCACCATTTTTAATCCGAGAACTTCGTTCTTGGTCGTCCACTCGCATTATACATTCTTGACTTTTGTACATATTGTATATTACCTGTCTCTCACTATAGCTTACCCCTATTTTTGTCGGAATTTCGAACGTCTTGCACCATTTTACATTGTCGAACGCTTTTTCCGGGTCGACAAATCTTATGAAGGTGTCTTGACTTTCTTTAATCTTGCTACTATTCTCTACCGCAACGTCAGGATTGCCTCTCTGGTGCCTTTACCTTTCCCAAAGCCAAACTGATCGTCATCTAACAGACCCTCAGCTTTCTTTTCCATTCTTCTGTAAATTATTCTTGTAAAAAACTTGAATGCACTAGCTGTCAAGCTGATTGTGCGATAATTCTCGCACTTGTCAGCTCTTCCAGTCTTCGAAATTATGTGGATGATCTTTTTCCGAAAGTCAAATGGTATGTCGCCAGACACATACATTCTACAAACCAAAGTGAATAGTCGTTTTGTTACCACTTCCCCCAACGATTTTAGAAATTCTGATGGAATGTTATCTGTCCCCTCTGCCTTATTTTATCTTAAATCCTCCAAAGCTCTCTTAAATTCTAATTCTAATACTAGAGCCACTATCTCTTCTATATCGACACTTGTTTCTTTCCCCTCATAGAGTCCTTCAATGTACTCTTTCCATCTATCCGCTCTCTCCTCTGCATTTAACAGTGGAAATCCCATTGCACTCTTAATTTTACTACCCTTGCTTTTATTTTTACCGAAGTATTTTTTTTCTTTCCTATATGCTGAGTCATTCCTTCCTACAACCGTTTCTTTTTCGATTTCTTCACATTTTTCATGCTACCATTTGGTCTTAGGTCCCTGCACTTCCTATTTATTTCATTCCTCAGCGACTTGTATTTCTGTATTCCAGAATTTCCCTGAACATTTTTGTTCTTCTTTCTTTCATCGATCAATTGTAGTATTTCTTCTGTTACCCATGGCTTCTCCAGTTACCTTCTTTGTACCTATGTTTTTCCTTGCAACTTCTGTGATCTCGCTTTTTATAGATGTCCATTCCTGTTCAACTGTAACGCCTACTGAGCTATTCCTTATTGCTGTATCTATAGCCTTATAGAACTTCCAGTGTATCTAGTCATTCCTTACTACTTCCGTATTCCACTTCTTTGCGTATCAATTCTTCTGCCTAATCTCTTAAACTTCAGCCTACTCTTCATCACTACTACAATGTGATCTGAGTCTATATCTGCTCCTGGGTATGGCTTACAATCCGGGATGTGATTTCGGAATCTCTGTCCGACCATGATGTTATCTAACTGAAATCATCCCGTATCACCTGGCCTTCTGCAATTATACCTCCTCCTCTTGTGATTCTTGAACAGAATATTCGCTATTACTAGGTGAAATTTATTACAGAACTCTATTAGTCATTCTCCTTTCTCATTCCTTGTCCCAAGTCCATATTCTCCTGTAGCCTTTTCTTCTACCCCTTTGAAACGTCCCCTTTTGAACAATTTTACACGAGACTGTGCTTAAACTGACACACAATATTTTTAGCGCAACGCCATCTGACTATCAAAGATCCCTGCAAAAGAATGGCCCTGAGTAACATTAAACTATACCTTTCACAAATCACTTACCTCACAAAAATCTTCGTTCCTCAAACTACTGCAATACAGCGAGCGCCACTACTGCCAGCTAAATAAAAGATTCAAACTACGGAAGGCACTAACTACTGATAGGGATAGTTAGCAAATGAAAGATATTAATAGAGAACAAACAATGTATTTACCTTAATAGTCATAATATATATAGCAGTTCATGACAAATTACAAAACTCCGCCATCTCTCTCCCCACATCCACCACTGCTGGCGGCTCACCTCCAACTGCGCAACGCTACATGCTGTTCAGAGCCAGCTGCCTAACACTACAATGGCGAGTATTACAACAATGCAAAGCAGCCACAGACTGCACACAGCACAGCCAGTGATTTTCATACAGAGGTGACGTTACCAATAAAAAAACCTAAACAGCCTACTTACATAGCCCCCATGCTCCCCACAAAAAATTTTACAAATTGGTTTGGGCAGTGGCCAATACAGATTTGAAAAAATTTTTCATAATTACAATAACAAAGAAATCAAATGCACACACTTATTGATACAATGTTGGTCAAAAGTTAAACTTTCTCAGTCCATAAAGACAGTCCTAATCGTTCATCACAGTAAAATATCAGTGTTTTTCTCAAAGTCTGAGCAGTAAAAGAAAATGCACACGGAAGTAGTGGATTTCCATGCAGTCTTGAAGAAGTAGTGTTGTCCTTCCAACGGAAAGACAGTGCTGACTCTTGACATGCAGACAGGTATTGGACCACAACAGAGCAAACCCACAGCAGAGTCAGTCGAAATTTTGAAGAGTATTGGTCCACTGTAGTCCTGGTAGAGATTACGGTACTGGTGGGCCACCAGAGGTGCAGACCCACTGCAGTCCTTGTAGAAATAATGGTACTGGTGAGTCAGCAAAGGTGTAGACCCACTGTAGTCCTTGTAGAAATGGCCAGCAGCCATGTGCTGCGACTGTGCAGGTGCACAATCACCATCGAAGAGTCTTGTGGACAATATAGCAAGTCCATAAACCACCACTTGTGCACTCACAAAGTTTTTGAAATTGTCCTTAGAACCAGCAATGCTGTTATACAGTCCCTTGCTGAATTATTAACACATGTGCAAACACTAACAGTCCCTACTTCTCACATATTGTCCACATACTATGACCAACAGAAACGTGCGCAGTGAAATGTAACTTACAAGTTACTTAATTTGATGAACTGGTGTCAATTACAATTTTATACCATAAGAATACAATTACAAAGGTACAAAATACATCATTAAAGAACATAACAATACAGATAACATTTGTAGTAATAGGGGCTTTACAAAAGAATCGAAATAACATATACATTAGTGTTACAGGAATTATGACATAAGTAAATATATAAAAGATCAGAATAACTTTTGAAACATCAACTTCACACATCAGCATTAAAACAAAACAGAATAAATAATGTCTAAGCATATTCACAAGGTAAATAACATATTATTAATGCCAATTATATTTGAGGATAACAGTATTCCTCATCATAGTGAATGTAGCTTAGTATTAGAAAAATTCTACAACATAAGTCTTATCAGATAAACATATAAATACAGGAAAAACATAAATACACAAGGGAACACAAACACATAGTGGGATAACACAAGGAAAGGACAGGGTTTCTTTTACTGCAGTATTTTGCAAACAAAACTTTCTTTACTTCTCGGAGATCTCCCTTCGTTCCTCATTATTTCCAAAAAGTCCTATCTATACCTGTTTTCTGTACTTTTTTCGTATGACTGCTCAATGCATTTCTTCCAATTCATCGCAACTCATTCTCTTATATAGTCTACCCCCTCTTAAGCTAACTTAAATCTACTGAGCTCAGATGCTAAACTAAGGAACGAGGCAATGCAGCAGCACAAAACAATTAACACAAACAGCAATGATAAAAAATACAAAAGGCAAAGCAAGCAGCATAAATTACAATTAATATAAGGCAATGAGCAGCAAACAAGAAAAATAAATCAGTAGTAAAAGTGGCTTAAAAGAATAATACAAAGTGAAATTTAGTAGCACTATGCATGGCAAACAGCAGCTTATATCTAAACATGACAAAGCTCAAGCAGAAAAAATAGTACACTAAAGTCAACAATGCAGATAAGGGAAATGTCTATTCATATCTTAATGTCTATGTAATTAAAGTGGTGCACCACAAAAACTAATTCTACAAAAATTACCAAGTACTCGAAAAGAAAATTATATATGCAGTTACTGTTATTAGTCCATTCTTATTGTTCTTTCCATTCCAAGAGCTTCTTTTTTTTTAAGAATGTGGATTACAAAATTATTATTTAATAGATCTGTTGACAGAAAGTGTTCACATTAGCAAATGCATTTTATTTTATAAAAGCAATGCTGCAACACAGGTGGAAACTAGATATCAAATGAAATAAGCAACTATGAAAAACAAAGCATAAAAATATCATTCAATAGTCATGTGACATTTCATAAGTTAGTAGAAATTCTATCAATTCTCGTAGAAAGACACTTGTCCTAATCAGGTGTGCAGTTGTACGAATATTTCCCATCAATTCATAAGCATTTCAGTAAGTAGCACAAAATACGAGTAATCATATGTTTCCAAGTAATGAGCGTGTCGTATTTGCGATGCTTTCTACAAAGGAATGTCAATAGCGAGGTTAATGGCCTCCCTTTTTTTTTCTCCACCTGCGCCTCTGGCACACACTAATGGCTTTTATTTTTCCAGGCGTCTGTCGCGCATCTGGGTGCTTACAGAGACCTACCTTTCTTCCCGAAATATTTACGACAGCAGTTTCCGCTACAGTGACAGTCTCATATAAAAAATTTCAGAGGTCGAGAATTTTCGTTGCAAATGTGTAGATACAAAATCCTATGAATATAACAGTGTTCAAAACGTTTTCGTCGGCATTGTGATACATTCATGCGTTTACACACATTTCATAACTCCTAAAGTACGATTCTTGGTTACCAAATACCTTTTTCACAAATCAGCGTCCCTAACCACTACTCATTATTCCTTACCTTATTCATCGACACTTCTTCAATATTTCGTCATTACAGATATGTAGCATAATCAAATAACTCATATAGCATCAGCTTACTGATCATAAACATACCGCAACAGCATAATACACGTAGTCATCGTAATAATTACATCATAACACCTCAGTCAAATCTCAAAATCGTCGTAGCTTCCTCCAATAATTTCAAAACCTAAAAAAATTCTCTGCTCATTTCAATAGTGTCATTTACCTCAAACATACTTTAAAAATAATGATCTCATACCAAATACATCATTCAAAGCTCTCATAGTATCACAATGGTTCCAAAAAAATATGAACAGTTCACAAAGTACAGACAAAATACAATTTCATAAGTGTGAAGTTATCCAACTGTGTAATTACGTAAACATCTGTCACTGATGTAGTAAAATAAATGTTTGTCTCTCTCAGTTAAATAATCAGATAGCTGTGTAATTCTGTGTTAGAGAAATATGGTACCGATGTGTAAAGTTGTATAAGCAAATACCATATTAGCTAGGGCTCCTTGTGCTTGCCAAACACATGGTACACAAAGTAGGCACGTACCCCCCTGAGGATTAATGTAATTATACCCTCAGGTGTTACAGATTACAGCAATGGAATGAAATGTATCACAGAAAACTTTCTTTGTAATTCAAAACTCTTTAAAAATAAATGTTTTAAGTACAAAACTAATCACTCAAATACATGTCCTGTAGCGCTAAATGTGCTTCTTGCTGTAAGATAATCTCTGTGGAAGTGTCGTAGTTATCGTCCTCCGAAAGCTAAATTCTGCAGAAGTCAATGTACTTACCTCATGATAAACAAAAGTGAAATGCTTTGTGTATAGATATCGTAGTTACTACGCTTATTGTTGTGATGAAGAAAGTACTGTACTGTAACGTATTGTTGTGCCACGAAAAAGGCTGTCTCATTGTTGCTATACCACAAAAGTTACTACTAAAACATGTTTTACTTTCCAGAATAATACAGAAAAAAATGCAGATATAAAACAGAAACACCGCAAAAGCAACATTCTAAATTGTCACTCATTAGTAGCGTCGTGATAAAACCGTGTAGCTGTCACATAAACTAACCTCTGTGCCATCTGGTATCTCACAGAAAGTACTTTAAATCCAAAATGTATTTTCAAGTAAACCAAAATGTTGCATTAAAATCTCATTAGCAGTACCAGTATGTGTCCTAAGTATGTAAGCCTGATAGTCATTACGTAATCGTGCAACTAACAAGCAAGAATGTACACACACAATAACACTGTGTCGTCTGTTCACAATAACAATGCATTCGTAATTTCTGTTTAAATAAGTTCTCTTGGTTCTTGACTGGATATTTAACTTCAAACATTGTTGCATGTTAACAGTTTCTTAAGTCTTACAAAGCATACTAGAAATGTGAAGTGAAAAATTTTATGGCAAAGACAAAGTTAAAAAGCAGATTATCTTTCAATAAAAGGTTTTACATGTAAAATGTGGTGTAAACCTTTACTCTTCCTAGTACTCAGATTTTCAACTTGAACGCAATTATCACGAGATATACGTCGGTAAAGAATACTGGAATTTTTCTCAAGGTTAGCGTCTATGTTATTTTTTTCTGAGCCAGCCGGCGCACGCCGCTGCCTGTGGTGCGGGTCATTGTCTGTTTCTTTGTTGGCGCGCGTCGTTATTGGGATTAGGAGACCAAACTTCTACAAATTCGCCTTGCCGAGAGGGCCCAGCTCTGTTAGAATCCCGCCAGTTCTGATGCAATTCAGGTCTGTCGTTACGATCACATCGTCTGTCGTCATGTCGGTAGATTCCATAGTTTCTTTCTTGTCCGTCACGTGGTGGAGAATTTCTCCCTGAATTGTAACTGCGCGCTGGACCGTTGTGTCTAAAGTTATTCTGTCTCCCGTAATAATAATTATTTTGGTTCCCATATTGTCTGTTTCTCTGATTGTCTCTGTAATAGTCATTAATGCGGAGAGGTGATCTTTCCCTGTAATTGTTACTACTCTGCCAACGGTTGTCATACGGGTGGTGTCTGTTTTGGTCACGATTTACGTTATAAGAACAGCCTTGTCGTGTATTATTTCTGTCATCGCGGAATTGTGTCAGATGTGACCTGTAATTGTTGTGCTCCTGTACTCGCGTTCCGCGATTGTCAGTGTCAATTTCCAGTTCTTGTAACAGTCCCTGAAAAGCTTCAATGTCTTTTTTGCAACGTCCTGCTAAAATAATATGCCGTAAATGTTCAGGTAATTCGATTAAGCAAATGCGGATAAGTTCTGAGGGGCTGTATGGGTTTGAAAGATACTGATTCTTATGCAACATGTCTTCAAAATATTTCATAAGACTGGAAAATTCAGATTGTTCGAAACGTTTCATCATTATGATGCTATGTTTTACTCGGTCTTGTGTAGCTTGAGACCAATATGCTGAGAGGAAGGCATGATAAAATTCTCCTTCACTGTGACAATCATGAATGACCGATCACATTCTTACAGCTGGTTCATTCTCCAAGTAGCCACACATAAATTCTAACCTGTGCTCCAATGACCAGTTGGGAGGAAAACAATGAGAGAATTGATGGAGCCACGCTTGTGGATGAATGTCGTTGGCAGAATTCTTAAACGTTTTGAATTTATGTGTAGTAATGAACAGCTTATAGTCAAAATCATCGTGTCGGCGAGTAGCATATCGGTCATTGTTACGTCGTGTCGGCGGTTCCATCTCAAAATCCAATGCGCCTTGCCAATTTCCGAAATGTCCTGTGTTATTATTTTGTGGTTGTTCCGTATTTCTATGTCCCTCTTCCCGTACTGGAGCGCGATTGTCCTCTGAAATACACTCCTGGAAATTGAAATAAGAACACCGTGAATTCATTGTCCCAGGAAGGGGAAACTTTATTGACACATTCCTGGGGTGAGATACATCACATGATCACACTGACAGAACCACAGGCACATAGACACAGGCAACAGAGCATGCACAATGTCGGCACTAGTACAGTGTATATCCACCTTTCGCAGCAATGCAGGCTGCTATTCTCCCATGGAGACGATCGTAGAGATGCTGGATGTAGTCCTGTGGAACGGCTTGCCATGCCATTTCCACCTGGCGCCTCAGTTGGACCAGCGTTCGTGCTGGATGTGCAGACCGCGTGAGACGACACTTCATCCAGTCCCAAACATGCTCAATGGGGGACAGATCCGGAGATCTTGCTGGCCAGGGTAGTTGACTTACACCTTCTAGAGCACGTTGGGTGGCACGGGATACATGTGGACGTGCATTGTCCTGTTGGAACAGCAAGTTCCCTTGCCGGTCTAGGAATGGTAGAACGATGGGTTCGATGACGGTTTGGATGTACCGTGCACTATTCAGTGTCCCCTCGACGATCACCAGTGGTGTACGGCCAGTGTAGGAGATCGCTCCCCACACCATGATGCCGGGTGTTGGCCCTGTGTGCCTCGGTCGTATGCAGTGGCGCTCACCTGCACGGCGCCAAAGACGCATACGACCATCATTGGCACCAAGGCAGAAGCGACTCTCATCGCTGAAGACGACACGTCTCCATTCGTCCCTCCATTCACGCCTGTCGCGACACCACTGGAGGCGGGCTGCACGATGTTGGGGCGTGAGCGGAAGACGGCCTAACGGTGTGCGGGACCGTAGCCCAGCTTCATGGAGACGGTTTCGAATGGTCCTCGCCGATACCCCAGGAGCAACAGTGTCCCTAATTTGCTGGGAAGTGGCGGTGCGGTCCCCTACGGAACTGCGTAGGATCCTACGGTCTTGTCGTGCATCCGTGCGTCGCTGCGGTCCGGTCCCAGGTCGACGGGCACGTGCACCTTCCGCCGACCACTGGCGACAACATCGATGTACTGTGGAGACCTCACGCCCCACGTGTTGAGCAATTCGGCGGTACGTCCACCCGGCCTCCCGCATGCCCACTATACGCCCTCGCTCAAAGTCCGTCAACTGCACATACGGTTCACGTCCACGCTGTCGCGGCATGCTACCAGTGTTAAAGACTGCGATGGAGCTCCGTATGCCACGGCAAACTGGCTGACACTGACGGCGGCGGTGCACAAATGCTGCGCAGCTAGCGCCATTCGACGGCCAACACCGCGGTTCCTGGTGTGTCCGCTGTGCCGTGCGTGTGATCATAGCTTGTACAGCCCTCTCGCAGTGTCCGGAGCAAGTATGGTGGGTCTGACACACCGGTGTCAATGTGTTCTTTTTTCCATTTCCAGGAGTGTATGTAATTATTGTATTACCTGCGTCAACTGATCTTGTACTTCCCGGATTTCTCTTTTGTACTGTGTATTGATTTGATTTTGATTTTGTTTGAATTTTCTAATTTGTTCATACTCTTCTGTGTCAGTGAAGGCTACAGGTCTTGTGTCATTCAGATCATCATCTACCTTTGTAGATAAGTTAGTGACCTGATCCGAAAGTTCGGCTACTTTCTCCGATAGTGAACACATTTCCTCAGTGTGTTTTTCTGAACCAAGTTTCAGAGTGTCCATTTGAGTTGAAATCGAATCTACTGTGTCCTTCAAGTTTTCCTGAGTTTTTGCAAGTTGCGTAACCGAATCGGTAGATGCAACTGAGTCAATTTTAGCCCACAAGATCTCATGATTTTCATGAACAATGGTTTGCAGTTCTTTTATGGCTGCTTCGTGATTCTGTAATGCATTTTCATGCCGCGAAAAAATAGGTTGGGAATGCTCACAAATTTGTGTTTTTACGTCATTACAGACTTTTTGACATTTCGATTCAATGTTATGTAACTCAGTAGTTAAATCTTCACGTGTTTGTTCAAGTGTGGTGTCTAACTTTTGAAGATTTTGTTCCATTGTGTCTAACTTTTTAAGATTTTGTTCCACTGTGTCTAACTTTTTAAGATTTTGTTCCACTGTGTCTAACTTTTGAAAATTTTGTTCCATTGTGTCTAACTGTTGCTGTGTTTGTCTCTGGTGTTGTTCCATTGTGTCTAACTTTTGAAGATTTTGTTCCATTGTGTCTAACTTTTGAAGATTTTGTCCCATTTGTCTCTGATTTTGTTCCATTTGTTGCATTAATTGCAATAATAATGTATTAGTGTCTGGAATCTGTTTCTCTATGCTTTTTTGCAGTGCATTTTCACCGGCAACATTCACATTTTGACAAGCAGAAAATGTGTCTTGACTCATTTGAGAAAACGGTGAGAACCCAAAACCTGAGTCTACAGTATTTGCAATATTGTGTTCTGACATTCCCGATTCCTGATGCGAGCTGTTGCCGACCGATCGATCGATAATGCTTCCCTGTTCACTACCTGTTTCACTGTCTACACCATTATTTGACGCCCGCTCCATTTCCCTATGCACATTTACCAAATGACTACTTTGAATGTCTGTTAATTCTCTACACAGTGGTGCTGGCAAGCTACGCTCGTCGTCACTATTATTTCTCAGTTTACTTTGGAGCCTAGTGTTACGTTTTTCACACGCCATTATTGTCACAATATTTCACACGATAACACAGAAAAGCACAATTTGAAGAGCAAAAATAAGAGAACACATTAACATAACACTGAAAATAATATCTAGTTAATTGCAGCTGCGAAATACTTGGTGCAAATCTATATGCATACCACAACTGTTTTACTGTACAACAGTGACAGACTGCAACTACAAAGGAGATTCTCTCTACAATTACGCGCTAGCAATAAACAAAATCTACGCTAATTACACAAACTACAAGAAGAAATTAGAAGATTCCAGTGAGGTATCCTCGGCTAAGGGTCGACGTATGAAACGTCCCCTTTTTTAACAATTATACAAGACTGTGCTTTAACTGACACACAATATTTTGTTAGCGCAACGCAATCTGACTTTCAATAATCCCTACAAAAGAATGGGCCCTGACTAATATTAAACTATACCTTTCACAAATCACTTACCTCACAAAAATCTTCGCTACTCAAGCTACTGCTATACAGCAAGCGCCACTACTGCCAGCTAAATAAAAGATTCAAACTATGGAAGGCACTAACTACTGATAGGCATAGTTAGCAAATGAAAGATTTTAATAGAGAACAAACAATGTATTTACCTTAATAGTCATAATATATATAGCAGTTCATGACAAATTACAAAACTCCGCCATCTCTCTCCCCACATCCACCTCTGCTGGCGGCTCACCTCCAACTGCGCAACGCTAAGCGCTGTTCAGAGCCAGCTGCCTAACACTACAATGGCGAGTATTACAACAATGCAAAGCAGCCACAGACTGCACACAGCACAGCCAGTGATTTTCATACAGAGGTGACGTTACCAATAAAAAAACCTAAACAGCCTACTTACACCTTCCCCTACAACTGCATTCCAGTCACCCATGCCCATTAGATTTTCATCTCCCTTTATGTACTGTATTACGCTTTCAATGTCCTCATATACTTTCTCTACCTCTCTATCTTCAGCTTGAGACGTCGGCATGTAGACCTGAACTATCATTATTGGTGTTGCTTTGCTGTTGATTCTGATATGAACAACCTTATCATTGAACGGTCCCTAGGAACACACACTCTGCCCTGCCTTCCTATTCATAACGAATCCTACTCCCGTTATACCATTTCCTGCTGATGTTGATATTACCCTATACTCATCTGACCAAAAATCCTTGTCTTCTTTTCATTTCACTTCACTGACCCCTACTACTCGTATATCTACATTGAGCCTCTGCAATTCCCTTTTCAGATTTTTTAGCTTCCCTACCATGTCGAAGCTTCTGACATTCCACGTCCCGACTCGTAGAACGTTGTCCTTTCGTTGGTTATTCTCGCTTTTTCTCATGGTCACCTCACTCTTGGCAGTCCTCTCATGGAGATCCGAATGGAGGACTATTACGGAATCTTTTGCCAATGGAGAGGTCATCATGTCACTTTTTCAATTACAGGCCACATGTCATGTGGACACACGTCATGTATTTTTAATGCTGTGGTTTTCATCGCCTTCTCCATCTTCATACCGTTGATTACTATTGATTCTCCCGCCTTTAGGGGTAGTTTCCCATCCAAAGGACAGTAGGGTGCCCTGAAACTCTGTCCGCTCCTCCTCCCTCTTTGACAAGGCCGTTGAGAAAATGAGGGTAATTTCTTACGCCGGAAGACTTCGATCGTCAGTGCTGATAATTAATCAAAATGTATACGATGGCGGATTTCAAACCCGAGATGGAGAACATGTACATTACTAATCAAAGACATTCCCTTAGACCACAGGTGCGCCTTGCTCGAGGAACATGTAATGGATACGCTATGTATTTCCCTCAAGTATCAAATTCGCCGTTAGAACGAATGGCGTTCTATGCCTGGCCATGATCTCGGTCTTCGAAATTCAAGAAGGAAAGTAAATATAAGTTGCACAAAGAACGTTGATACGCCCGCCAAATGCGCTGGGCAGAACAGGTAATAGGGTTGTGGAAAGGGGGCAAAAATTGAGGTCATTTTCTCCTTGTAATTGTCATTTATTGTAATTTAATAATATTTACAACCAAAGCGGCACACAGCCTAACCTATACCAGATGCAACTCTTTCACGGCTGAAGGCCTCCAAACAAGAAATCTTAAAAAAAATCATCAAGATAAAAGTCCAATTAAGATAGCAATGAAATGATTTAAAAAAAACCCCGAAACACATCTTATGCAAAGTGCAACACAAATGGCTGAGGGCCACAATTAAATTTCAAAATTTTAAAATATACCACCATAATCTTTTAAGACAGAAGGCCGCAATGTTTAAGCTTGAAAGATAAATTTAAAAATTTATTTTTCAAAATTTTAAGAAAACCAAAACAAATAACCATAAGCCTAAAATTTAGGTTAGTTGACAACAGATGATTAAACACCGGTGGCACTCAGAAGGACTCCAGGGAGATCGGTCTGCCCTCGCTCACTTAGGTGAGACAGGTGGTGAGCCCAACTATATTTGATCCGTCGGAACCCAACGAGGGGACAGCCACAGACCGATCGACGCAACGACTTGCTTGCCAAGGAGGCCGAGCCGTGAATGGGAATTCAGATTGAGACCTGGCAGATAGTCCATGCAGCTGTGGAAGACCAATGTGCCCAGGTGATATTGTGATTAGCGAGCAGGAGGCCTGGGTTCGAATTCCGACCTTGGTACAAATTTTCGTGCGTCCTTTCAGTCAGAATATACACATCATAGGTATTTCAGACCTGGAAAGGTCTCTGGAACCATATAGTTACATTTTGATTAAAATACCTATGCCTAGGTTTCAGGCAGGATCGCTCGTTTCATTCGATGCTGAGGGGCTACTCTAATACAACTGGAGAGCCTCTGAAACGTTGTTCGTATTTAGGAGAAATATCGACTGGAGTGAGGTATGAGTTGAAATTTGGACTGAGAAGGGAGATGTAGCAGGGTAGTCCATGCAGTTGTTCAAGGCCACTGTACCAGGGTGGCACAGTGGTAAGCGCATCTGCCTAGAGAGCAGGGCGCCTGGATTAGATTCGTGGCCTTGGTACAAATCTTTATTCGTCCTTTGAATCTGCATATACAGGGTGAAAAGTATTTAAACCGACAAACTCTGGGAGGTTGTAGGGGACATCAAAACATATATTTTCCCTAATGTCATTTTTTCCTATGAGGAGTATTTAAACCGGTAGAAGAAGATTTATCTGGCGGCAAATTAATTAAACGAACAAACACTTTCCATTTTTTTATGACCAAGAGACAACACATTAACACAACCCAATTTCAATTACAGTAGATTTTCAGAAATGCCTCCATTGACACATAAACAAAGGTTACACCGGCGGATCATTTTCTGTGTGACACGGGCAAAAACCCCAGGAGTATTCTGAATTGTTCCTGCTGCTGCTACTATCCGGGCAACCAGGTCCTCTTCTGATGCAACAGGAGTTGCGTAAACAAGGTTGCGCATCTCTCCCCACACAAAAAAGTCCAGAGGGGACATATCTGGGGATCGAGCAGACCATGCTACAGGACCACCTCTGCCAATCCACGTTTCTGGGAACCGTCGGTCCAGGAATCGAAACACACGTCGACTGAAATGTGCCGGCGCCCCGTCATGTTGGAACCACATGTGTTGTCTTGTAGGGAGCGGGACGTCTTCCAGTAATTATGGCAATGGTCTGGCGAGAAAATTGTAATAGTGCCTGCCATTTAATGGCCTAGGGAGCATATACGGCCCAATTAAACAGTCCCCAACAACACTGACCCACACATTAACGAAGAACCGCACTTGATGAGCGCTAGTAACTGTGGCATGTGGGTTATCCTCACTCCAAACATGCGAATTGTGCATGTTGACGACTTCATCACTCCCGAACGTTGCTTCATCGGTAAACAACACAAAGAATGGAAATGTAGGACGCATTTCACACTGTTCCAGGTACCACTGCGAAAACTGTGCTCTGAGTGGATAATCAACTGGTTCCAGGTTGTGGACACGCTGTAAGTGAAATGGACGTAACAACTGCTCTCGAAGGACTGTTCTTATAGTCGTCTGATTCGTCCCCATGTTACGTGCAGTTGCACAAATGCTGATTGAAGGATCGCGCTCGACATGCTGAAAGACAGCTTCCTCAAATTGCAGCGTTCTTACCGTGCAACTGCGTCCCTGTCCAGGTAGTCTGCTAAATGACCCGGTCGGTCTCACCCAGACGTTGGTACACAGCAGCAAAGGTCGTATGATGCGGGATACGGCGATTAGGATATTGTTGTTGATAAACCCGCTGTGCAGCTCGTCCGTTGCGTTGCGCTACGTAGTTAGTGTACTCATTGCAGGTGTATCGATCCATTAGTAAACAGAGACAACGCACTACTACACTGGTGGACAGCAGTTGCGTACAACTGAAGAGCGTAATACGCCCTCTAACAACTGAAGAGTGTAATATGGCCTCCACTGGTTTAAATAATCCTCACAGGAAAGAATGACATTAGGGAAAAACATTTGTTTTGATGTCCCCTACAACCTCCCAGAGTTTGTCGGTTTAAATAGTTTTCACCCTGTAAACATCATAGATATGGCAGACTTGGAAAGGTCTGTGGAACCGTGTAGTTTCATTTTGGTTTCCATTATTTTTGTGTTAAAATATGTACATTTACAATGAAAACTGTAAACTATCAGATCAGGTTAGGAGAGGGCTTGTAGTTCTTTGCCCGAGAATACAGCAATGGTTTCTCAGTCATTTTCCAGTCATTAGACTGCACGCAGCAAAACTTTCCCTGTGCGCTAACGGAGAAGAGGAACAGAATGTTTTCCAAACGCAGGGGTGTTGTTTCTTAGCCGGAGAGTCACATATCTGTACGTGAGAAGCTGCAGGCGTGTGGCCGGAACGGGCCCACAGCGGCGCGGCTTGCGACCGGTTCCGGAGCTGCCCCAGCCTTGTAACAACAACGAGCTTTTTGTCGCCGTGACCCACCGCAGCTGCAGCCATCCGACGTGTCTAAGACTTCTGACCTAGCCAAAGGCAACAGAGCTGTAAGGTTCTAGGACAAAAGCTTCGTGACTTAATCTCGCTTACAATTACTAGAAAGGCATCCACAGCGGCGTACTTAAATACGGATCTGCGCTGTCGCAAAAACTGCCACACTGGATCGTGCCACGGAACAGGATACCCTGTAATATTACTTCTAACAGCAATGATGTTCGCGTAAAATTTTAGTACCAAATAACGAATTTTCAAATTAAAGCAGAATATGAGAAAAAAGACACTTAAAGTAGTAAAGGAGTTTTGCTATTTGGGGAGCAAAATAACTGATGATGGTCAAAGTAGAGAAGATATAAAATATAGACTGGCAATGGCAAGCAAAGCATTTCTAAAGAAGAGAAATTTGTTAACATCTAATATAGATTTAAGTGTCAGGAAGTCGTTTCTGAAAGTATTTGTATGGAGTGTAGCCATGTATGGCAGTGAAACATGGACGATAAATAGTTTGGACAAGAAGAGAATAGAAGCTTTCGACATGTGGTGCTACAGTAGAATGCTGAAGATTAGATGGGTAGATCACATAACTAATGAGGAGGTATTGAATAGAATTGGGGAGAAAAGGAGTTTGTAGCACAACTTGACTCGTTTGGAAGGTAGGAGACGAGATACTGGCAGAAGTAAAGCTGTGAGTACCGGGCGTGTGTCGTGCTTCGGTAGCTCAGATGGTAGAGCACTTGCCCGCGAAAGGCAAAGGTCCTGAGTTCGAGTCTCGGTCGGGCATACAGTTTTAATCTGCCAGGAAGTTTCATATCAGCGCACACTCCGCTGCAGAGTGAAAATCTCTTTCTGGAAACATCCCCCAGGCTGTGGCTAAGCCATGTCTCCGCTATATGCTTTCTTTCAGGAGTGCTAGTTCTGCAAGGTTCGCAGGAGAGCTTCTGTAAAGTTTGGAAGGTAGGAGACGAGATACTGGCAGAAGTAAAGCTGTGAGTACCGGGCGTGTGTCGTGCTTCGGTAGCTCAGATGGTAGAGCACTTGCCCGCGAAAGGCAAAGGTCCCGAGTTCGAGTCTCGGTCGGGCACACAGTTTTAATCTGCCAGGAAGTTTCATATCAGCGCACACTCCGTTGCAGAGTGAAAATCTCATTCTGGAATCTATATAATTGTTGCTATAAGCACGCGATGCCCTTGTTCATCTGCCAACAAAGCCGAGCCGCTATTTCCCACCCATACTGTTATCGATTTACGCTGCTGCTTATCGACACAATATTTCAATTTTTTGCTGGGAAAGTATTCTAATCGAAGGACGTTGTCCCATAAATAAATTAATATGGATTAAATCTCCCTGTTCCGACCATCGTTTTCTGGATGTTTCACTTGGTTGTAAGGCGTTTGCCGTAACTGAGAAATCCCTCTCATTCATTTACAGCTCGGATCCCTCTTATGCCCCACTGTCAACCTGTCTAATGATTGGCTGAACAGAACCGCGACTCTCCAGTGGGCCGGGTCCCGAGCAGCCCGCTCTAATCCTAGGAGTGAAGAATGAAAAGAGTAAAAAATGAAAAGAAGACATGTGATGTAGGCAGAAATGAATATTTATTACTCCAGAAAGGACTATAAATTTTATTAATTCAGTAAACACATAGACGACGTAGAAAAACAGTTCATAAACAAACTGTGATTTTCTGCACTGCATTCAGATACTAAGGAAACGACAGCAAGAGAAAAAAATATTATAGTGGAAGCTTCACAAGCATACCACGTATTCGATTTGTACAATCTACGACATTAAACCTTTAACTAAGCACTCTCAAGTCCTCTGAAAATGAAGCATACATGAAAACCGTTTAGACTTCCTCTTCTGGTTTAATTCAAATCGAGGGCAAAAAAGTTAACAACGATATACATCATAACAAGCTCTAATAGTAATTTCACTTAAGCGAAGGTCATCAACCACCTTTCGTAATAAGTTGCACCCAATAAGCCTAACATTTATTTAAAGATTCCGTTCAGTTTTCCATCCCCCTTACTCACTGTGCATTCCACATTTGTACCAGTAAAATTTACCACATTCATTACCTGTACCTCAGTTCAGAAAATATGAAAGAGAAGAGGTTGAAAGACAGTATATTTTTTATTCCGACAACATTAAAGCTATGAGTCTCTCTCTTACACCTAACCAGGTATTGTAGATATCTTACACTATATCCATTACGGCATAACATGTTATAAATCATACTTAATGTTAGATACAATGCTTAGAAATAACTAAAAATAGTTGAAATTGTAGTATCTGCAGGAAAAGAAATTAATTTATGTAATAAAGCAGAAAATCCTAATTACTGTCACGTAGATTTAAGCAGAGGGCTCCAATGGATATGAGAGAGAGAGAGAGAAAGAGAGGGGGGCACGGAGGTAGGGAGGGAGGGTGAGAGAGCAACTTGATAGCATACAAACAACGAATCGAGAGGACAGAAAGTGATGTCACTGATTGAGAAACGAAATGAGAAATAAATGTATTTGGGAGAAACAGTAGCATTTGTTCCCTGACTGGACAGAGAAAACTGGCCCCATGTGTCAAATTTTACCGCTAATGGTATGACGTTTACAAAAGGAAGTACTTCAGTTGTTTTCTTAAATGCAAACACAGCATTAAACTGTGCGCAGTGTGCAGGGTAATTTGATTGAGAGGCAACATAGGAGTTTGCAACTCTTTTATTTTTTTCCTGGATGGGTGCAGGTAAGATACTTTAGGCAGTTGTATGGTGGAAAATGAAAATAAGGCTTCTTAAGAATGTGAAGAAAATTCAAGAAGTTATTTAGTGTTACAATTTGGGTTCTGGCCATTGAACGAACACTTTATCATTTAAGAGAACAAGTTCTTTACAGTTATCATTTTCAGCTGCAAACTGAAGTGAATTAAGCTTAAGTGAGCTAAAGTGAGATGGGAAGCTGGAGTGTTCTGTTGCAAGAATTGCTAATGTTATCAGTACGCACCAGCAAAAATTATTACCTTCAAAACATATCCATAATGCAAATCTTTTCCCTCTGTTTCATAAATGCTGTGTCTGTAAGTCCTTCTATAAGATTAATAATTTCTAACAATTTTCTTCAGGAAAATCCTCCTCCAATATGTACTACGAAAAAAGTTCTGCCAGCTTACTCCATGTCCAGCATTCGACTGGCCTCTGCTCTACAACTGAACCAAAGATACACAGGTTCGGAGATATTACTGTCACTGTCGTAAGTCGACGTTTCAACAGATGTCACATGCGACTGTTTCGCTCTAGTAACATGAAATATCCACTCAAACCATCCAAAAATAAATGTCCTGTCCACCTACATGTATCCACCTTTCATAATCCCCCACCCAATTTCATAACTTTTTCGTACGTTTTTATGTGGTCTTACAATGTGAAACCCACGAAAATTTGATGAGGTACATAAATATAGAAAATTTTACAAAACATATAAATTAAAAACATTTACATAAAGAAATTGAACTTGTAGTTTTTTGGTAAAAGTCAGTACACAGGGTATTTTCAGGCTCTGATTAGGCACAAAAGTGAAACACGAACATAGCATTGCAGAATAGAAGTCACTGTGGTCCATATAAATTCCTATCGCAACTAACATCTTAACAGTCCATGATTTGCCTCAGTCACTATGCATCACTACAGTCTCTCGAAGTCCACTCATGAGGGTTGAAGTTCTTCCAAACGACCAGCAAAGTGTCATCTTGAAGTGGAACATCAAACAATGTTTGGAATCTGGAAAAGTGACCAACTGAAACTCCTCTCACAGTGGAACATTCAGCAATAGCTGAAGTCCGACCAAGTGACCACCACAAAAAATTGTCTTCTGCCAACCATGACCCATGTTGTTAGAGTGGCGAAGTTTCAAGATCAGGTATGTTACAAGAATTGTTTCACTGACCAACATAATATCGTCCATAACAAATTAACATCTTGTCCAATATACAGTCCTATTCTCATTGAAAATTGTCTCTTGCAATAACGGCTGAAGTTTCTGACTGACAAGTAAACTGTACCTAGCCTGCTAATCTCACATATTGGAGAAAAAACTAAATGATGAACATAAAATCACAGTGCAGGTAACGACACAGTCTGTCATTCACTAACTGAACTAAAAGTTGTACATAATCTGAGAAAGATGTACACTTACTGTTTTGTCCCTGGGACTTAAAAATACTACATCATATGAAAATTATGTGCACCCTTTTTACATAATGCAGAATTATATCCCCTTACACATATATAAGAAATTTTATAAAACACGACATATACACTTATACAATAAGTAGATAATCATGAAAATTCAACCATTTGAAATAAATTGTTCATAATACAGCAAAAGGTATGATATATTGGCCAAGAAAAGATTCACATAAGATACAAATAAGAAATCTACAAAATAAGAAACATAGTAGTGTGATAAGAATATATTCAAGTGTGTTCAGAAGAAATGGAAAAAAATATTAGAAATTGGCATCAAATAAGAAACATAGTCTGATTTGATCCATTATAAATGGTTTTTGAAAGCCTGCGACTGTAGATACAATAGGTTTGTTTATAAATAAATAAATCTTCTGCTACCAGTCACGATTTTTTATTTTGCTATTCGCACAACCTGTTTCGAGAAATAATTCCCATTTTCAAGTGCGTTTTTTTGATGTGTGTTAAGCCATTTCTTTTGATGTTGTCAGTGTGTGAGTCTGCTTCATTTTGTTGACTTTTACTCTAATAGATAAGAAACGCGATTTTTAGTTGGGTATCAATTCTTTCTGTGAGGTTAGTGGCTAAAGTTTGAGAACAATTTGTACTTACAGTTTTCTAATGGTCCATTTGTGTAGAGTCTCACACACACTTAACATCACACACAACTTGTACACTTTACACATCGAAAATGTACAATAAATGATACAAAAACTTTAAAATCTATAAATAATAAACTGAAAAACAACCAATCCATAGTTGTAAAGTCAGACAAAAGTAATACATTAGTTGTGATGAAAGAAATAGAATACATAGACAAAACAAATGAATTTTTTTCTGCTAATAACATTCATCACATTGAAAAAAACCCAACCAAACAATTCCAAAGTAAAATTAAGGAACAAATAAAGAACACACATTTCCTGTTGACAGAAACTGAAAAGAAATACCTTACATGTATGAATCCAAAAGCACCACGCCTAAGAGCACAGCCAAAAATACACAAAAATGGAAACCCAATACGTCCTGTGGTCAACTCTATAAACAGCCCATCATACAAACTGTCACAAAAACTGAATAACATACTTGTGAAAAATTATACATATGAAACAACATATTCCATAAAAAACAGCATGATTCTAGCCAAAGAACTAAGAACCAGAAAGCTCCCCCAATATGCACAGTTTATATCACTTGACATCACCAACCTTTATTCAAACATACCCATACAAGAAGCGTTAACAGTAATACAAAAGAACCTTATGCAACACAAGAAACTTTCATACACAGAGATTGTCGAATTTATGGAACTTTTCAGCTAACCCTAAGTTACAACTACTTTACCTTTAATGACAACATTTATAAGCAACCAGATGGCCTAGCAATGGGATCACGTATATCCGGTACCATAGCTGACATATACATAAATCACTTAGAACAAAAATTATTTGACAGCCAAGAACCTTGCCTAAGGAAAATAGAATTTCATAGGAGATATGTAGATGACACTGTTAGTGAAAGGAGATACCAAAGACATCACAGACATTCTTAATCATTTCAATAATCTAAATGAGAAAATCAAATTTACAGTGGAACATGAGCAAAATAAATCAACTTTCTGGACCTAAATATTACAAGACACAACAACACATGCACATTCAAAATTTATAGGAAAAACACAATGACTGACACCACAATCCCTGCAACCTCATGTCACCCAAATATCCATAAACAGGCAACATACAGGTCAATGCTGCATAGGGCAACAAAACTACCATTGAACCAGGAAAATATGCAACAAGAAATAAACACAGTGAAGAAGATTGCAGTTTCCAATGGTTACAATGCTTCCATGGTTGACACAATCTTAGACAAAGTGAAGAGAAACCCAGGTACAAACTGCACCACAGAAGAAAAAGAGAAAAACAAATATATATCTGGCATTCCATACATAGGCAATGTATCACAGAAGATTTCAAATATTTTCAAAAATCACAGAGTAAAAATTGGGTTTTCTACATCCAATAAAGTACACCAAAAACTAATACATAATATAAAGTGTAATCATGATCCATATTCAGACTCTGGAATATACAAGGTAACGTGCCAGGAATGCTCCAAGTTCTACATAGGACAAACAGGCTGAAATATCAACACCAGGTACACAGAGCACATTAGAGCATACACACACAACAAACACACTACATCAGCAATAGCAACACACATACATAATACAGGACACCCATTTGGAAAAATAGAGCAAAATGTCAAAGTACTTCACCGACTAAATAAAGGACATAAAATGGATTTGCTTGAAGAACTGGAGATATATTCACATTACAGAAAATATGAAGATAAAATATTAAATGAAAAACTTGAAAGTGAATCAGTGAATTTCTTCAGATGTTTCGATAATATACTTAAATAAAAATAGTAAAGCATATAAATAAGCGCAATTGTAAGTAATTCATGAGCCAAACTGTTAAGATAAATAACCTCTGTACAAAAGCATATCATAATCTGTGGAAGACCTACAATGTTATCTCAGTGAACTACCTGTAAGAAGATCTTTGTAACTGCTTTGTTTATATAAGACATTTTCGGTGTGTAAAGTGTACAAGTTGTGTGTGATGTTAAGTGTGTGTGAGACTCTACACAAATGGACCATTAGAAAACTGTTAGTACAAATTGTTCTCAAACTTTAGCCACTAACCTCACAGAAAGAATTGATACCCAACTAAAAATCGCGTTTCTTATGTATTACAGTAAAAGTCAACAAAATGAAGCAGACTCACACACACTGACAACATCAAAAGAAATGGCTTAACACACATCAAAAAAACGCACTTGAAAATGGGAATTATTTCTCAAAACACGTTGTGCGAATAGTAAAATAAAAAATCGTGACTGGTAGCAGAAGATTTATTTATTTACAAACAAACCTAAGAAACACAGTAGTGTGATAAGAATATATTCCTATATTTTCAGAAGAAATGGAAAACATATTAGAAATTGGCATCTTTACCTTTAAATAATGAAAAGCAAAAGAAAGATAACCTTTCACCAGAAACATATTATTTGGTACCAAAATAAACATTATTTTAAAATTTAGGATATCTGCCTTGGATTAATGCTCATGTATTTGGAGAAGGGAAAAGGTAGCTGTCATACAGTCAAGTTCAACATGTCATGTTCACCCAAAATTGTCAAACATCCCTGTGCATTCATCATCTGTGCTTCAAAAATACCTCATACTATTTTCATCCTTCAACTTCTTAAATCTCACAGAAATTCCTTACAGAACTCTTATTTATCACTTACAAATTCCTAAATTTTCATCTTTCGGTCATGTAACTTCATAGTACCCAAATTAAACCTCTAATATTGCTCAAACGTAATACATAAACTTTTGGATAAACATATTATGAAAACCATAAACTCAAAACGGTTTTTCTCAACTATGCACTTCCTAGACCATCGCCTAATATAAAACCATATTCTTTTATCAAACATTATATGACATACACTTCAAATCATTTCTTTAACTCTTATTTTCTCAACTGTGGTTAACCACCATCTTAACATACACCCTTGGTAACTTATTGCTAACTCATGAGCTTCTGCCTTATGTCTATTACTTGCAGTATGGACATCTCACTAACATTAGAGTAGCACATCACACTCATTCACACAACATAGGAAAAAAGCAAAGCATCTAGCTACAAGCAAAAGAATTGCCAAGCAAATTATAGGACATGACATCTTAAAGGAATTTTGTCACTAATACAACTGCATACAAAGAATGAAGGAAAACGTAAAAATCATAGAAAAGTAAGTTGTCATAGCACATGCAACAGTGTATCACATCGTAGCAAAAACTGCTTTACCTAGTGCAAAATATATTGCATAGCAACATAAATCAATCTGCCTGCCATGTGAAGACTGATGATTCTGAAATGTGAAACAAGAATAAAGATGTGATTA
Source organism: Schistocerca nitens (assembly GCF_023898315.1). Lineage (NCBI taxonomy): Eukaryota > Metazoa > Arthropoda > Insecta > Orthoptera > Acrididae > Schistocerca > Schistocerca nitens. The sequence continues at coordinate 715,013,914 of NC_064617.1, read as the reverse complement.
TCTGCACTAGCTCAGTTAGACTGGTGTTCCATGATACTGCCTGTACTAAATATGTGTTATATAGTAAGTTAAAAGTTTTTGCTGAAAAATATTGCTAGTAATTATAAGAATGTTCCTCTTTTTTCATTGTGACAGATTTCCTGTCTCCTTTCTTACAGTTTCTGAGTAAGTTTCTTGCAATATTCTTTCAGAATGCAAACATTTTTCAGTAAAATTTCTCATCATGAACTTTCAAATGGTCTGGTGAACAGAAAAGGTTAAGGATTAGTACAAGATGGTAAAACAATATTTAAGATTATGCAAGTGCCTAAAAAAATTTGCAATAAATACTGCTGTCATGCACACAAAACATCATTCATAAGAAGTGTAGTACTGATTCTCAGTAAAAACAACTAAGTGGCAAACCATGTTACATCTAACATTTTACTAACTCATACATCAAATCTTTCAGGTGTTCAAGCAAAAATTTTCATATAAAGTGTGTAAATCATTTCGTATCATTCAAGCATGGCTAGCATTTCATATGACATCAACACTTACTCACTTCTTAGATTTCAGTCTAGTAAATTTACCATTCTGCCAACAATGTGTCAACAGAAAACATAGTGCCTAACCAATCCCTACTCATCATCACCTCAAATGTCATTAACATTACTAATCATGATGATCTTCATCATATATCATCATCAAAATATAGCACAAATGTCTTCAATGCATAAATAACCTCATATCTCACAAAACTTCATTACTTTACAATGCAATGCTTATTCTCTGCTTAGTATTCAAAAATTGGCAGGTAAGAAAAAACTGTATCATTAGCTGCTTGTTAAGAAAATCACTTATAGTACTGCTTCCATTCTCCACTCAAAATCAAGAAACTTTAAAAATGTTTACTGCTGTCGCCTTACACATATTTCATGGAATTGTATACAACACTCTCAATATACTTGTTTATCACGTACCAACTTACTAGAAAACAAAATTTTATAGCATGTGTAACGAGTTACATAAAATTCCATACATATCACTGTCTACAGTATCAGGTATTGCCAACATAGTATTTACTCAACAAATCACTTTAGGTATGAAATGTGGTTCACTCCTTTGTATTTCCATGTACACAGTGTTTCAACTTCAATTGCATTCTCCCTTGCTAATCTTTTAATTCTGTATTGTCCATTGCAGAGAAGGAGGAATTTCTAATTAAGAGGCTTACCTTTTCTTGACATCAGATGTCATTAGACCAAAACTTTTTGTCCTGCATAGAATTTCCTGAGTTTTGCATTCATATTATGAGATTTCCTGCGTTTTTCAGCTGAATTTGCAATATTTAAGGCTAGTTGTATGATATGTTTGTGCCCTAAATTTATGGTGTGAGGGAACTGTGCAATTTCTTTGATTTTGTCTGGCAGCTGTTGCTTTTTTAACATCAAGACTAGTGACAAAGAAATTGAGTCGTGAGGAAGCTATCTTGAAAGGAAGTAATATATTTGTCCCAGTTTCTGAGCCGACAGTTACAATAGAGTCTGCACAACTTGTTAAACTCTTGCATTATACCTTCTAATGGATTCGAATGTGGAGAATATAATGAAATAAATATTGACTCGATCCTCTATTTCTTTAATGTACATAGACAATGTGACCATTATGGCCACGAGGCACTGCAGACTATGTCATGCTGTTACCAAACGCACACGCGTCAGTGGACTGCTGCCATAGTCCATTAACGCCAAACTTCGCTGCACTGCCCTAACGGATGCGTAGATGCGTACATTGATTTCTGCGGTTATTTCACGCAGTGTTTCCTGTCTATTAGCAATGCCACCTGTGTGGAAACGCTGCTGCTCTCGGTCGTTAAATGAAGGCCATCGGCCACTGCATTTTCTGCGGGAAAGAGGCAGAGCCTGAAATCTGGTATTCTCGGCACACTCTTGACACTGGATCGCAATATACTGAATTCCCTATCCCCCAGAATGGAATGTACCATGCGAATGGCCCCAACTACCACTTCTCATTCGATGTCTGTTATTCTCGATTCCAGTCGTGCGGCCATAAGCACATCGAAAACCTTTTCACATGAGTCATCCAAGTGCAAATTACAGATCCGCCAATGCACTGCCTTTTTGTACCTTGTGTGCGCGGTACTTCCGTTATCTATATATGTGCATATATGACTTTTGTCACGTCAGTGCACAGTATGTGTATCGTACTGAAAATGTGCAAAGTGTCAGGATAGACGTTCAGAGGACTTAATGTTATGTAGTAGTCGGAAAATCGATTGAATTCTTTAATCACTAAATCCCAGTACCATGCGTTTTCTTTCGATGTTTAGTCGACTGTGGTTTGTTGTATTATGCGCCAGGCGTTTCAACATCAGCTTCAGAACGAACAAAATCGCAATAATTGTGATCGTTTAAATCAGTCACAAGTTTTGTGAAGCTGATTTGCGACAGTATCATAGTCCCGTCGGTTACGCTGTCAGTAGAGACAGAGTGCAAGGATTAGAAACGAAGTCGGCCTCGTGCGTTTGAAAGCCAACCTCCTGACATTTCCCTAATACGATTTCGGGAAACAACAGAAAATCTAAATCTGTAAAATGACAGCAGGGTGCTATCCATACGACCTGACGCTGAGATCTTCTGCCCGAAGAGGCTCTCCACGATAGTCTATCCTGTGCAGGCCCATCATCTCTGCGTAGCTACTACAACCTACATTCATTTCAACCTGCTTACTGTATTTAGGGCTTCGTCTCCCCCTCCCATCCCCTCACACCTCCCCCTCCCCCCAATCCACACACAAACTTTTTCCTCTGTTGCCAGATTCCTTGATGTCTCAGGATGTGTACTGTCAACTGAGCCTTGTTTTAGTCAAGATGTGCCGCAAACTAGTTTACCCCATTTCGACTCAGTACACCTTCATTAGTTATTCGGTCCACCCTTCTAACTCCATCATTCTCACATTCTCCTATTTTATTCTTCTCTGAACTATTCATTATTCACGTTCGTTTCTGTACGAGGCTACAACGCAGACAAATACCTTCATAAAAGACTTCCTAACTTTTGAATTTATATTCAGCGTTAATACATTCACCTGTTACAAAACACTTTCCTTTCTGTTCGCCAGATCGCATTTTATGTCCTCTCTACAAACGCCATCGTCAACAATTTTGCTGGCCAAGTTGCAAAAATTCATCTGTTACTTTTACTGTGTCATTAGCTAATTTAATTTCCACAGCATCGCTTAATTTTGTTCAACTACTTTCCATTACTATGTTTGTTTGCATGACCATCTTCCGCAGCAGCTTTTACAATTATTCATTATTGATTTCTCTGCCTTAAGCTTACAGCGATTACTTAAAGAGAATTTTACATCAGACGCTATTCGCTTCTGTTTACAAAGTATCTTCGCAGTCATATTTGTGAACCATATAAAACAGGTAATATTTAACAAAATAGATCCAGATAGATACAACATCCTAAGCTGGATTAGACATACGGATGTATTGTGCCCACAAGATGAACCAAGCATTAAAATTGACCAGTTACACGCTGACATAAAGACACATTTTACAACAGAAAAAGAGCGAAATACGCAGTTAAATTTTTTGGACGTTACTGTAAAGATTCAGAACAACAAACACACATTTGACATATACCGAAAACCGACGACAACAGACATAATTACACACGAGACGTGCCGGCCGGAGTGGCCGTGCGGTTGTAGGCGCTACAGTCTGGAACCAGGCGACCGCTATGGTCGCAGGTTCGAATCCTGCCTCGGGTATGGATGTGTGTGATGTCCTTAGGTTAGTTAGGTTTAATTAGTTCTACGTTCTAGGCGACTGATGACCTCAGAAGTTAAGTCGCATAGTGCTCAGAGCCATATACACGAGACGTCACAGCTCAAAAGCAGGTCTCATTAAGATCCATTAAGAATGTTTAAGAACTTACAACGGTTTATTCAATAGAACACGTAAAACTGCAACCAGTCACTTGTTTGAAACAGTTATTTATTCATTACATGAACCGGTTTTCGAATCTTTTGAGGCTGATCTTCAGATGGCGTATAGGAAGTTACACTGCTGTTTCCAGGATAATGCTAGGCGCTGGCTCTGTGTCAAAAAGATGAGATATGTGTTACTGCATCGTCATGAGTATATTCTATCTGCCGATTTGGATCTTAAATTTAAATTTGTACTTAGTGCGACGGTATGGGTGGTTTTTGCTGTCAATGTCCACTTGTCTGCTTCCATTGTGTTGGCCAGTTGGTGTAACATCACTCACTTTTAGAGAATATGTATGCGTGTGCACTGTGACACTGAAACTTTGCCAGCATCCAGCATTTGCTATACAACTGTTAATTGTTACATAGATCTTCACACAAAGCTATGACATAAGCCTGCTTTGGCCAGAGATATAATTTGTTTTTGTTTGCATGTATTAAAGTCGATCTATGGGCAAAAACTTTAATCAAAACTGGCGTTAATGTGAAAGCCCAACTTAATTTCTGCATGAACAAACTTCAGATGATCTGGTGTCTTATTTCCATTCTTATACTGACATACAATACAGACAGATTACGAGCAAATACTTTAATCAAAATGGGCATTAATATGAATGTCCAGGAATAAAATAATACAGAGCTATAATACTACACTTGAAATAGCTATGTAGCTTCCTCGATTGGCGACCCCATGGAGTGCTTTGTACACGACTACCATACATGTTAAATTAAAAGGAAGGTCAGCATTGGCCGTAATATTGATGTTTTATTGATAGCAGAATCGATTATCGATCACATGGTGATCATCTTCAGTGCTGGAAGTAATTTTTTTTTTTTTACATAGCGATCAGTGAGTAAAAACAAAAACCACAAATACACTTGAGTATAAACCAACTGTTGGAAAGAACATACCTGTACAAAAAAACTCAGACACTGGTATCAAGTTATCAATAACCAAAACTCAGAAGCGATCGCAATAACTGAAGCCGCTCTTTACATTCACCTATACAACAGACCTCGGTGTGACAGGATCTTGGAACGCCCTCTATGTGGCGTGTGTCACGTGAAGACTTAACAATTCTTTATTTGGCAAGAGATTACCACAAAATCAACGTGCACTTACAAATCATTAATTGAATATTTCAATGTTTAAAAAATTGTACATTAAACAGCGCATAGAAAAAAAAGACAGGGGGGGGGGGGGAATGCAGATCTTGCCAACATACGCTGGCGTGTTATTTTCAAATAACTTAGAAAACATGTCAGAATAAAAATCAACAGGTGAAGTTATATGGTGTCAGATTACAGGACTAGAAACGAAGAAAAATATACAAATAACATGACATCAAATGTAACACAATTTGTTATAACGCAGTAACCGCCACCTGGCGTAGGGATTCAGAGATATAAGGTTCTTAATTTACGTAAAATATTACATCGAAACCAATAAGTCAAATACATAAACGTAATTATACAATGTATGTCACAATATAGCAGGTCAAAATGCCACGAAACTCATTTTAAAGGGTGCAGATCAACAATTTTTTATCGTATTTAACGACGTGATGAAACACACATCTCGTTTATCCCGTTGGGACATGTGAACACTGTATATAAATTAAAAACTCATCGTAATTATGAAAGCAGAATGTTTAAAAGCACATCGAGGATGCAGAGATCGTTTAGCGGATTCGTGAGTGAAAGCTGCTGTTACAAATTGCAAAAAATAAATTATATATTGGATAGAGACAAGTGTACAAAATACGCTAGCTTAGTAGGTACCTCCACTATCACACATGTTATTTATAGAAAAATTTTATCATATGATAAAAACGGAACTTGGGTATAAGGAAACAGTGTTCTCTTTAAAGTACAAAAGCTTTGTCCCAAATAAATACATCGCACTCGAGTTATACTTTTTGCGCAAGCACTGGGTCAGAACCCATCATACCTTTACAGTTGAGAAAACAGAAATGAAAACTGTCAAGCAAACGGTTTTGGGCACTCATATAAAAGAGATAATTTTATTACATGTCTTATAGCAGCAGTGGTACCCCATATAAGATAAAAGCTAATTTATAAAAAAACCATATATTTAAAGTAAGCCATAACAATTAATCTAAAATGCAAGTAGTGGATAAATGGTAATATAAATCGTATATCCAGAAACGTCATAAGGTAGGAAAGATAACAGTACAAATTATTGCCAAAAAATACATGGCACTGTAGGTAAATTAGAGCCAGATTACGCACAGTCCGACAGTCATAACAGGTCTCTAACAAAATCCGTGCACGCTACACATTAAGCGTTCGGTTATGACAATCTATATGGTTTCCCAATAGACAAGGGATCAAAGCCTCATCGCTTTTATGTAATTACTTATGTTGCTAGTTTGGCACTACATTTTAATTGCTTTAGTAATTGCGGAAAAATGTGCGTAATCTGGCTCTAATTTACCTACAGTGCCATGTATTTTTTGGCAATAATTTGTACTGTTACCTTTCCTACCTTATGACGTTTCTGGATATACGATGTATATTACCATTTATCCACTACTTGCATTTTAGATTAATTGTTATGGCCTACTTTGGATATATGGTTTTTTTTATAAATTAGCTTTTATCTTAAAGGGGTCCCACTGCTGCTATAAGACATGTAATAAAATTATCTCTTTTGTATGAGTATCCAAAACCGTTTGCTTGACACTTTTTATTTCTGTTTTATCAACTGTAAAGGTATGATGGATTCTGACCCAGTGCTTGTGCAAAAAGTATAACTCGAGTGCGATGTATTTATTTGCGACAAGGCTTTTGTACTCTAAAGAGAACACTGTTTCCTTATGCCCAAGTTCCGTTTTTATCATATGATAAAATTTTTCTATAAATAACATGTGTGATAGTGGAGGTACCTACTAAGCTAGCGTATTTTGTACACTTGTCTTTATCCAATATATAATTTATTTTTTGCAATTTGTAACAGTAGCTTTCACTCACGAATCCGCTAAACGATCTCTGCATCCTCAATATGCTTTTAAACATACTGCTTTCATAATTACGATGACTTTTTAATTTATATACAGTGTTCACATGTCCCAACGGGATAAACGAGATGTGTGTTTCATCACGTCGTTAAATACGATAAAAAATTGTTGATCTGCACCCTTTAAAATGAGTTTCGTGGCATTTTGACCTGCTATATTGTGACATACATTGTATAATTACATTTATGTATTTGACTTATTGGTTTCAATGTAATATTTTACGTAAATTAAGAACCTTATATCTCTGAATCCCTACGCCAGATGGCGGTTACTGTGTTATAACAAATTGTGTTACATTTGATGTCATGTTATTTGTATATTTTTCTTCGTTTCTAGTCCTGTAATCTGACACCATATAACTTCACCTGTTGATTTTTATTCTGACATGTTTTCTAAGTTATTTGAAAATAACACGCCAGCATATGTTGGCAAGATCTGCATTTCCCCCCTGTCTTCTTTTTTCTATGCGCTTTTTAATGTACAATTTTTTAAAAATTGAAATATTCAATTAATGATTTGCAAGTGCACGTTGATTTTGAAGTAATCTCTTGCCAAATAAAGAATTGTTAAGTCTTCACGTGACACACGCTACATAGAGGGCGTTCCAAGATCCTGTCACACCGAGGTCTGTTGTATAGGTGATTGTAAAGAGCGGCTTCAGTTATTGCGATCGCTTCTGAGTTTTGGTTATTGATAACTTGATACCAGTGTCTGAGTTTTTTTGTACAGGTATGTTCTTTCCAACAGTTGGTTTATACTCAGGTGTATTTGTGGTTTTTGTTTCTACTCACTGATCGCTATGTAAAAAAAAAAAAAAAAAAAAAAAAAAAATTAACTTCCAGCACTGAAGATGATCACCATGTGATCGAAAATCGATTCTGCTATCAATAAAACATCAATATTACGGCCAACGCTGACCTTCCTTTTAAGTTATGTAGCTTCCTGTAAGCATTTGAGGATGAGCCTGAAAAGGCTCGAAAACCGGTTCATGGAATGAATAAATAACTATTTCAAAAACGTGACTAGGTGCAGCTTTATGTATTTACAGGCAGCATTTAGATAAATGCCCCACAGACTAAATACGAGCATCAGACAGAAACAACTACCAAAAAGAAATGAACAGCCACAAATAATGGGTGTAAAGAAGACTTAATAACAGAACTGAACAATAAAATCAAGAAGCAGAGAAGAGAAATCACCCAGCTGTCAGCAACACAGGGTTAAAATCTCATACAAAAAACCACACAAAGCACAAGAGCAGAAGAAACACAAAATGAGAAAAAACAGAAAGCGAAAGATGGTGCACAATGACATACACCCACAAATACACATACAGAACATCGAAAATTTCAAAAAAAACATGGCATTAAAATAGTACACCATATCAACAATTAAGTTCAAAAGTACTTTCCAAAAGCAATAACTGGTCTATACGAGGAATATACCAATTTAAGTGCAGTGGATGTAATGGGAGAGGACATTTGATACCAGGTTCAAAGAATATGTAAGTGGATGGAAGGAAAGGACAAATCGTACTGCTTTTACACAACGCTTACACCAACACCAACATAAAATTACCACCACAGATACACATGTGGATCATAATGATAAACAGCAAAGAAAAACACATCCTCAGCTTACAAGAAAACATTCAGAAAACCACAACAGAAAAGAAAGAACTAATAAAAAATCACACCAACCTGGCAGAGCACATGCTCTTTAAACTAATTGGGCACTTAATATAACATTAAATATATACATATAACTACAGGGCCCATATAACATATAACCATATCCTCCCAGTTTCTTTCCTATAATTACCATCCCCCAACACACACACCAACAACACAGATTGGCAACGTTTACAACCTACATGAAAAACACATGAACTTAACACTGTAAAACCGTCCTGAGAGATATCACATGTAGCTGCAGTTCAATTTCCAAAAGTGAGGTGAAGTCTAAATAACGCCATAGCAGCGTCAGAGAAAGGGAAAAAGCTACAAAGTGTATACGTGTAACGAAGTTTCTTTCGAGGTCAGCCTCCGCTAACAAAGAGGGAAGAAGCAGTGGTTTGCAGAATATATGAACGCGAGACAGAAACATCGTAAATAAATTGGACACCAAATTTATAAAGAAACACTGTTTTTAATCTAAAACAACCAAAAATGTGGAAACATATCAACCGATATTTGCAGAATAGCCACAGAAGAGATGGTTTAAAAATAAAAGCAAAACCTACCTGTCTGGTGTAAAATTCTCTTTAATTAATCGCAGTAACGTTAAGAAAGAGAAAACAATAATAAATGACTTTCAATTTACCCTTGTTTCACTTTTGTTGATGTTCTTCTCTCGACATGCCTAATTCAAGTTCATTGTGAACCAGTACATTGTCTGAAGGAGTAAATGTCGTTTCTTGTGTGTAACACGGTTTTGCGTGGTGACTCAGTTGCGAGGTCGCTAAATGGCGGTGACGCCTTGTAGGTCGGTGACGTGGGTGAAGGTCGCGCCTGGACCACGTGCGCCTCGCCTGCGCCGCCCTAGCGGTACCGTGCCCACGTGGCCGTACCGTTATCCAACATGGCGGCCAGTGGTCAATGCACCCCGGCACGGCGCAGCCGCAGTGCGCATGCGCGCTGGACGGCGGAAGTGCGCAGCCATTGTCCAGGCGCCTTCCACCCACGGAGCGCGCGCTGCCTCCGCAGCACGTCCTACGGCGTAAACGCAGGAAGCCGGACTGCCGCCTCCGTTCTTGGAACGGCGGCGCTGCAGGTTCGCGAAGACACGCGCCGCATGGCGGGTGTTGTCGACGAGAAGAGCCTGGTGTTACCCAGCGATGTAGGTCTTATGCTACGTAACAGAACGGTAGGCCATTTTCCCCTGGTGACATCATCCCCAGAGGTCGCCACTTCCCTTTAAAGAAATATACGGTAGCTTACACCTAGAGATATACTCACCAAATTACCGTTAATTGCATGGCAAAGGGTACTTGCTATTGAACCACATTTAAAGTTCCTTCCATTCGTGTATCGAACACGGGAAGAATTATTGCTTAACCCTTAGCTTCCCAGGTCATTTTTCTGCCATACTCTGTTCCAAGTGCGGTGTGACAGACCGCTGTATTATATGATCAGGATAACTTCATTCTGAAGTTTCAGTGTAACTGATCAGATTTTTATGCAAAACCTTACATTAATTGAACAAAAATATATTCAAATACAGACTTCGAGAAGAATATAATAATTCCAATCCCAAAGAACGCAGGTGTTGACAGATGTGAAAATTACCGAACGATCAGTTTAATAGCCGGCCGAAGTGGCCGTACGGTTCTAGGCGCTGCAGTCTGGAACCGCGAGACCGCTACGGTCGCAGGTTCGAATCCTGGCTCGGACATGGATGTGTGTGATGTCCTTAGGTTAGTTAGGTTTAACTAGTTCTAAGTTCTACGGGACAATTGACCTCAGAAGTTGAGTCCCATAGTGCTCAGAGCCATTTGAGCCATCAGTTTAATAAGTCACAGCTGCAAAATACTAACGCGAATTCTTTACAGACGAATGGAAAAACTGGTAGAAGCCGACCTCGGGGAAGATCAGTTTGGATTCCGTAGAAATATTGGAACACGTGAGGCAATACTGACTCTACGACTTATCTCAGAAGAAAGATTAAGGAAAGGCAAACCCACGTTTCTAGCATTTGTAGACTTAGAGAAAGCTTTTGACATCGTTGACTGGAATACTCTCTTTCAAATTCTAAAGGTGGCAGGGGTACAATACAGGGAGCGAAAGGCTATTTACAATTTGTACAGGAACCAGATGGCGGTTATAAGAGTCGAGGGGCATGAAAGGGAAGCAGTGGTTGGGAAGGGAGCGAGACAGGGTTGTAGCCTCTCCCCGATGTTAATCAATCTGTATATTGAGCAAGCAGTAAAGGAAACAAAAGGAATTAAAATCCATGGAGAAGAAATAAAAACCTTCAGGTTCGCTGATGACATTGTAATTCTGTCAGAGACAGCAAAGAACCTGGAAAAGCAGTTGAACGAAATAGACAGTGTCTTGAAAGGAGGATATAAGATGAACATCAACAAAAGCAAAACGAGGATAATGCAATGTAGTCCAATTAAGTTGGGTGATGCTGAGGGAATTAGATTAGGAAATGAGACACTTAAAGTAGGAAAGGAGTTTTGCTATTTAGGGAGCAAAATAACTGATGATGGTCGAAGTAGAGAGGATATAAAATGCAGACTGGCAATGGCAAGGAAAGCGTTTCTGAAGAAGAGAAGTTGGTTAACATCGAGTATAGATTTAAGTCTCAGGAAGTCGTTTCTGAATGTATTTGTATGGAGTGTAGCCATGTATGGATGTGAAACATGGACGATAAAAAGTTTGGACAAGAAGAGAATAGAAGCTTTCGAAATGTGGTACTACAGAAGAATGCTCAAGATTAGATGGGTAGATCATATAACTAATGACGAGGTATTGAACAGAATTGGGGAGATGAGGAGTTTGTGGCACAACTTGACAAGAAGAAGGGACCGGTTGGTAGGACATTTTCTGAGGCATCAAGGGATCACAAATTTAGCATTGGAGGGTAAAAATCGTAGAGGGAGACCAAGAGATGAATACACTTAGATTCAGAAGGATGTAGGTTGCAGAAAGTACTGGGAGATGAAGAAGCTTGCACAGGATAGAGTACCACGGAGAGCTGCATCAAACGAGTCTCAGGACTGAAGACCACAACAAGAACAACATATTCAAATAAATTTTAAGCTTTATTTTTATGAAAAAACTCATTTAAACAGAAAACTTCACAAAATCAACATAATATTGCATGATAATGTTAATGCTATACAAACTCAAATACTCTGCAAACTTTTTCTTTTGCTCTATTTTTATTGGTCATTATACGTGTAATAATAAAAACATAAGAGACTTAATAAAAGCAAGTCTTTCGTTCCAGACTGTATACAAATTAGGTTCCTTTCAGAGTAAGCTGATGCAATAGCTCCATACATAGTAATCATATACAACCGCTCGAAAGATCCGTACGCAACATTAAAGAAAGGCAATAGCAGTAACCGACTAAATTACAGGCCCATATCGTGAAGGTCGATGCGCAGCAGGGTTTTGAAACATACATTGTGTTCGAACATTATGAATTACCTGAAAGAGAACGGTCTATTGACGCACAGTCAACACGGATTTAGAAAAATGATTCAAATAGCTTTGAGCATTATGGGACTTAACATCTGAGGTCATCAGTCCCCTAGCTAACCTAAGGACATCACACACATCCATGCCCGAGGCAGCGGAGGTGCGGTTCGAGACTGAAGCGCCTAGAACCGCTCGGCCACACCGGCCGGCACGGGTTTAGAAAACATCGTTCTTGTGAAACATAACTAGCTCTTTACTCACACGAAGTGTTGAGGGTTATTGGATAAGGATTTCAAATTGATTCCGTATTTCTAGATTTCCACAAGGCTACTGACACCGTACCTCACAATCGGCTAGTAATCAAATTGCGTGTTTATAGAACATAGTGTCAGTTATGCGACTGGATTTGTGATTTCCTGTCAGAGAGGTCACAGTTCGTAGTAATTGACGGAAAGCTGTCGAGTGAAACAGAAGTGATTGCTGTCTTTCCCCCAGGGTAGTGTTATAGGCCCTCTGTTGCTGCTTGTCTATATAAACGATTTAAGAGACTATCCGAGCAGCCGCCTTATGTTGTTTGCAGCTGATGCTGTCGTTTATCGCCTAGTAAATTCATCAGAATATCAAAACAAATTGCAAATAGATTTAGAAAATATATCTGTGTGGTGCGAAATTTGGCAATGGACCTCAAAATAATGAAAAGTTAGGGTCATGCACAGAAGAGCCAGTAACTTCGGTTACGCGATAGATCAGTCAAATCTAAAGGCTATAAATTCAACTAAATACGTAGGAATTACAATTATGAAGAACTTAAATTGAAAAGAAGCAAAGACTGCGTTTTGTTGGTAGAACACTTAAAAGATGCAACACTACACTTGTCTGTCCTCTTGTGGAGTGCTGACACCCAGTGCGGGATCCTTACTACATAGGGTTAAAGCAGTACATCGAGAACCTTCAAAGAAAGGCAGCACGTTTCGTATTATCGAGAAATTCGGAGAGAGTGTCACGGATATGATTCAGAATTTGGGGTTGACATCATTAAGACAAAGTCGTTTCTCTTTGCGGTGGGATCTTCACGCGAAATATCAGTCACCAGATTTCTCCTCCCAATGCGAAAATGTGTTTTTGACGCCGACCTACATATGGAGAAACGCTCATCGTAATAAAGTAAGGGAAATCAGAGCTCGCACGGAAAGGTATAGGTGTTCGTTTTTTGCGTGCTCTGTTCGAGAGGGGAATTACAGTTATTCTGAAGGTAGTTCTATAAAACCTCTGTCAGGCACTTAAGTGTGATTTGCAGAGTAGCCATGTAGATGTAGATGTTAGCTCCCTTCTCAGAAGTTATCTTCGCACTCGCTGCAACTTTTTGTAGAACATTCCGGACAAACATAAGGAATATTTCTCTTCTTTTTTGGGTTCGAATTCTGCTACATCCCAAACAAGGGAAATGGATGCACGAAGTTCAAGGGGTATGTGAGAGTTGTTGACTCGCTTTTTCATCTCTGGAGTCACCAATGAGTTTGAAAGCTTCTTTAAAAAATTAAAGGGTCTGACTTGATTACCATCTTTGTAGGAGTTGTGAACGGCAAACACACTCACCCAACTTATGTCCAGCAAGCGGAAAAACAGTGTCATTCGCCGTCGGTGGGTCGGTCGCGCTGTTGGTTACTTGGCACGCTTCTCATCTAGGTCATCAACATGTACATTACCCCGACATAATACCAGTATTTCATTGATACATCCACAGTCTATGTACAACGTTTGATATTGTCAGTAAATTTTGTAAAAAATTGTGACTGGAGCTAAGGGATCGTTTTACCTGCGTTCAAGACAGTTTCAGGGTCATCGGATCTGAAGCATGTTAGAAGCACGCCAAACTGGTTTTTCGGACATAACACATCTAAATATATCACGTCTAGTACCATCTGTGAAATAAAATTGTTTGTAATCTTCTCTGCTGTGTTTTAAAATAGCTGTATAAAACAGTAAACCGAAAAATGCTTTTAGTTCACATAAATCAGCTTCATACCAAACATTTGGAAGATTTTCAGCCTTTTCTTTGTTTATTTTTACATTACTCCATTTCACTATGATACTCAAAATATCGCCAGTCATAAGCAAATTCTAAAGGATCAGCTGTATTATTACCTACCTGAGCATGTGGTACCACTGTTGACAAACGAATGATGTTATGCACCGGAACACGAGCATCGCTTGAGAAGAGATTTCGACGTTCAGCTGTATTTGTTACGACCAAACATGTTTCTAGCACACCCCTTAGCTAAAGATTCAGTTTTCACACATCTCTCTTCATCACTTTGATCACTTGTTTCATTCAACCCATTCACAGGAAGTAAAACAAATTCGTCTTCACTTCCGCACTGGTCTGATTCTGAATTATGTTTACTTTCAGTTTCGTTGTCGCTATCTGATCCATCATCACTTCCAGAAGTGTCCTAATACCATTTTAAAACAGCATCCTCAAAGTCAGGGTCCGTAACACGAACAGTAGACGAAAACCTGGCTGCTGAATCCGCAACGCGAATTCCCAAGTGCTGTCTCCCAGACCGCTAGCACGTAAGAAGCAGTAGTAGTATTGGTCCACGTCACATTCAAGTGGCTACTAACAAAGGAGCCCACGGCGCCTTCGAAAAAAAGAAAAAAAAAACAACTGGGCAACACTGTAAGCTCCTATCCCACCCATAGGCATTAGCAACAGTAACCATAAACCCTTGCGGGCTGTGAGACAGCACCTAAGATGTTAAGGATTATGATTCAGTATTTGTTATGATTAATCTAATCTTTTCTTCACGGACGCTATGGGAGTGGTAAGTAGGGATCTGAAATAAGTAACCTCGGTTTTCAAATGTTCCTTTACAAATGAAAATCCATGGCTACTGCACCAATTTAATTCACGCTCCAGTGCAAAGATGAGTGATATATCTAAGTATCAGCGGCGTTGAGAAACGGCTGAAATCGCCAAAACTGATCAAAGCTCCAGGACTTGGTGGGATTCCTATCAGATTCTATACTGAATCTGCTACTGAGTTAGCCCTTCGTGTAATTATAATGTATCGTAGGTCACTGAAACAAAAAAGCGTGCCCAATAGTTGGTATAAAGCACAGGCCACATCCGTCAACTAGAAGGGTAACAGAAGCGATCCACAAAACTGCCGTCCAGTATCCCTGACATTCAATTGTTGCAGAATCTTACAACACAATCTGAACTCAGATCTAACGAGGTATCTCGAACAGAATCACATCCTCCATGCCAATAAGCACGATTTTGGGAAACATCGATGATTTGAAACCAAGTTGCACGTCTTTCACATGACATGCTGAAAGTCATGGGTCAATGTAGTCAGGCAGATGCTGTAGATCTCGATTTCTGAAAAGCATTTGACTCAGTACAAAATCATCACTTATTATCAGAAGTACGATTGTACGAGGTATCAAGCGAAATTTTGATTGATAATTTTTTGTTAGGGAACAGTATGTTATCGTGGATGGATATCGATAGATGCAGGAATAACTACGGGTTACTGACTTTGTTGGTCATGAATCACGATATGCACGGAGGTCAGAACCATTCTGAGAAGCTTACAAGAGCCGGCCGCGGTGGTCTAGCGGTTCTAGGCGCTCAGTCCGGAGCCGCGCGACTGCTACGGTCGCAGGTTCGAATCCTGCCTCGGGCATGGATGTGTGTGATGTCCTTAGGTTAGTTAGGTTTAAGTAGTTCTAAGTTCTAGGGGACTGATGACCATAGATGTTAAGTCCCATAGTACTCAGAGCCATCTGAACCATTTTTGAAGCTTACAAGAGTCCTGCCGGGTAGGTTGTGCTGAGAAATAATTGTGAAGAAAAAAATTCGATACGTTGCGCTGTTTCCGAGTTTCTGGGCATTGAAGTTAGCCAATCACGCCGTAGCGCGCACAAATTCAAGCGGCTCGCCGGATACGGTCACCAACCCGTAGTAAGGATCGAACCCGAACCAAATGCTGAGCAGTCTCGTGAGTCATTACCTACGCTATTAGAACAACTGACACTGAAATATTGTATCCGGCGGGCCGACTGAATTTGTGTGTGCAACGGCCTCATTGGCTAACTTCAATGTTAATTAACTCGGAAACGACTCAACTTAACGAATTTCTTTCTTAACAATTATTTCTCACTACAAATTACCCTGCAACATCCGTACAAGCTTTTCAGAGTGTTTACGAGCACTCTGTATATGAGAGACCTCACAGACAGTATTGATAAAAATGTCCGACTTTCCGCAGAAAGTTTCCCGAACAGGGGAAACATTTTACTCGAAAGTCGCTTGCCCGGTGGCGGCGGATAAACATAATATTGCAGTGCCCGTATTATTCCGAATTACGATGTAATGTCCCTTCCGACACGCATGCATGCATTACATCGTGGCCGGCCGCTGTGACCGAGCGCTTCGAGGCGCTTCAGTCTGGAACCGCGCGACCGCTACGGTCGCAGGTTCGAATCCTGCCTCGGACATGGATGTGTGTGATGTCCTTAGGTTAGTTAGGTTTCAGTAGTTCTAAGTTCTAGGGGACTGATGACCTCAGATGTTAAGTCCCATAGTGCTCAGAGCCATTTGAACCATTTGTACCATTACATCGTAATTCCGAACAACACATGCACTGCAGTATCGTGCACTATAAGCGAGTTACAAAGTGAATCGGTCATCTCATTTACCTACTTGGGTGTAATAGTTTGTAGGGAACAATCATATAGCGTAAGTCGTAGGTGAAGGAGGTGACAAACTTAGATTTACAGGTAGAAAACTAGGGAAATGCAATCAGTTTACGAATCAGTTTACAAATCACACATGCGATCCGCCCTAGAATATTGCTTAGGTGTGTAGGACTCATATCAAATAGGACTAACAGGAGATATTCCAAGTATACAGACAAGGAACGAACGAAGGGGCACAGGTTTGTTTGACCAGTGGGAGAGTGTCATAGAGAGGAAACTGAACTGACAGACAACTGAAGGCAGTCGCACACTATTTCGAGAAAGCCTGAGAGCTGGACATATATTGGTGGACTGGGCATTTATTTGCAGATAGTTTCAGAATGAGTGGAAATTTATTGTTACGAGAGCGAAGCAGTCGCATGTGACGTCTGTGGAATAGTCGATTTACGGCAATGACAGTAGTATCTCCGAACTGGTGTATGTTTGGCTCAGTTGTAGAGCGAAGAGTAGTCCAGTGTTGGACAAGTAAGATGGCAGAACTTTTAGCGTATCCATATTGGAGGAGGATTTTGCTGAAGAAGATTGTTATGAATTATTAATCTGATAGAATGACTTAAAGACGCAGCGTTTATGGAGAAGAGAGAAAGGACTTGCGTTATGATATGTTTTTCAGGTAACAATTTTTGCTGGCGCGTACTGATAATGTTAGCAATTCTTGCAACAGAACAGTCCAGCTCCCCACCTCAGTTTAGGTCATTTAAGTTTAATTCATTTCAGTTTGCATAATTGTAAAAGTATTGCCTTGCAAGACTTTATTAAAAAAAGTAAAGTTTTTGTGTTCTGGGAGTTTTATGTTCTTGTGATATAAGACATTAAAATACAGCATTGTCATTGTAATGAACGGAATAATATTTTCATTTTAAGTAAGAAATTTTTTCAGTATGAGGAAATCATCCCAATCTTTCTCCCAGTAATTTACTTTTACTTCAGCATATTTGAACTGGCGCGATTCCTTCTTGCTGTGCTGTTTTTACTGATTACGCTGTAATTTTTCAGGTGAGATTCTTTCCATTTTTCGTTGGTTCTTCCGTTTCTCATCCCACGTTTCCATTACACAAATTCTAAGCACTTGTTTGTAGTCTAATTCGGATTTTTACCGGGCCAGTGAACAGTGTGTGTTTCATAGCGTTACTGTGTAATTTCAGTGTTTCAATTTCTTTGGGCAGTGCTCAGTTTTATTTCGGTAGAGGTTTTTGAGTAACAGTTTTGATTTAATGTCCTGCACAGTGAACGCCAGTTAGTTTTGCCTTTATATAAATGTGTGCACTGAGACACGCATTTCGCAGTAGTAATTTCGGTTCAACCTGTTTTATAACAGAGAACAGTACATTTAGTTTTGAGTAAAAAGCAGGCAGACATTTTGTACGAACGAACTATCGATTAAGAGTAAATAACTTTCACTTGTCTACCGTTACTTCGGATTGTCCGCTGGCACTTCTGAAAAGAAGTCAGATTTTTTTCCGCTTTTGCTACAGCACACCACATGTTTTATCTACTAATAATTTCATGTTTCTTCCTTACAGATATTGCTTAATTGTTACGTGTGAAGTTTTCTAAGTTTTCGTATACTTGGCGTGTGACGAATATTCATTACCTGTGACAAATATTCAGTACGTATGAGGAAGTTTCATTATGTGTAAAAATTTGGATAATAGATTTTGCTGTTAGGCAACGGTTTCATCATATTTTCATTTTTCAGAAATTTATTCTGAGCAATAAACGATATTACAATTTTAGCATTTTTAGTGACGTTTGTCGATCTCGCTTTGTTACAACAATGAATACCAGACGCACTCGCCGAGTGTCGAACAACAAAACCTGAGGCAACACAGCGAAAGCATGTCATTTAACTGATTTAATAATGAACTATTACTGTTTAGCATCAATAAAATAACTGATACGGAACGTAATCTAATTACGCAAGTACAGAAAAACGTGCCTACACTTGAAATAGAACAATATTCCGAACTGATCAGTTGTCTACTCCAGGGGCCTTGTTTCGACTCAGGTCTTTCAGTGCTCTGTCGAACTCTTCACAAAGTATCGTATCTCCCATTTCATCTTCATCTACATCCTCTTCCATTTCCATAATATTGTCCTCAAGTACATTGCCCTTGAATAGACCCTCTATATACTCCTTCCACCTTTCTTCTTTCCCTTCTTTGCTTAGAACTGGGTTTCAATCTGAGCTCTTGATATTCACACAAGTGGTTCTCTTTTCTCCAAAGGTCTCTTTAATTTTCCTTACCCCTAATGAGATAAGCCTCTACATCCTTACATTTGTCCTCTAGCCATGCCTGCTTAGCCATTTTGCACTTCCTGTCGATCTCATTTTTGAGACGTTTGTATTCCTTTTTGCCTGCTTCATTTACTGCATTTTTATATTTTCTCCTTTCATCAATTAAATTCAATATTTCTTCTGTTACCCAAGGATTTCTACTAGACCTCGTCTTTTTACCTACTTGATCCTCTGCTGCCTTCACTACTTCATCCCTCAGAGCTACCCATTCTTCTTCTACTGTATTTCTTTCCCCCATCCCTGTCAATTGTTCCCTTATGCTCTCCCTGAAACTCTCTACAACCTCTGGGTTAGTCAGTTTATCCAGGTCCCATCTCCTTAAATTCCCACCTTTTTGCAGTTTCTTCAGTTTTAATCTACAGTTCATGACCAATAGATTGTGGTCAGAGTCCACATCTGCCCGTGGAAATGTCTTACAATTTAAAACCTGGTTCCTAAATCTCTGTCTTACCATTATATAATCTATCTGAAACCTTCTAGTATCTCCAGGCCTCTTCTATGTATACAACCCTCTTTCATGATTATTGAACCAAGTGTTAGCTATGATTAAGTTATGCTCTGTGCAAAATTCTACCAGACGGCTTCCTCTTTCATTCCTTACCCCCAATCCATACTCACCTACTATGATTCCTTCTCTCCCTTTTCCTACTCTCGAATTCCAGTCACCCATGACTACTAGATTTTCGTCTCCCTTCACTACCTGAATAATTTCTTTTATCTCATCATACATTTCTTCAATTTCTTCATCATCTGCAGAGCTAGTTGGCATATAAACTTGTACTACTGCAGTAGGCGTGGGCTTCGTGTCTATCTTGGCCACAATAATGCGTTCACTATGCTGTTTGTAGTAACTTACCCGCACTCCTATTTTTTTATTCATTCACTCCTAGTAGAAGCCGCCCTCGGGGAAGATCAGTTTGGATTCCGTAGAAATACTGGAACACGTGAGGCAATACTGACCTTACGACTTATCTTAGAAGAAAGATTAAGGAAAGGCAAACCTACGTTTCTAGCATTTATGGACTTAGAGAAAGCTTTTGACAGTGTTGACTGGAATACTCTCTTTCAAATTCTAAAGGTGGCAGGGGTAAAATACAGGGAGCGAAAGGCTATTTACAATTTGTACAGAAACCAGATGGCAGTTATAAGAGTCGAGGGACATGAAAGGGAAGCAGTGGTTGGGAAGGGAGTAAGACAGGGTTGTAGCCTCTCCCCGATGTTATTCAATCTGTATATTGAGCAAGCAGTAAAGGAAACAAAAGAAAAATTCGGAGTAGGTATTAAAATCCATGGAGAAGAAATAAAAACTTTGAGGTTACATTGTAATTCTGTCAGAGACAGCAAAGGACTTGGAAGAGCAGTTGAACGGAATAGATGGTGTCTTGAAGGGAGGATATAAGATGAACATCAACAAAAGCAAAACGAGGATAATGGAATGTGGTCGAATTAAGTCGGGTGATGTTGAGGTTATTAGATTAGGAAATGAGTCACTTAAAGTAGTAAAGGAGTTTTGCTATTTAGGGAGCAAAATATCTGATGATGGTCGAAGTAGAGAGGAAATAAAATGTATACTGGCAATGGCAAGGAAAGCGTTTCTCAAGAAGAGAAATTTGTTAACATCGAGTATAGATTTAAGTGTCAGGAAGTCATTTCTGAAAGTATTTGTATGGAGTGTAGCCATGTATGGAAGTGAAACATGGACGGTAAATAGTTTGGACAAGAAGAGAATAGAAGCTTTCGAAATGTGGCGCTACAGCAGAATGCTGAAGATTAGATGGGTAGATCACATAACTAATGAGGAGGTACTGAATAGGATTGGGGAGAAGAGGAGTTTGTGGCACAACTTGACCAGACGAAGGGATCGGTTGGTAGGACATGTTCTGAGGCATCAAGGGATCTCCAATTTAGTATTGGAGGGCAGCGTGGTGGGTAAAAATCGTAGGGGGAGACCAAGAGATGAATACACTAAGCAGATTCAGAAGGATGTAGGTTGCAGTAGGTACTGGGAGATGAAGGAGCTTGCACAGGATAAAGTAGCATGGAGAGCTGCATCAAACCAGTTTCAGGACTGAAGACCACAACAATTAAACCTACTCATGCATTACCCCTATTTGATTTTGTATGTATAACCCTGTATTCACCTGACCAAAAGTCTTGTTCCTCCTGCCACCGAACTTCACTAATTCCTACTATATCTAACTTTAACCTATTCATTTCCCTTTTTAAATTTCTTAACCTATCAGCCCGGTTAAGGGATCTGACGTTCCACGCTCCGATCCGTATAAAGCCAATTTTCTTTCTCCTGATAACAACGTCCCCTTGAGTAGTCCCCGCACGGAGATCCGAATGGGGGACTATTTTACCTCCGGGATATTTTACCCAAGAGGACGCCATCATCATTTAACCATACAGTAAAGCTGCAGGCTCTTGGGAAAAATTACGGCTGTAGTTTTCCCTTGCTTTCAGTCGTTCGCGGTACCAGCACCGCAAGGCCGTTTTGGTTAGTGTTACAAGGCCAGATCAGTCAATCATCCAGACTGTTGCCCCTGCAACTACTGAAAAGGCTTCTGCCCCTTTTCAGGAACCACACGTTTGTCTGGCCTCTCAACAGATACTCCTCCGTTGTGGTTGCACCTACGGTACGGCCATCTGTATCGCTGAGGCACGCAAACCTCTCCACCAACGGCAAGGTCCATTGTTCATGGTGGGTGGGGGAGGAGGGGGGGGGGGGGGGAGGTTACAGTATTTAGTAACAGGAAATTGCGGAACTAGTGCAGGAGGCAGTTGTATATGGCGATATTGCTTCCATTAATTATTCCAGCCCTTGCGCCTGCCAGGTCCATGTGAACCACCACCACTCCCCATTCCACTGACGGAATGGTCATCGTAGGAGATGAGGAGCGGCATGCGGTGATGGCTCGCGCCTGGCGGCAAGCTCTCCGGTCCCGCCCCCGCAACAATATGACACTGGAATGGTGGTTCACGGTAGCTAAGCTTGAAATAAGATCCACGACTATATTTTATGCCAGGCAAAAGGAGTTTGGGGGAAGAAAACGACTGAAACATATTACCAAGGCTTACGAGAATGATACACAAACGCTAGTCTCCATAGATCCTAAACTGCCGAGACGTAAGGAGTAGAAGGCAAAAATAACGGCGCCTCAGAGGACGAAACTGGAAGGCTGTATAGCCCGTCCGCAGCCCAGGAATGTTGCGTCTCGGTCCCTGCACCACCTCGGAGCATTCCGACGGCCCAATGCTGCCTTCATAGCCGATGTCACGGAAGCAGCAGGGCACAAACTCACCAGCACCAGTGCATTCCAGTGACCTTCTCCGGAAACAACCAGTAAATTCAGGAATTTTCGACTCTCTGAAGCGTAGGATGTCCGTCCGTCTCACCCTGGAGAATACAGATACCCTTGAATCTCCTTTTAACACAGAAGACACCAACCAGTCGTTCTCAGGGTGACAGAAAAGAATACTCCAGGACCGGAAGGGCTAATAGCGGAGTTTTACAAGCATTACTGGTAACTTCTCGCGGATACACTACAGGCCACTGCAAATGAACTCCCGGTGGCAGGCCGTGTAACCCCAAAGGTGGGTAATAGCAAACAGCTGAACAAAATGCTCTCTATTAAATTACTGTATGCTGGTTTTAAAATTATGACGACAGCTTTGAAGGCTTGCATGGATAACGTCTCAGGTACGGTACTGGGTGACTATCAACAAAGCGCTATTAGTAGAAAGGACATCATAAACGCCATCTGTCCCCTTCGGGGGAACAACATCATCACGCACGCAGAATCCAAGGAATCTGCTGCTCACCTCTTCTTGGACATCGACAAAGCATATGACCGCATCAGTCATAATTATTCACATAATACCATACAAGCAATGGGTTATTCTCTACGGTTCACGAAAATAACCCAAAATGTCACCACCAATCCAACGTCTCGTATTGTGATAAATGGACACTTAACCCTTCCGGTAACAATCGAGCGATCTTATCAGACAGGGAATGGTCGCTGTAGAACGCCTCCTGACCGTATTAGCAGAGATAAAAGTCAGGGTTGTAGACTGGTAGTATCAGACATCGATGTATACGTTATGCAGATGACCTATGCAATGGGGCCTCATCTCAGGGAGACCTTACAACAGCTGGACACGCCACTCACGATTGGCCTCTGGGACCTTTCTCATGCAAATCGGAATGGCCACCCGCAATGATGAACACATGGATTGGTGCAGCGTCAATTATCATAAGCCACACCGGGGTTTATATCTGGACGCAAACCCTACCAGGATAAACGACAGGAACTGGGCAGACATGTTAAATCAGGTCAGGACAGCCCTTAAAACGTACGGGGACAGGCAGCTTACCACAAAAAGTTCAAACAATGTAACTTACAGTCGCTAGCAAACTCAGTCACCTAGTGCAGAGCATTCCCGCGTCACCCCCTGTAATTGCCAGCATTCAGAAGGCATTGGGTTGTCGTGAGGAATAATACCTCCAAGGTCGGGTTTGAGCCCTTGGTCTTGTCTTACACGAAGGGAGATCTCAATTTACTCGATGCAAATGCTCAAAGGACGGTCCTCTTAACCACTCGTTCCAGCAAGGCAGTTGAGAGCCCTAATCTCAAGATCTTATTGGACAGATGGTGCATAAGTCGACTTGCACCTCCAGTTAACTTACCGACAATCCCTCGAATGTTTTAGTACATAACACGGTACTGTATAGAGTTCAGTTACATCTATAAAGGCCGTAATTCCCACTCAAGATCCGCCGGCCTCACGGAGGCTTATGACTTCCTGCAGAAATTGCCAGAAGAAACTCGGCAGAACAGAAATGGCCGAATTACAGTAGGAAGTTTGTTTAGAGGAATATCTCCAGTGATATCCTGCCTAGCGTTGTCAAATCAACCTAGAACAAGGTGGCCAATGACAAGATACCTATTGAGGATAAGCTGCACAAAAGCCGTCTCGAGAAGTTTCCCTACCTCTGCTACATGTGGATTTGCGGGCACTTTAATTCATCGACCGCGAAACAATTTACTGAACTTTTATGCAGAAGACTGGCAGTCATCGATCGCCCTAGCGACAGTACATTGAAAAGACAATTTCTGTCATACAGAAATTACGCTACAAGCGAACTAAAACAACGCTGCAATATGGGTGCTAGCCCATACTATTTCTTACGTCATCCAACATCGAACAGTGGCTTTCACTAAGTACTACTCTTGTACGTAAAATTACGATTTTAAACTTAAGCCTGGCCTGAATATGTACTCGAAGTACGGGAATACGCTAGACATTGCGATTGCTAAATCTTGTACTAAGAATCTCAAGTAAGTTTCGAACGAACGGACGAGCAGAAGAAGCTCCTT
The DNA here is from genome assembly GCF_023898315.1 of Schistocerca nitens. Classification (NCBI taxonomy): domain Eukaryota; kingdom Metazoa; phylum Arthropoda; class Insecta; order Orthoptera; family Acrididae; genus Schistocerca; species Schistocerca nitens. The sequence goes on along the minus strand of NC_064617.1, from coordinate 714,989,271 downwards.
TATTTCATGGAATAGCGAGAAGTATTTGGTTTTAGCTGTTTCTTACATTCAGCGAGAGATAATTCAATGTTGAAAATGTATTCTTAACCAAGTTCACAAGAAATGTTTTATATTTTATCAAGAACATCCTCTTTTATTTTCCAGAAATAGAAGTTGTTAATTCTCTTTTATTTTTATACCTGCAGCATTTTACTAATGTAGTAAGCGTTTATTTCTTGTTCACTACAAGGAAGCTATTACCCTTTATTTCTAGAACAAATCATATAATTTTTTCGTTCAGCAAAGTTCTGTTACAGAAAAAGAATTAACAATGGCGAAGAAGCTACGCGGAAGGCACTTATGGCGAAAAAAATAAATCCCGGCCGGTTCGAATTTTTAAACAGGTGCGTGTTCTAGTGGTATTTCCATGAAGCAAAAAATACGTAAATATGGAAAAAAATCTGTAGTTCTCGAGAATGGTAATTGCTGGTTCTAGTCTCGTTTTAGTCATTCTTTTGTTTTTTCGTTCTGTTCGAATACGTTCGTCATTGAAACACAAAATTCATTAAAAATATGCAAATTAACACGTATCTAATCGTCATTTTTATGAAAAACGCACGTCTTCTTTTTTGCAACCACATACCACACACAAAAATACCGTTTTCATTGCAAATACAGGGTGGTCGGAAATTCCCGTTACAAACTTCTATGACTTGTAGTGGGGAGTGAGTACATAATATTTTGAATAGGAAGCCATGTTCAGAAACGTACCATTTCCGTGCTAGAACCATTTGAAAACGTGTTGCTAATGCGACCATTTTTACATGTAGTTGACTGGGCGTGATCCAGTAAATCACTTGTTTTACAGTTCCACTCATTAATAGGCAATGAGACTGCTCGTGTACTTGTTGACGGCTTCTCATCAACCTGATGCACTAATGCCTCTTACAGTTCGGGCGTGTGGGGCCTCCCTGGTGCGCCACAGTCACGCCCGCTGCTGGTGAAGATACCCTTTCTCGAAACCACTGCGTGATTATGGCGAAAAGGGTGCGCGATGTAATCTGAAGTTGTGGAGAACAATCTTGACAAAGGCGACGAACAGCTCTTCCATTGCCGTGAGCTTCCCCATTCAGGAAGATCATGTCGGTGTTTTCTGCAAACTTGTATCAACCATGTTGCTCCAACACTGACATACGCGTGAATGAGGCTCATCCAGGTCTGTGCGGTAGGATAGGATATCAAATGACATCAGCCGATCTGACGTAAGCACCCATCACTACGACTATCCTGTTGAAAACCTACCTAGCAAACAGGTTTTCAAACGGCTGTAGCACGAAAACGGTGCGTTTGCGGACATGAGTTCCTATTCAAAATATTACGTACTCACTCTCCTCTACAAGCCCTAGAAGTTTGTAACGGGAATTTCCGACCACCCTGTATAAATTCTTAATTACTTATCTTTTATGAAAGTTTGTTAATAAAGGTAGTTTAAATTACAAAACAATTAAAATTACGTTTTCATCCTTACGCATTTTATGCTCCTGGAACGCTCACCTTTGTACAAAATTTAACCACAGGTAAGGAATCGAACCACAGCCACCCACGTTGTAGACGTTGTAGTACAGAGGCCACTCACCAGAAAGACGACCATCCTCTACGGTATTAAAGGCGTTCGGAAAACTTCAAAGTCGATTTTCTCTAGAATTTCTGAGAGTTGCATCAAACAGCATAAGGGGACTGATATGAAGGGCTTATTTCAATAGTGGTAAAAGTCCATTGGTGTTCATTCTGAGATACAGAGTCCTAAAGTTAAAAGAGCGCTGAAAAATCTGCAGTTGAGGTACCAGAAATATTCAAGTATATATACTCTGTATCTCAGAATGAACAAAAATGGACTTGTACCACTACTGAAATAAGCGCTTCATATATTAGTTCTGAATTGCAAGCGCCATAAATATAAAAGATAAAAATCCGACTGTCGTGTCGTCTGCTTGTTAGCCGGACCTTTTTTTGCCAGTATGGTTGCGTTTTCCGCATTTGATTCAAGCTGTGGCTTACAGTCCGAGATTGCACAATCATCTACATTTCAGAAGATTGGGATTGAAATATACATACCTGGTTGAGGTTTTACTCCGCTTTCACTAAATTACTCCCGGGTAAATGCCTGGATGACTCTTTTAAAGGACTACAAGTACTAAACAATAATTTATCATTTTACTGGCCCTTGAGCTCCGTGGCTGCGGATTATATTATTTTGATAAATAAAGCAACCTGCCAATTAGTTATGTATTTTTATTTAAGCTATTATGCATTTCGGACTTTCATCCATCTTCAAAAATGTTCAAATGTGTGTGAAATTTTATGGGACTTAGTTGCTAAGGTCATCAGTACCTAAGCTTACACACTACTTAACCTAAATTATCCTAAGGACAAACGCACACACCCATGCCCGAAGGAGGACTCGAACCTCCGCCGGGACCAGCCGCACAGTCCATGACTGCAGCGCCTTAGACCGCTCGGCCATCCATCTTCAGTTAGCGTAATACATATTTCGTTATGTACTCAGTACCTAATTACAACATCGACAGCAAATTGGATGTGCAGCTGTCTTTATACACTGCTTGTTATTCCGAGCCGGCCGCTGGTGGCCGAGCGGTTCTGGCGCTACAGTCTGGAACCGCGCGACCGCTACGGTCGCAGGTTCGAATCCTGCCTCGGGCATGGATGTGTGTCTTGTCCTTAGGTTAGTTAGGTTTAAGTAGTTCTAAGTTCTAGGGGACTTATGACCTCAGCAGTTGAGTCCCATAGTGCTCAGAGCCATTTGAACCATTTTGTTATTCCGATTCTCGCCCTTGTGGATGTGCCACAAACACTCTTTTATTTCTATTTTGCACAAAAACGGCACAGTATTTGCCATTTTGCTGATTGACGTCTTTGTTTATATCCGAAAATACATCAAACATGCTTAGAGATTCTGTTATATTCCGCCAACCGACAAATGCCTCAGATGGTCAACAGGAATCGAGCCAAAAACCTAGTGTATGTAGCCTTCAACTCTAGCCATTAAGCTGTGGATGCGGTATTAGTGTATGGTGTACTTCTAATATTAGTGGTTCTGTATGATCACTCATATCTGAATGTGAGCGTTAGATTTTTGAATCGATTTACATGTCACAAAAAATTCAAATAATTGTATTAATATGGAATCTTTGTTGAATTGAAAGTAACAAACGGCGTAAACATCGTCACAAAATTTTAACTGTGAAGACATGCAACAATGCTTCAGTGCATGCAGGAAAGCAGAAGGTACGAGCAGCGAATAGATGGAAGACACAGGAAAGCGTAATTGTCACACTGAGATTATCGCAGCATTAATACAACCTCGTGCTGCGTGCGTCCTTGAACCTGCCTGCGACTCACCGCATTCTATACTGCTGGGGTAGCTTTCCGCCGCGTCCGCTAGCAGACTTTAGCACCGCAGCGGCAGTTGGTCTGTTTCAAAGACTGCAGTGCAATGTTCGTGAGAGGTCATAAAGGCAGAAGAACGCCATCCACTGACTTTTATGAGCTCTTGTGTGTCGTCAGCTGCGTTCCAGTCCTGACTTGAGCGAAGGAACGAGTTGCCAATGATGTCAGCAATAGCACAAACGGGTACGGCAGACGACATACGTAGGTGGCAGCCGCTGACCCACAGCTGGCCTATGAGAGTAGAGAGGGCGACGGGTGGGGGAGAGAGGGGAGAAAAAAGAGGAGGGGGGTGGGACCAGTTTATGTCTGAACCTGCCTGTATCCACTGTAACCGACAAACTCGATAGCAAATTGTAAATTGTAAATTTGTGGTAAGATCTTATGGGACCAAACTGCTTAGGTCACCGGTCCCTAAGCTTACACACTACTTAATCTAACTTAAACTAATTTACGCTATGGACAACACACACGACCATGCCCGAGGGAGGACTCGAACCTCCGACGGAGGGAGCCGTGCGGACCATGACAAGACGCCTGAGATTGCGCGGCTACAGCGCGCGAACTCCATAGCACACACGCACACATACCGTAAACAATAGCGCCACCACACATTCCAAGATGACTGACGTTATAAGTTACCCGAGTGAAAATTAATAGCCACTGGTGATGTTGCATTAACTCTGTCCCTGTATTTTTTGACAAGGGATAGAGTGGGATTACATGCAGAATTTAAGCAAAAACCTTCAGCTTTTTTAGAACACCTGAATTCAGTCCATCCGAATATTCGTTTCACAACAGAGACCTTCCTTGAGGTGTCGTCAGGAGGAATTGTGATAGTATGCTGGGCATGTCGTTTATAGGAAGCCAACTCACGCTGACTTGTGTCTACAGGCTACTAGTTGCCACTATCCGGCTCAGCGTGAAGGGGTACACTGTACCTTGGTCCACAGGGCCCACGTCATCTCAGACACTGAGAGTTTGTCAGCTGAATTTGCTCATTTTGCGGTCACCTTGAAAAGCGTCAAAGCTTTTCATGCTTATAACTAAAGGAGATAATTGCTTTTAAAATCAGTCATTAGTTTATTGCAATATATGAAGTGTGACGGAGGTGAATTATTATGTCATTAAGCATTGCTAAAGGGCTATGATTCTTCTCTTTGCAAACTTGGTACACTTTGTGCATGAAAGGAATTCTTCTGACGCGTTCCTAGCTGGGAAGCCCGGCGACCAGGTGGACACAGGTAGTGCCCACGGGCGAGCGGCGGTGGCGCGCCCATGTCGGCACGCTTCACAGAGGATAGGCCCCCAGAGGATTAGCGACAGGCGAAGACGCTGCATACATCAACACGCTGCCAAGGGAAGCCGTGGACATTCGCACGTGTGCCCGAGGCAGCAGAAACTACAGGGTGTTTCAAAAATGACCGGTATATTTGAAACGGCAATAAAAACTAAACGAGCAGCGATAGAAATACACCGTTTGTTGCAATATGCTTGGGACAACAGTACATTTTCAGGCAGACAAACTTTCGAAATTACAGTAGTTACAATTTTCAACAGCAGATGGCGCTGCGGTCTGGGAAACTCTATAGTACGATATTTTCCACATATCCACCATGCGTAGCAATAATATGGCGTAGTCTCTGAATGAAATTACCCGAAACCTTTGACAACGTGTCTGGCGGAATGGCTTCACATGCAGATGAGATGTACTGCTTCAGCTGTTCAATTGTTTCTGGATTCTGGCGGTACACCTGGTCTTTCAAGTGTCCCCACAGAAAGAAGTCACAGGGGTTCATGTCTGGCGAATAGGGAGGCCAATCCACGCCGCCTCCTGTATGTTTCGGATAGCCCAAAGCAATCACACGATCATCGAAATATTCATTCAGGAAATTAAAGACGTCGGCCGTGCGATGTGGCCGGGCACCATCTTGCATAAACCACGAGGTGTTCGCAGTGTCGTCTAAGGCAGTTTGTACCGCCACAAATTCACGAAAAATGTCCAGATAGCGTGATGCCGTAATCGTTTCGGATCTGAAAAATGGGCCAATGATTCCTTTGGAAGAAATGGCGGCCCAGACCAGTACTTTTTGAGGATGCAGGGACGATGGGACTGCAACATGGGGCTTTTCGGTTCCCCATATGCGCCAGTTCTGTTTATTGACGAAGCCGTCCAGGTAAAAATAAGCTTCGTCAGTAAACCAAATGCTGCCCACATGCATATCGCCGTCATCAATCCTGTGCACTATATCGTTAGCGAATGTCTCTCGTGCAGCAATGGTAGCGGCGCTGAGGGGTTGCCGCGTTTGAATTTTGTATGGATAGAGGTGTAAACTCTGGCGCATGAGACGATACGTGGACGTTGGCGTCATTTGGACCGCAGCTGCAACACGGCGAACGGAAACCCGAGGCCGCTGTTGGATCACCTGCTGCACTAGCTGTGCGTTGCCCTCTGTGGTTGCCCTACGCGGTCGCCCTACCTTTCCAGCACGTTCATCTGTCACGTTCCCAGTCCGTTGAAATTTTTCAAACAGATCCTTTATTGTATCGCTTTTCGGTCCTTTGGTTACATTAAACCTCCGTTGAAAACTTCGTCTTGTTGCAACAACACTGTGTTCTAGCCGGTGGAATTCCAACACCAGAAAAATCCTCTGTTCTAAGGAATAAACCATGTTGTCTACAGAACACTTGCACGTTGTGAACAGCACACGCTTACAGCAGAAAGACGACGTACAGAATGGCGCACCCACAGACTGCGTTGTCTTCTATATCTTTCACATCACTTGCAGCGCCATCTGTTGTTGAAAATTGTAACTACTGTAATTTCGAAAGTTTGTCCGCCTGAAAATGTACTGTTGTCCCAAGCATATTTCAACAAACGGTGTATTTCTATAGATGCTCGTTTAGTTTTTATTGCCGTTTCAAATATACCGGTCATTTTTGAAACACCCTGTATAAACTTAGAGCGAAAAGCAGCTTTGCGATTCTAAGTAACACGGACAGAGCGGCGAGTTGAATAGCAACAGCATGACTTGGATGTCCAAGAATCTCAAATGGGGCAGGAAATTTTGAAAGGGACTTCTTCATTGGCAAGAATCTAACGTTGGCTTTGAAAAATAGTACGAGCTACGTAATTTGCTGAAGGGCGGTGACAAGACGCTGGAGGGGAGCGGCTCTCTCTCTCCAGGTGCGAGGGGCACACTAGTATTGGGCATTCCGAATATTGCATCTGAGGAGGCAGGAGTTCACTCTTGACTGCTTCCCTTAAGTTGCAAGGATTCTCTTATCGCTTGTCATGAGACGATGCACTTTGCATTCGTCGCAAACAGCGTAGAGAGCAATGTTTGTTAGATCCAAGTAGGCGAGCTTCACTCACTGTGCGCGTTATCAAGAGCTTAACATAGGATCACATTTTGATTTACTACAAGTCCGATGACGGTAGTACTATTAGGACAGTTTTGAGATTTGTTTAATGCAGTTTCACGTAGGTTTGCACTTGCAGATGGAGGCATACCGTCGTCCAGTAATGATAACTTCCAGTAGCAGGTTTCGGTCACTATTTTCAGCGTAGGGCATGTCAGACGCTATCAACTACGTCGCCGGCGGTGTCTTGATGCAGCCGCACGCAATCAGCCGACTCCACCGCCACGCCGACCACGCTATGAACATGGTAATACAGAAAACGCCCGCTTTCCTAGCTGCGCATTCTTTTTTCGCTCTCTTCAATTTCCTTGCAATGTGATAGGTGCTCATAAAGACGCAAGGCACAGTATTCACCGTTTGCCCGCTAAGAGAGCCATATGTTCAGCTGTTTTTTTTTTAATTCCTTCCCCAATTATTACACCAGGTCAACCCATCTTGTGTAGTTTATCTATATGTTAAATTAGAATGAAATCATACAATGCTCATGTTCAAAGGCAAATACCAGGACAGGCTCCTTATATAATTCACTTGTTGTGAGCTCTTGGTGTCAATTCAATTCAATTTGTTTTTTTGTTTTTTTTTTTTATACTTTCTACAGTATCTGGCGACCCAAATTTTTTGTATTTGTTTCTCATTATTTGAATAATTTGTGAATGAATGATTAATGAATTTGATAAAATTTCAATAATTATTGCATATGAAGTTTAATGCAGTTTCACTGAATAAACCACTTATATGTTGAACAGCACTCCTTGCATTTCATTTATAGAATCTAAATAAAATTTACACCTCTTTCTTCCTCCCACACGTGGTATCTTGCAACCTTTCATTAGAAAAGCTGTAGTGAAAGACAGATCAGGCGTGTGATGCGCTATCGACCAACCGATCACGGGGTGAATGATAGTAATAACCACATGGCACCAAAGTCTACGGCAGTTTTGCTTAACGCAGGACTGAGCGAGGTGGCGCAGTGGTTAGCACACTGGACTCGCATTCGGCAGGACGACGGTTCAATCCCGTGTCCGGCCTTCCTGATTTAGGTTTTCCGTGATTTCCCTAAATCGTTCCAGGCTAATTCCGGGATGGTTCCTTTGAAAGGGCACAGCCGCCTTCCTTCCCTAATCCTATGAGACCGATGACCTCGCTGTCTGGTCTCCTCCCACAACAACAACCCAACCCACCCCTAACGTAGGGAGTATTTGCAACAGGGTAGGTTGTTTTCCGCGGAGATATGATATGAAATGTGTCCTTCGACATCCGCCTAAGATTAGGATCCTTTTAGGTTCTGCAAAGGATTATCTTGGTTCACTGAAGGCGGTTTTCTGTGGTATTTCTTACAGTTGTGGCTGACCACTGTAATGAGCATAAGCGTCACACACGCTTACAACAGCACAGCCAATATGTTAATGCAGAATATTATCTTAGCACTGTCCATCTTGTAGAATATACGAGGGCTGTTCAATAAGTAATGCCCCGTATTTTTTTAAAAAAGCCATTAATATAAATAGACAAACGACCTTGTTGGTGCCTCTTATTATGATGTTTGTTCTGTGAACCGGTGAAATTTCGAACCGTTCTGCCAAGTGGCAGAGCCATAGTGCAGCGTCAAAATGGCGTCTACATACGACTCACTCTATAAGCAGCGTGCTGTTATTGAATTCTTGTGTGCAGAGAAAGAAACCGTGGTGAACATCCATAGCCGGCCGAAGTGGCCGTGCGGTTAAAGGCGCTGCAGTCTGGAACCGCAAGACCGCTACGGTCGCAGGTTCGAATCCTGCCTCGGGCATGGATGTTTGTGATGTCCTTAGGTTAGTTAGGTTTAACTAGTTCTAAGTTCTAGGGGACTAATGACCTCAGCAGTTGAGTCCCATAGTGCTCAGAGCCATTTGAACCATTTTTGAACATCCATAAACGTTTGAGTGCAGTTTATAGCGATGCAGCAATTGATAGGAGTACAGTTGGGCGATGGGTAAAGAAAGGAAATGCAGAAACAGAGCTCCATGATCAGCCACGTTCGGTACATCCTGTCACAGTCACAGCTCCAGACATGCTAAATAGTGCGGAAGCCATTATTCGTGCAGGCCGGCTCTACCCTTGTTGGTCAGCGTTGGAAGTGCGACTGCTATGATCGAGACTCTCGAATATTGTGCTCACGATGGGTTCCACGAATGCTCACAGCGGACCACAAGATTCAAAGAAAGACCATTTCATCTGAATTGTTGGAGCATTTGATACCGACGGAGAGGCTTTTCTGGCACGGGTCGTTACGGGGGACGAAAGCTGGGTGCACCACTTTGTGCCGGAAACAAAAAGGCAGTCCATGGAGTGCCATCATCCTCATTCATCACAAAATAAGAAATTCCAGACAACCCCCTCTGCCGAAAAAGTCATGGTGACAATCTTGTAGGATTGTGATGGCGTCATTCTCGTGGATGTGATGTCAAGAGGGTCAACTATCAATTCATAGGCATACGTGAAGACTCTGAATAAACTCAAGGACCGTTTCCGACGTGTTAGATCGGACAAGAATCCTTCAGAAATGTTGCTCGAACGCGATAATGCACTCCCACACACAAGTCTGAACCCGCGAACACATCGCCAAATTGGTTTGGACATCACTGCCTCATCCACCTTACACTCTAGACCTGGCAACCTCGGAGTTCCATTTCTCCGAGCCGATTAAAGATTCTCCACGGGGGACACCCTTTGAAGATGACGGGAGCGGCAGTCATGCAGTGAAAACATGGCTATGCCTACAGGACAAGAGCTTTTACCAGCAGGGAATACATGCTCTTCTACAACGTTGGCGTACGGCCAAAGAACGTGATGGAGACTACTTAGGGAAAAATAGGACATGGACAAGACGTGTTGACGTATATTGTCACCAAATGCTGACTCTTAACAATAAATATGTTCTGAGAAAGAAAAATGTGGGGCATTACTTACTGAACGACCCTCGTATATAACAACACGGTGATTCTGGTATGCGCTTCCACCCAGTGGGATAGCGGAAGCAGTAGAAAGCTGAAATTAACTTAGCAAGAAAGTTTATGAAAACAGGTGAAGGTTACTGCTTAAATTCTGCTAGAATCCTGCTTTATTCCTTAGAAAGGAAAAATAGGCAGAGTTAATACTACGTCACCCGTTGGTTATTAGTTTTCAATTCGATAATTTTTGACGCCGGTCTTATTTGACTGTGTCTTGGGGCTAGTGTTCACAGTCTGTGTTCGTATGCGTGTGTTATCTTTGCGGAATTTCTGTCCAGATCGAGGTTTGAATTTCCTCGCACAGCGCTTACACCCTGCTGTTTTGCCTTGAAAATGACAGCGTGTGCGCATGAAATATCGTAGGTTATCGACGTCGTTATCCTACTGCATTCCGGTAAGTTATCTGAAATAACTTAGACCTGGTGCAATATTTTACCGAACAGTAAACAAGCAAATTTAACATGGGGACAATCAGACCTGTTAATCACGGATTTTGACGACTCTTCGGTATGTTGTAGAGGGGATTGTCCTGAATACGTGGCTCGTGAGTTTCCGAGAAACTAGTTTTATGGTACTACCTATAAACGTAACGCTCGTCATGTTTCGACCAAGCGAGCGTAGCGCAGCGGCCAGCGTTCACGGCTACGGCGCTTGTGGCACGGGTTCGAATTCTGTCGGTAGCTTTATTTATTCTTTTCAGTTTCATCGTACAGAATATCATTAAATAGTATATGCTATGCAAAATTATTAAAAAAGTAGTCATTTTCATTAATAAATAGATCATTACAGTCAACTTTCTTCAGATGTATATTCCGTTTGTTACATAATAGATTACAGAATCGTCTTCCTTGCTATCACTTTCTGTGCTAGAACAGAATTCTGGATGGTACTTGTCACAGAAGCAACCGAAACGAAAATTTGTGCAGCAGCACGCCCATTTAACGAAAAGTACTGCCTTGCAGGCACACAGATTTTTCAACAGCGATACCGAAAACAAAGTTCATTTATACTCAAAAGATTGTTCTTTCACTTCGATCGACTTTGATGCGAACCACGCGTATTTGATCAGTCCTGTGAAAGGAGATACACTACACTGATACAGAATTAAAGTACGTATTTTTGTGAAATCAACTCCCGAAGCGACTTCTCTATTACCCTTTATCAAGTCGCGAACATTTTCAACTTTTGTTGTTAAAATTTTAACTTGCCGGTAAAAATAAGGTGAATTAGATTTGGATGAGATAATTTTTTCGGTGTTGGTGCATGTTTTTCTTTCATCTGCAAAGATGTGAACGTGAGGTCTCTAATTAGTCTGTCTTTCCCACGAATCAACAATGTACAGAGAAGTGCACGGGCAGGATTTGAACCCATACCGCCAGCATTGTAGCCGTGAACCTTAGTCGCTTTGCTACGCTCACTAGGTCGCAACAGGACTAAAGTTACGGATGCAGGCACTACACACAAAATTTTAGCATCGACCTTCACGGAAAATAAGGGCCGTCGCATGAAAGTCCGCAAGCCAGGTATTCAGGAGGGGTCCCTCTGCAACATACACTTAGAAGACACTTAGAGGACACTTAGAAGATGCAACAAGTCCACTAAAGAGACAACTTACACTATACTCGTTCGTCCTCTGTTAGAATATTGCTGCGCGGTGTGGGATCCTTACCAGGTGGGATTGACGGAGGACATCGAAAGGGTGCAAAAAAGGGCAGCTCGTTTTGTATTATCACGTAGTAGGGGAGAGAGTGTGGCAGATACGATACGCGAATTGGGATGGAAGTCATTACAGCAAAGACGTTTTTCGTCGCGGCGAGATCTATTTACGAAATTTCAGTCACCAACTTTCTCTTCCGAATGCGAAAATATTTTGTTGAGCCCAACCTACATAGGTAGGAATGATCATCAAAATGAAATAAGAGAAATCAGAGCTCGAACAGAAAGGTTTAGGTGTTCGTTTTTCCCGCGCGCTGTTCGGGAGTGGAATGGTAGAGAGATAGTATGATTGTGGTTCGACGAACCCTCTGCCAAGCACTTAAATGTGAATTGCAGAATAGTCATGTAGATGTAGATGTAGATGTACCTAGGACTCATCAAAAGCCGTGTTTAACAGGTCTGTCGGTCCCCTTCTAACCTTATTCTCGTTTCTTTTATGAGCCTAATATGCCACAAGTATTACCAGTAGCCTTTGAGAACTAAAGCTGTTACATCCAGAACCAGGTACGTATCAAAAACAGAAAACTTGGTACATTTTTACTGATTCTCTGTAACGGAGGTTACGCTCACTAACAAACTGGACAATACTACTAATTTACTATAAATGCAAATAGTATACGGTCCTGTTAATAGAGAAAATTAATGGTCATACGGTATGTTATTTATTGGGAATTTTTCGAAGAAGTTTTCCAGTCTTGGCATTCACCTGCTGACCAAAGGAAATTTCCCGAAAATTTTAATCGGAACCGGGGGATTGGACCCATTTTTAATTTATCTATGGATCAGTTGTCCACTGTTCCAGACAAAAATAAAAATGTGTGTGTGTGTGTGTGTTTGTAGGTTAACGAGGAGGAGCTAGGAAGGAAGCTGCCGTAACTATGGGTTGGCCGTTTTCTGTTGTTTATTGTGGAGTTCAAATATTGACAGCTATTGACAGCTGTGCCTTCAAAATGATTTTTCGTTGTTTTTTTTTTTTTTGTTCCCTTGCGTATTGATTGCCTTTCTTACAAAGCTTGTCTGTTTTCGTCTTCCTCGTTACTAGTGCTGTCAAAATCTTACCTACGGGTAGGTGATGCCATCTCGTGACCTTCAGGCGTTGGACACTGGTCCCAGACATGCGGATGTGAAAATTGTTGGTTGCGCTGTCTTCCGACCGAAGAACCGCACAGTCCAGTGGACTCTCTTATCGAGGGAGACATCTCGCTGATCTCCTGTGGATCGGTGGATGAGTAGTCTCGACACAGATGCATGGCAAGACGGATCGTCCCGGAAGTCGTACGTGTGTCTCCGCAGCTGGAGATGGACCGAGCATTCCGGATTCCACTTTAAACAGAGGTCACATAGAAGTGGCTGGGAGAACCATTTACAGATCAAAAGACGGTAAAGACATATCATTGTTAGTATATCATGTGAAGATTACATTAGTCTCTGGTCGATCAACTCGAATAACGTACCGCAATGGTTACAACAATCGTCCCGTATTCGAGAGGATCGTGGTTCAAAAAGCCCGGCTGTATATGCAGATCTACGTTTTCTGCGGTTTTTCTGCAACCCAACCCTGTGCCACGTGTCTTAGGAGCTCATCGTCCACGGGACGTTCAACCTAATCTTCTGTCCTGTATTTCTGTTATTATTTTTGCTTATCTTCTTTCTAACTTCCAGGTTCTGTTGTAAGACTCATTGATCTTTTGTAAAGAAAAAATCTGTAATTGTACAGAGCCGTCTTAGTTTTTCTTCCATACATTATTATAGTCACAAGTTTAGAGGTGTATAATGTCTATCTTGTTACGTAAAGGGCAGTGAAATGAAAACGAGACAGATGGAAAAAATGTAAATAAACTGTTCGTTATTTCAATAGAAGTCGCCATGACGGTTGATGCATTTATTCCTGCGGAACCATGATTGTACCAGGCATACGCACCTCCTCGCTCGAAGCTGATCGTAAGCAACCAATGTCTTTCTTCATGGCTGCAGAAATATGGAAAACGCATGGGGAGTGGTGGAGAGTGTGTGGTGGGCAGGTTCACATGTTGCCAGGGTTGTTTTGGCAACATTGCAGAAGCTTCGCTAATAACCCGTTACACATCCTCCACACAGTCTCGATATCTCCCCACGCAACTTTCGTATTTTTGGAGCCCTAAAGAAAGACATTCATGGCCGTCGATTTGCTTTGGGTGAAGAGGTGCATGCCCAGGGGTAATCATGGTTCTGCAGGCATAAATGTAATAACAGTTTTGACGATTCCTTTTCAAATAAAAAACAGTTCACTTAGTTTTTCCTATCTATCTCGTTTTCATTTGACTACCACTTATAGTTTCTCCATCAATTCTCTTGTGCCTCCATCAGCGGAGAAATCATGGTTCATTACTGGAAATCTAATAGTAAATCGCCCATTTCTTGTACTTTGCTAAGAAGACAATCATCGTGTAGTTTCTCAATTAACCATCGATTTTAGCTCCGTCGAAGAGGCCGCATTGGTACATGCAGACTTGACTTAGAAGCCATTCACTGTCATATCTGAAGCAGCAGATTTTTGATTTACAGTGAAAAAGCAGATGTAGGCGAAGGAATTGCGTTACATGGGAAGGGAAATAACACATGATGGACGAAGCAAGAAATAGGCTACTTAAGAAGCAAACTTACAGATTGTCAAAGGATGTCCACTGACACTAAACTTAGCCGGCCGCGGTGGTCTCGCGGTTCTAAGCGCGCACTCCGGAACCGTGCGACTGCTACGGTCGCAGGTTCGAATCCTGCCTCGGGCATGGATGTGTGTGATGTCCTTAGGTTAGTTAGGTTTAAGTAGTTCTAAGTTCTAGGGGACTGATGACCACAGCAGTTGAGTCCCATAGTGCTCAGAGCCATTTGAACCATTTTGACACTAAAATTAGTCTTTCATTTGAGAAAGAAATTCTCGTATGTCTGGAGTGTAGCATCGTGTGTAGCTAAATCACGGATGATAGAAAAACCAGAAACGAAGGTAATCAAAGATATGTGGTGCTGCAGAAAGATGCCGAAAATTAAGTGGACCGATAAACGATTGTTGAATATGTGGTTTCGATTCCAGCATAGTATCCAGTTTAGCCCCATCGCAGAAATTTGACACATTCGTCAATAATATCTTCGGGTTTTGCATTGCCAGAGTAGACTCAAATACAGTGAGATATCCCTTAGATGACATCAGGGATTGCAATGGTGGGAGTGAAGCAGGGGCCAGGGGGAGGGTGGAGTGGGGGGGGGGGGTGTGGAGGAGGGAGAAGAGGCAGTCGTCTCCTGCTGTCCTGCTGCAGTCTGAGGGTCCAGACCTCATTCTTATTATGAAACTTTCACACAGATTTAGTATTTCCGAGTTCGACAGAGACGAATGTGATTTTTAAAGTTTAATTTTACTTGCATATTTTTGGCAATTAGGACTGCTATCTTTATAGTTTAATTTGTAAGGTGGTGTGGTCTCCTGACCTTCATTTGTTACATATTCCGTCCTCACAATCGTATTCTGCACATGAAGACGCTTAATTCGAACCCAAACTCGATAAGGTAGAGTCAATTTTGTATGAATTCATGTAAACAATAAGCAAATCTAATAAGTAAATCGCAAGTGCGCACTGAGGTTGAAAAAGTCGAGGCTGGTGTACACAACATGAGGGCCACAGGAATTTTCGTTTTAAAGAGGCAACCAACCTGTTGGGAGGCCCATCTCTTCAGAGGGGTGAGTTAACACACCTACTTCGCCGAAGCGACCGTCCAGAGAGAGGACAGCTTTTGCCAGAGCGAAGGGATAACGACCCCCGTGTTCGACTTAATACAAATTCCGCTACACTGTGTGGGAGCGCCCAGAATACGCATTTTTTGACTGACTGACTGCGTAGTTACAGAGTTCTCACAGGACGACAGTATATGCCTAACGGAGATGCTACATATTTCCGCATTGGTCGACTTAAACGAAACATCATTCTCCCGTTTAAAAGAGCAACGCTGATTGGTGGAATATTTATGACGCAAAGAGCCAGAGGAGTTAGGGAAGACAGCGAATGATATACCCTTGCAATTTTTCCAGAAAAAGGAGCCGTTCCGTTGTCGCTCTCGGAGCGGGAACAAGTAACGAGAGTGAGTGCACTCCTACGTGTACGCAAAGAGCGAGGAACCAAGTCTCTCCTCAGTACTTCACTGGGAGAGCTCCTCTGTCGTTAGCGAATCGAAGTGATATTCTATATTGACTCGCTCGTGATTAAGTGTTGTTCACTTTGTTAGCCGCCACACTTATTGTGTGGTGTGAACATGGACAGAGTACTAGTTAAACGCCTGCAAGCGAGTATTGAGTGACATCGCAGTGGACTGGTTAAATGGTTCAAATGACTCTGAGCACTATGGGACTTAACATCTATGGTAATCAGTCCCCTAGAACTTAGAACTACTTAAACCTAACTAACCTAAGGACATCACACAACACCCAGTCATCACGAGGCAGAGAAATGTGGACTGGTTATCTGACCGGTGTACCATGCCAATAATTAGACTTGGGGTGGATAGGAGTCCTTCACTTCATCAAGGTGTAGGGAGAGTTTGACTGGCGAAGGTCAATCCAGATAGAAAGAGATAGTTGTGTTATTTGTCAGCAGCGAGCGACGCAGGCAGCAGTCGTTGCAGCTCACGGTATTGTGCGCTACAGTGTATGCGAGCCCCATCTGTGCTCCATAACAGTACACTCCACTACATTTCTCACACGACAGCCTTGACTGTACCTAGAAAAGGTATTCAAGGTGTGTAGGCGCGGCTCTCAGCCATTCTGCCGAGTAAATAACATCCTTAAAGAAAAGGGAGAAAAGAACCTTTCAATACTTTGTAAAATAATAGCATTCCTATCCATAAGAGGCAATCTACTGTTCTGAAAAGAACACGGAAATTTATTAATTTACAAGAAAAAGTTTCACTTGATTTCTCAGAACTTTTTGCAATAAATAATATTTTTCGTTCATTTAATGTTTTTCTTACACTATCTAGCAATACTCTAGTACTCAAGTATTTCACTAGTTACGTAAGAATATAGAATATTTTTGTGTCTTTTCCTTACAGCAGACGACTGCAGAAGATATTTATTGCTGAATGTTTTTCAAGCAGTTCTTGTTGGTTCATTAGGAGCGTCTGTCTGACTTCTGTAGTAGTGTGAGGTGGAAATTGTTTCTAGCAGGAGCCAAAGGGTATTTGTTGGATCACTCCATTGCGCAAAATGAAAAAATAAAACCCACACACTCACAAATTCTGTAATAATTTCGGGAAGTAATAATTTGAGGGGTATTAACTTGGCATTTTTTCTGATAATTTTTGTTGCCATAGAGCACGATTTTCTCAATTGTTATGACATCCTTTCCTGTTTGAAAATTTCGGTGAAAATCGTTAGATCGTCGAATCAAATCAGTAGCATTCGTTTATATTAATAATACAAGAGATATATACTTACAGCTTATACTAATGCAATATTAGTTCTCAGAGTAAAGTGCCTAAAAACACTTAGTCCGTAACTATCCCTTAAAAAAATGTTAGATAAAGTTTCTGTCCGTCGACCATTTTCTTATAAGGTCAGGCACTAACTTTTATGTTACGTTTCTTTTTATGGATTAAAGATTATAAATCTCAGACGGTGTTTTCACTTCGATGAAGCTCGTATCTTCTTTTCATAAAAAAAAGAAAAATCGTGTCCACCCGAGGTGGTTGTCATTCCGTCAACGTGGACAATTCGTTACATTATAACTGCCGACTTCGCGTATCTATATCGCCCTTTATATTCCCCGTACCTTGATCAAATGGATCACGTGAGTCACTTCCTCAATACCCTTCTTAAACGCATATAAGTCATCGTATTTTCGTCAGTTACACCCGCGAATAGATTCAATTCCTCTTCGTTATGGTAGACGGTAATTGTCTTGTGGGTATGTTACTGAGTTGGGCGATATATTGTGACAGGATCTCTTTGCACGTCGTATCACAGTGGACGGAGGCAGCAGAATGTGAAAGCGCCTGTCCTAGATACCGAATCAAAAATAACTGTCGCCACTATCACAATAACATACTGTCATTCGCGCTGCTGTCGGGTTTTACTCTGCTCCAAATGCTCGAAATCACTCACTAACGACGTCTGGTAAACTCGATACGCTTACTGCAGCAGCGAGTCGCGAAAAAATTCAGTGGCCACTGCTGTACAGATGTCCATCAAAAGCCACTCTTGTAACGTTCTGGTGAGGTAATCCAATAGTGATATATATTTCAGGACTTCATTAGCTAACGCGAAAGATATTATCTACTGCATTGTCCACTAGGAAAATATCTTCTCAGGTGCAACGCACATTAAACGAACAGTTCCTCTTTGATTGGACGGTAAAAATTTTGTAGGAAAGATCCCAAAGAATATTAAGCATGAAAACATTTCGCGATAGTCGGAAAATGTTGGTCAGCATACTGATGACAACTGGAGTTTACATACAAATGTAAACACTGATTCGATGTTATTCTTCATTTATTTCCATCTTTGTACAATATCCTAATGCCTGGATATCTGCTACTGCAAACCCTCAACTGTGTGTATGCTATATTACAATCGTTCTCGTCACTTTCGGTTAAAACTCTCAAATAAGGACGTAGCCCAGTGTGGCTGAGCGGTTCTAGACGCTTCAGCCTGGAACCGCGCGACCGCTACGGTCGCAGGTTCGAATCCTGCCTCGGACATGGATGTGTGTGATGTCCTTAGGTTAGTTAGGTTTAGGTAGTTTTAAGTTCAAGGGGACTGATGACCTCATATGTTGAGTCCCATAGTACTCAGAGCCATTTTGAGCCATTTGAACGTAGCCAGGATTTTGCCGAAGGGGGCGGGGGTAGTGGTGGGGGGTGGGTAAATTTTGTTAAATGGAAATTTATAAAATGCTCTTGTTTTTAATTTATTCCAAAAACACATTTATTTATTTTTAAATTTTGTGTACATAATTTCCTTTTGGGAGGCCTTCATACAAGTAGTATTTGTTCTATATAATCAAGCAAGAAAAGCTTTTCTTAAAAAGGTATCACATATATTGTCAACACTGTGTATATAGCGTGAAAGGATTTTGCACGAAAGGTAGGTGAGGAGGGTGGGGGGGGGGAGTGGGGGGGGGGTGGATGCTGGGTTCAGTTGGCTCGGATAAATTCAAGAGACAGTGAAAAAGTCTTTTAGAAACGAACTGTAGAATGTGATGTCATCACATGCACCTTTCATTCTCCACAAAATCCTTCCCATCGTTCCGTATCGGAACTCGTTTTCATGACTGAGTACCGCCTGGGTGAGTACAATGGGCGATATGCTCCCATTTGGGCTAGTAATGACAGAAATTTGAGCAATTTTTTTAAAGAAATGCAACCATCATAGTTTGGGTGATATTTTCGTTTATCAACGCGATTTTTAGGCCACACTAGTTTCAATATTATTTATAGTGATGTTTACCGCTTGGCTGTCTGGTGAAATACTGAAAAATTGCAGCCCAAAATTTCTACCAGTCTCGGAATAACGCCTTCAGTGCTCTCACTTAACTGCCATAGATAGGTAATTAGGCTATTACAGTTGTGCGTAATTATTTTTAACCACCACAATCTAGTGAACGAATCAAAATCGGCTTTCCTCCTCTTTCTTTTTACAGAATTATCCATAAGCACAAAAACAGAAAATGGCAATCCAAGTAAGGATTAGATTGATTAACAAAACGACAACAGAGTTCAGTAAGGCCAACAATGTTCAGATCTTGGCTAAAGTAGGGGTGTGAAATAGCCGATAGTGCTATCGACAGTTTAAATTTGTCGGTGGCATTATTGACTATTAATTGTGCGTATCCCTTTAACGTCGTATGATTAAACATCAAAATATATTTCAATTTCACTAATCGGCAAGTAGGTCGTGTGCAATTTATTTAGGCGATAGGGGAGGTCTGGACCCCCGAATCCCTGCACCCCCCCCTCCCTTTTGGTTACATCTTTGCCTCACAACAACCAAGTGTTTCTGGAATAATGGCTGCAGCTTCAACCAAACGGGCAACCAGTGCATCTGGAGCGTCTATCAGAGTAAATCCGACAGGATGAGGTCAGGAGACGGTGGTTGTTACCACTCCTCCCAATCAAAGAATTAGGGAAAACATTGTCTAAACGTCCACTGACAACAATAGCGGCGTACCTTAGCTCAGCAGTTTGATACCTGGTGCGAAGTTTCAACTTGTCACCGCCCTCCAACTTCATGAAACAGCATTTTTTGTTGTTTTTTTTTTGTGGATGCCACTTATTTATACGCGTAGTTAAATAAGCAAAATGTAATATTAAGCATTTTGTAAGTAGTTTTTATGAGTGGAGACAAATAACTAAGACGCATTTTTATAAGCAACACCGTTTAACTGATTATTAATGGAGTACAATTAATGAAAGCTATTCTTGCTAATAGACGACTAACACGTAGCGTAGAATCTCTTCCTTTTATGTCTTTCTGCTACAAATTTTGAAACTGCCCCATTGAAATCGATACCTTTAGCCAAACTATTTTCGATTCACAAAATTACCGGACTAGACAGTCGTGCCTGACTCATAGTGGACCGGAGATAGTTCTTAATTAGTTTGAGTTTTGAAAAGCTCCTCTCGATTGACGCTACAGAAACACACAACGTTAAGAAAAATCTTAACTCTAAAATGGGGTTATTTGGAAAATTCATAATCAACCAAGAATTGTAAGAATCTTAAAGATGTCTAGCCAAGAGATTCTTCTTTTATAACTTTGACAACCTATAGAAATGTTCTTAGAAATGGAATTTCTGCAAGGATAGCATCTACGTTTTGTTAGCACTCACCTACATAGGGAGAAAGGGTCATTGTAATAAAATAACAAAAAGAAGACCTCGGACGGAAACTGATCGTTTTTCCCACGCGCTGCTTGAGAGTAGAACAGCAGAGAAATGGCTTGAAGGTGGTTCGATGAACCCTCTGCCATACATTTATTGTCAGTTGTATAGTATTCATGTAGATGAAGGAGTAGATCTACAGAAATCTGTTAGCAATTGTCAACTGATCTTTTTACAATCAATGGACGGTCCATTTCTGACGTTTTAATCGGATTACAGAGCTCTAAAACAGCAAAACTATATAATATACGTTCCACGGTTTTTCAACGTCTGTTCTAGAAACCTACAGATGAGCCCTGAGATTGACCTCAGTTTCTGGAGCAAAGGCAGTGCCTTGTCTGCAGCCTTCTCTCCAAGCAACACTTTCTTCTTCCTGATATTTCTACTTTCTTCCTCAGGAATGGCCATCTCATTTGTACATCACAGATCGAAGTGCTTCGTCAACAAGAAAATTTATCTTATCTTTCGAAAAGAACTTTAGACTTCTTATTTTAGTAATACACATTACGAAGCTGACTCCAAGAATTTGTGAATACTTTTGAGAATGGTCGGCTTCTCCTAAGGCAATACTCCATAAACCTACCAAACACAAAAACCGTAATCACACAATGCAGACAAAAGAGGCTGAGCAGCTCGTCTGGTTTCTATATATTTTGAAGAATAAGAAAGTCCCTCAATGGCATCAATCTTTTTGAAATACTAGAACACAGGCTTCATGGCTTAGCAGTGAGACCTCTATCTGAGAGTCTTTTACCTGCAATATTTTTCAGAAGGATTGTCCCTCTTTGGATAGAAACTGAGAAAAACGCATATGAACTTTCTAAGTCCCAAAAATTGTCACACATAATGGAATGGTGCAAAAGCGTGTTATCTGCACAGACTGAGAAAGTGGTTTGCGCAGACTGCAAACAATTCCTTAGGATTAAATTCACAAATTCTTGCATGAACTCCTGATTGCACTCCATCAGCAGCAGAAGCACTGTCATATCCTTATCCTCGGCTAATTGTTACATCCAGACCAGTCTGTTCAGTAACCCGTAAAATAGCTTCCCTTATCATAACGGTCTTATCAGATTGCTGAACGTAAACTAGAAATAACTCCTTTACTTCTACTTTTTTTGTTTTCTGTGTGAACGTAACAAAGG
Organism: Schistocerca nitens; assembly: GCF_023898315.1. Classification (NCBI taxonomy): domain Eukaryota; kingdom Metazoa; phylum Arthropoda; class Insecta; order Orthoptera; family Acrididae; genus Schistocerca; species Schistocerca nitens. The sequence goes on along the minus strand of NC_064617.1, from coordinate 714,967,656 downwards.
ATTTCAATGATATGAGCTACGATCGAGTTATTCGCCGTGCTGTCAAGGATGATACAAAAATACTTGGAATATTTTATATCAATTAAAATCTTTTCCTAGAGAATACCGCCCAGAAGTAAGATAAATTACTTTTGTGTAGTAGTGGCTGGGTGGACTGCTCTTGTTTGATCAAGTGTTCTCTTAGTAGAGCATCACATTTAGATAACAGTCTAATCAGCTAAACAAAATTTCCTTCATTTTCCTCCCGCATAAGCTCTCCGTGGCCGCGAAATGAAAGATTTTGTTCAGTCACAAACATAGTGTAGTCTAGCAGTTGTTTTGAAACAGTTTCATTTTTCTGGTTCATATGTTGCATGAGTAACGCGATCACTTGTTCTGTTGGAAGTTAGACCTGTTCTAAGGTTTTCAATTCTTCAAAATAAACTTCATGCTCTTCTTAGGTTTCATGATAGTAAAATTTAGGACTAAGTTTCCACCAATCTTGCAAACCAGTAAAAAATTAAGTATATTGTTCAAACGTGCGTCTGTGCCAAAGAGCTTACAGCAAAAACAGTATAAACTTTAGTTTTTAGCTGAGTTCTCTGAATTTTCTCACCATTTAGTTAACTGGTAAAGAACCAATCGGACATAAACGATCGTTAGTAACCTTATCTCCTTGACTGTTAACAGAAACAAACGATCTATTATTGTTTTGAAATACATAGTGTATCAAAAAGAGTCATCCGATTTGGCACGTCTACATTTCTGAAACTAATAAACACATACAATGAATTTTGTTTTTTGATGAGTGGGAAACTCAATTTTTTCATACCGTTCCATAGGTGTTCAATACGCCCCCCGCCCCCCCCCCCCCCCCCCCCGAGATGCACGGCATATGTCAGTGGGTATTCAAATTTGTGCGATGTCTCAGTTCATTCATTGTTACTGGTAACGGAGGCACATAAACAGAGTCTTTTATAAACCTCCCACAGGAAATAATCACACACAGTGAGGTCCGGTGACCTTGGAGGCAAGTAATATACGGCTGAATCATTTTGTCCTGTGCGACCGATCCATCGTTCAGTAATCCTTTGATTTAAAAATTCCCGCACTTCCAGATGCCAGTGTGGCGGTGCTCCATACTCTTGGTAAATGAAGTCGTTTGAATCAGTCTCCAGCTGTGGGAAAAGGAAGTTCTCGAGCACATCGAGATATGTGCTTCCTGTAATAGTGTTCTCGGCAAAGAAAAATGAATCATCCATCTTTTCCCGTGAAACTGCACAAACCACATTAAGTTTTGGAGAGGCGAAACAGGAACCATGTAAAATTCGAGAGTTTGCTCTTTCCAACAGTACCTTTTTCACGTACATGTCTCAAATGACATAATAGTTATGATTTTTTTAATCGGATGATTCTTTTTGATACACCATTTATTTCATTTCCTTTTCTAATTAAACAAACTGTTGGATTTTCTGGAAGAGGGAGAGGCTACTGAGAGATCTGGGAAAAAATATTACTACTACTTTCAAAGGTTTCTTCTTTATTTGTTTCCTCTTTATCTGTTGCACTGTCTTCAGTTCTCGTTTCATTTGTATCACAATTCTCTGCAAGATTTCTTTACATTTTCTTTGTGCTCCTTGGTTACTTCATGAAAGTCCCTTGTAAATGATTTTTACTTTTGTTAATTCTATAAGTTTTTCGTTATCCACAAATCACTCCCGGTTTGACATGATTTTGCAACATTTGAAAGTATTTTGCACGTACCTCCCATGCAAGTAGCACTCTGCGTTGAATGTTAGTTAACGTTTGTACTGGAGCACATATGACGTCTTTTCATTTCGTGCAATGTTGGTCCATTTCTTATCTCCTGGTGTTTTTGTTGCTCCTCCTATTGTTGCTGACTTACTTCTTCTATTCATCTATCCATCAGAGATAACTTCATTTTTACTATTAATATGGGCTACGCGACTATTACCAATTCTCTGACACTGTTTTCCATGGTATATTAATTTTAAGCCCCTTGAGAAACAATCTTCTTCGTGTGTTTTTACTGGTGTTCGTTTTGTAAAATTTTTTGAGACAATGAAAAGACATGCACACGATCTGTTTGGGGATTATGATTGATCATACTTTGATTTTAGATTTTTAATACAAATAAATGGCACCTGCAATTGACGTTTGATCAAGATCTTATGAGTTTGAAGAACGTAGACTCCGTGAAGTGTAACCGCTCAGGAGTTATCTGGAATCAAAAATGGATAATATCAGTCGATACGACATTAAACTTACGGGAGTTTATGCTTAACCACAAAGAAATGACCTTAAATTTAACGATATGGTGCTAACTCGAACTCTGAGATCGATTTTGGGGGGTTTGTTTCACTCTTTATGGCTTTACAAAATATAATTATTATTAACTAATTTAATATATTATAGGTATAAGCTCACAAGATATGTGTTACTTTTTGGGGGGGTCAAAGGTAGCAGCTAAGATGTTGAACCGTTTTTATTTTATGCTGTACACAGTATTGAAAGATCGTTTCTCGAGAAAAACATGTTTGAAGTTCCGGGAAAACTTTTATATGTACGGGTATTATTAGTTCTGTCTCCATAAAAACCACATGTTATTATGTATTTTTGATGTCGCTTAACTCAAATCTGAAGTTAGATTTTCAAAATTCAAATTGACTAATACAATATTTCGGACAAAAAAATATATTTTGACCAGTTGTGACCAAAATTGGACCACAAAAGGTGTTTTCGTTACTTATGTTTATTCTGAAATTCCAGGACCTTATATCAACCTTTCCTCTTACTCGAATTGTTCCTGGGGAGCAATTCCCTCGATCTTCTCGGCGAGAAAAGCCGATCTGGCTGAGCTGGATATGCACAGTTGTTCGTCAGCTTTTTCGGCGAATGTGTTTGCATGCATACTGGTATAAATCATTTTGTGAACATGCGTCGCGGCACAACAAGTTTTCTACCTGGACTGGGCGTCTCCGACCGATAGCGTCCCAAGGCGGCCGTGAACTGCTTCGAAAAATGGGCTCTAGAAACTTTTGTAACACACGGATGAAAAAACCTTTTCGTCCCGACATTCTCGACACATATACCTTTCCCAAAATGCAAAAAATAATCGAATTTTCAACTATTTTGATTGAAAAACTGGCTTTAATGTGCAGACATTTAAAATTTAGAACACAGCAAGGGGTCGTGTGCTTGTTTTGCGCCCAATACTATACTTTTTGCATAGGTGTTAGCAGAGGTCCAGTCCTCCATTACTGCAGTTCTAGGAAGTCAGATTTTTTACCGTATAACGCATTTCCTTTGTCACGGTTCTCTGCAGTCACGCAACAGCAGGACGAGACACAAGCAGCAACAGGGAAGTAACCGATTTTGTGACATTTTACTAGTTCGTGATTGTGGGAATTATTTAGTCTCACCTGAGTTCTTTGATAGTTTAATTTTTCAATCTCTGCGCATTAATCTAATTCATTAGACACAGTTCTTGCGTTTTCGTCAGTGTCCACAGTAGAGTTCCGTAGCGCGTGCCGATAGTCTTTTGTTTGTCTACGCAGTGTAGTTTTTGATGGTCTTTAGTACGGATAGGGACTATTATTGCTGCGTGAGGATGCGAGCCGAGTTGGTGACACTTCACTCTCAGCTCCAGGCTGCGATGGCTTTGTTTGCATAGCGTGTGGCTGCAGTGGATGGGCGTGACTGTTGTGGGCCGGCCACGAGAATCCAACGGCCATCCAGAACGACTCGCGAGTCCGCCGATCGGTCCGCGCTGGTGGCCAGCCCTGCTACTGCTCGTACTGAGGTTGGCTCCTCACCTGTGGTCAAGTAATTCCCAGGGGGGCGAACGTAAGTTCCAGGTGCTGTCTGTGGCTAGCGCTGTCCCTCAGCCAGAAGCAGTCGGCTGTCCTGTTTCAATCGAAATCCCTCAGCCTGCAAGATTCGGGCAATCACAGAGGGTGAGATTATTGGTAGTTGGAAACTCCAATGTTAGGTGCGTTATGGAGCCACTTAGGACCACGGCTGCCAAGGAGGGGAAGAAAGTCAACGTGCATTCTGTGTGCATACCAGGTGGAGCCATAGCAGACATGGAACAGGTTCTGCTGGATACCATGAATAGCACAGGTTACAGGCTGTTGCAGATGGTGGTTCACGTTGATAGCAATGACGTGTGTCACTCTGGATTAGAAGAGATTCTCTCTGGTTTCCAGCAGATCTATGAAGTGATAAAGGCTGCCAGCAATGCTTGTGAGATGAAAGCAGAGCTCACGATTTGCAGCATAGTTGACAGGACCGATTGTCGACCTCTGGTACCGAGCCGAATGGAGGGTCGGAATCAGAGGCTCAGACGATTCTGTGAGACCGTGTAGGCTGCAGATCCCTCGACTTGCGCCACAGGGTGATGGAGTTTCGGGTTCTGCTGCATAGGTCAGGAGTCCTCTACATGCAAGAAGCTACACGGGTAGCGGGGGCTACGTGGCGCGGATTGGGCTGTTTTCTAGGTTAGATGGTCTCAGAGAAACACAAAGAAAGGCTTCAGTCTCAAAGGATGCAGGTCGAACACAGGAAGAACGTAGATCTAGGAACCATCAGTATAACAGTTGTAAATTGTCGTAGCTGTGTTGGCTAAGTACCAGACCTGCAAGTGCTAATAGAAAGAACTGATGCTCAAATCATTCTAGGCAGTGAAAGCTGGCTAAAGCTGGGGATAAGCTGAAATTTTTGTAAAGGACCCACCGTTGTTCAGAAACGGTAGGCTAAACACAGTTCGCGGTGGAGTGTTTGCTGCTGTTAGTAGTAGTTTGTCTTGTAGCAAATTGAAGTAGATACTTCCTGGGAGTTTCTATGGGTAGGCGTCATTCTTGGCAACCGAAAATAATAATGTGATCTTTTTATCGACTTCCCAACTCAGATAATGCAACTGCTGAAAGGTTCGAAGAAAACGTGAGTCTAATTTCAAACACGTACTGTATAATTGTAGTTGGTGGTGACTTCAGTTTACCCTAAATGCATTGGCGAAAATACATGTTTAAATTCGGAAGCACGCATAAAAAATCATCCAAAATTACGCTAAATGGTTTCTCTGAAAATTATTCCGAATAGTTAATTCATGAGCCCACTAGAATAGTAAACGATTGTGAAAACACTCTTGACCTCTTAGCAATAAATAATCCTGAGCTAATAACGAGAATCAAAATGGTTAGAGGGATTAGTGAACACATGATTGTCGTAGCGAGACTGAATATCGTAACTACCAAATCCTCCAAAAATATACGAAAAATGTACCTATTCAAAAAAGCAATTAAAAGTGTGATTGACGTCTTCCTGAGAGACAACCTCCACTCCTTCCAAATTGATAATGTAAGTTTAGATTTGGCTTGGATTCAAAGAAATAGCGGCGGTAGCAATTGAGAGATTTATACCAAATAAATTAACAAACGGCGGAGCTGATACCCCTTGGTACATAAAACGTGTCAGAGCACTGTTGCACAAACAACTAAAATAGCATTCCAACTTTCAGAGGTAGTAGTATGGACCAAAACAAGAAAAAAATCCAGTGAAAAGGGGTCTAAGCTGCATACCTTAAGAGCTAAGAACACTTGTTCAATAGAAGACAAGTGTTTCACAGTAGCGAAGATGAACAAGTGCTCATGGCTCCTCAGGTATGCACTTTAGAGCCCGTGTTTGCTGGACTTTTTTCTTGTTTTGGTCCATACTACCACCTCTGAAAGTTGTCTACCCTACAAGCTTAGCAACAGCATTACCAGTACATGTATTCCACTGACAGAGGTAACAGAAAGGTTTTCGCTTATAACTTTCGAGTCGTTGGGTTCCGGTATAGGGAACCTTACCTCAAATTGATACATTTATCCTCCTCGATCATCCTAGAAAGTCCGTAACATCATCATGGGATCACTCTGTGTATACATACATTTACAGGCGCCGGCACCTTTAACTTTGACACTCAGTGGCGTAGTTGGATGATGTTTCCGGACAGCCGGCCGGAGTGGCCGTGCGGTTCTAGGCGCTACAGTCTGGAGCCGAGCGACCGCTACGGTCGCAGGTTCGAATCCTGCCTTGGGCGTGGATGTGTGTGACGTCCTTAGGTTAGTTAGGTTTAATTAGACCTAAGTTCTAGGCGACTGATGACCTCAGAAGTTAAGTCGCATAGTGCTCAGAGCCATTTGAACCAGAGCCATGTTTCCGGACATGGGTTCCACTTGATCTACCAAGTCGCCTCTACAATATCTAGAAGCGTGTAAGATTAATTGTGAAACACCTTGTATGAATAAATACCGTATTCAAATTTTTGGACCTTATGTGCCTTACCATGCTCAATCTCAAATGTATCATAATCATCGTCGCAAAGTAAACCCGCAAGTATTTTCAGACATTTTGCTTGACGCAAAAAAAAGAACTTGTTATCTTCTTTACGATCATGAGAAGAAAAAACGATATGCAGAAAATATTGGTAATTGATACCACGTACTTACGTGCAAATGAGTAAATATTTTATTCGATCTTCCGTGGACTATATCTTGCGGCAGAAAACACTCACTCGCCTCTAGTCACGCTCGATAACAGTTAGGTAGCTTAACGTAAAATAATAATACCATCAGTTACTCCGACTAAACTATTCCAAACCTGTAGGCAATAAAACAAAATACATCGCAGTAGGAAGTTCCAGAATAGACATAACACAATTCTGTCCTGTCATTTTGATCAGATGCTAGTACTTATCTATTTGCATTACCTATTTAGTTATTTATCATATGAAAACAGGAGAAAATACTACACTACTATATACAACATGTAGAAGTATGTACATTACTACATAGGTACACACAACCTCAAGTTCATAATTGGTTCATAGCCCTAAGTCCAGTTTTGAAATCCAGTCATAAGCTTGTGCAGACAAACTGTGAAAGTTTTCCATTGCCCAACTGAGAGCTCTGAGTGAACATTAAAATATGATGTGACGTACAGTACAGAGAGTATGGTCTAAGGAAGCTACGGTTTCTTTCTATCTCTTTTGCCTGTGCTTATTTAGTGATTGTAGAAGTTCGGCAGAAGTAGGAGGATTACCACCGTCTTCGATTTCCTTTAGAAGTCTTTCGCTGTCTTCGTTCTAATCAGGAGTGTATTGTTTGCGGTAACCTCTGAACGCGAGTCGTTTTGCCGCACTTTTCAAAACGCCGATGAATCTTTTGTAGTTGTTGAATTTACGGGATTTGCGTGCTAGAGTGAAGACATCTGGTGCCAAATATCTCTGGAAACTTACCAAGGGCTTGTCGAATCCATGTTAAGCCAAATCGCTGCTGTGTTACGTTCCAATGGAGGACCGAAACGCTGTTAAGCAGATGGTCGTAATGTTTTGTCTCGCCCGCGTAATCAAGAGAGTAATTGAGTAGACGAAAGCAGATACGGTCTGAAAGAAATGAAGGAGGAAATGGCGAAAATAAATATGTCAAAGGAAAGAGAAAACAATGTCTTAGACCTGATGAACAGGTAAATAATAGAAACTATAACAGATAGTCACCAGTAAGCATAGGAAATCACTGACGCCGGCCAGGGTGGCCGAGCGGTTCTAGGCGCTACAGTCTGGAACCGTGCGACCGCTACGGTCGCAGGTTCGAATTCTGCCTCGGGCATGGATGTTTGTGATGTCCTTGGGTTAGTTAGGTTTAAGTAGTTCTAAGTTCTAGGGGACTGATGACCTCAGAAGCTAAGTCCCATAGTGCTCAGAGCCATTTGAGCCAAATCACTGACAAAGAACGAAATATACACTCACTATAACACTAAAAGCAAAACTAGCCCTGACTGATGTTTAACGTTAAATAGTCGTAATGAAAGAAAGAGGCCCGTTTGACAGACTTTACGTACTACACGTGCAGTATTTGGAGTGCTGGCGGACGTTGTTTAAGGTGTCGGTAGGAGGTTCTGAGAAATTGCCATGTAAAGAAGGGCTGGGCTTCAGTAACGAACTATATTTTCAGTTGTTGCCTTAGTGTCAGGGAAGTATACTTCCTGCGTCAGTAACATCTGATAGCTCCTGGCATCTTCTATGTTTCAAAAATGAAAATGATCCAGTGCTACTCGATAAATGTTAACTGGGCTTCATCTGTACAGATATTCCTGATGATAATTTATTTTCACCATATGTTTGATAAGCCGAAAAGATGAAATAATGCTCTTTTTGCTGTATCAAATAGGAAATGAAATTGTTGAAACCACGCATCAGATGTAGCATGATGTAAGTACTAACGAGCTGCTTTTTATTTTCCAATATAAGTCATCATAAGTTGTCTTAAGTGCTCACTGTCAGGATATTATTCGAGAAAATGCAATTGCTACAAACCACGCTAGTATTTACGATGGCTGATCTCTTACTTACGATATTCTGTATTGCTAAATTTCAATTTTTCTTTTAAAAAGTTGAATGAATCCTAGACCAACTGAAGAATAATCTGTAGCATGTAACAAACAATGAAATTAAAATCCATAGGTTTGACAATTCATTTCAATCCATGAATGTGTTTCTGAAGTGATAGTATAAAATACAACTGCGTAGCATTTTGTGCAGTATCAGATCCGAATCTTAGTTCACTTGTCATAATCGTAGCACAAAGAAATACTATGCAACCGCTAACAGGTAGCCGTAGAGACCATTTATACGTCTTTGACAGACTGTGTAGCTTTTGACATGTTTTATGTAAACAAGCTGTCGTGATATGATCGAAACAGTCCCTCGAGGCAGCTGCTGAGTAGCCATGAATCATCAGGACTTCCTGTCCGCCTTAAGCTCTTGTCGAGCGTATGGCGTAACGAGCAGCCTGTGACACTATGGCGAAAGGCGATGTTATTCGCCCCTAGAGAAATCCGAATCAGCTGTTATTTAGTGTAGAAAAACTAATGTTCAGAAATTAAGGATGCTGATACATGGTGAAACAACGCTCTGGTGGGCGGTTTGCGGGTTTAAATCACCTCGGGGTATGACCATGCGGTGCATGTGACCTGCGGTCGCCGCACGGTGGCGCTGGCAGCAGTCCACATACGCAGAGGTGTGTTGGTGCATGTCAGAGTGCGGTGCAGCGAGTAAGTGTGCAGACGTTTTCAGACATTCTGGTGGTGACTGTGTGTTGAAAATGGCTCAAAGAACACATATGGATGACATTATGAGGGGTAGAACACTAGGGCGACTGGAGGCTGGTCAGACACAGCAGGTCATAGCACGGGCCCTCCGTGTGCCACAAACTGTGATCTCAAGATTATGGCAACGATTCCAGCAGACAGGAAACGTGTCCAGGCGCTATAGCACGGGACGTCCACAGTGTACAACACCACAAGAAGATCGATATCTCACCACCAGTGCCTGCAGACAGCCACGGATACTGCAGGTAGCCTTGCTCAGTACCTTACCGCAGCCACTGGAACAGTTGTCTCCAGACACAGTCTACAGACGACTGATCAGACATGGTTTATTCGCCTGGAGACCTGGAAGGTGCATTCCACTGACCCCTGGTCACAGGAGAGCCCGTAAGGCCTGGTGTCACGAACACAGTACATGATCATTGGAACAGTGGTCCCAGGTTATGTTCACGGACGAGTGTAGGTATAGCCTGTACAGTGATTCTCAACAGTTTTCATCTGGCGTGAACCAGGAACCAGATACCAACCCCTTGATGTCCTTGAAAGTGACCTGGATGAAGGTCGTGATTTGATGTTGTGGGGTGGGATTATGATTGTTGCATGTACGCCCCTGCATGTCTTTGACAGAGGAACTGTAACAGGTCAGGTGTATCGGGACGTCATTTTGCACCAGTATGTCGGTCTTTTCAGGAGTGCAGTGGGTCCCACCTTCCTCCTGATGATGCTAACGCACGGCCCCACCGAGCTGCCATCGTGGAGGAGTACCTTGAAACAGAAGATATCAGGCGAATGGAGTGACCTGCCTATTCTCCAGACCTAAACCCCATCGAGCACGTCTGGGATGCTCTCGGTTGACGTATTGCTGCATGTCTTCAAACCCATAGGAAACTTCAGGAGTTTCGACGGGCACTGGTGCAAGAATGGGAAGCTATACCCCAGCAGCTGCTCGACCACCTGATCCAGAGTATGCCAACCCGTTGTACGGTCTGTGTACGTGTGTATGGTGATCATATCCCATATTGATGTCGGGGTACATGCGCAGGAAACAGTGGCGTTTTGTAGCACATGTGTTTCGGGACGGTTTTCTCAACTTATCACCAATACCCTGGACTTACAGATCTGTGTCGTGTGTGTTCCCTATGTGCCTATGCTATTGGCGCCAGTTTTGTGTAGTGCCGCGTTGTGTGGCACCACATTCTGCAGTTATCCTTAATTTATGAACAGGAGTGTACTAACATAGTTATCAGCCGGAAAGGTGGTTTGAAAAACACAGTATTTAGGTATGCAATACAATTCTTCCATGGAAGCCAAAGGAAATGCAAGATCAGTTGAATGGATTTGATAATGCTTTGAAAGAGGATATAAGAAAAAAAAATCAACAAAAGTGAAACAGTGGTAATGGAGTAAAGTCGATTTAAATGAGATGATGTTACGGGAATTGAATTAGGAAAGAAGAGGCTAAAAGTGGTAGACGATTTTTGCTATTTGAACATTAACAGAAAAGTTACCACGACTAAAATAAAGAAGATATAGAACGCAACTGGCAATAGCAAGAATACCTTTTCCGAAGAAGAGTAGTTTGTTAACATTGAATATAAATTTAAGTCTAAGGAAGTATTTTCAGAAAATATTTATCTGGAATGTAGTCTTGTATGGGAATTAAAAGTGGACTGAAAACAACACAGACAAGAAGAGAATGGGATCTTTTGAAATGGTGTGCCACAGAAGAATGCTGAAGCTTAGCAGATAAGTAAGATTCTCAGCCGCCTGTGTAATAGCTCTCTGGAACAGGGCATTTTCCCTGATAGACTGAAATATGCTATTGTTATACCTTTGCATAGAAAAGGGGATAGATCAGATGTCAACAATTACCGCCCAATCTCCCTTCTAACAGCTTTATCCAAAATTTTTGAGAAAGTAATGTATTCAAGAGTAGCTTGTAACCTCCCCGCAAATTTTGAAAACGACAATTTTTAAATGTTAATGGGAATAGAGCCAAGTGTAACCTTCCCACAAAAATATGAAAATGAAAAGAGTTGAATAGAATTGCAAATAGTGCCAAATGTTAGCTTCCCATAGTAATAAAACTCAATGATAATAAAAATGTGCAAAAATGTTAAGTCCCCACAAAATTAACGTTAAGGTGAACCTGATAAATTTTATAAGGGCAGCTGCGCTGACCTTAGGCCCTGTGCAATAATTAATCTGATAAATTGATTCTAGGAGGAAAAGCATAGGAAATATTGTTTCAATTCGAATGATTCTTTTCTTAAAACGATTGCTTTGAAAACAAAATTATTATTAGGGCATTTCTTGAACAAATTAATTACAATTAACATACATTACATTATCAGATGTGCGCAATGCTGCTTCATTACCTTATTTAACAATATACCTCGTCCCGAACCTTGAGCAGAGACCCATGTCGACGCCCGCCGACTCCTCACACACAACTCCGACTGAGTACAACTCGCAACTGTTCCTGCCGACTCGCTACACGCAACTTCTCACTCGCAACTGAACCTGCCGACTCGCTACACGCAACTGAACACTCGCGCGGTCAAGCGCAGACTAGCAACGATAAATAACTCTCTGGTCAGAGATTCTGTCATGCCTCGCCATCGCTGTACTGAATACATACATGTTTCCTAACCCTCCACTGGGGGGGCAAAAATTTGGCAGCGATGGTGAGTCATTTGGACTTGCCATGAGCAACAAATTTTTTCTTAACTAATTAACTTTACAAACAGAGAATATACAGATATAGAACATGAAGTAAATATGGTGTACATGCACCGAGTACACAACATTTCAGACAATGACAAAAATATATATATATATATATATATATATATATATATATATATATATATATATATATATACAAGGAGTACAGAACATATCAGCAAATCAGAAAAATGTATATACAAATCATATTGATAAATGACAAAAGTGCACACTTACTGAATTTCAGCACAAAACATATTAACAAATGACATAAGTGCACATGTACTGTAGTTCAGAACATATCAGCAAATGAAAAAAAATGTACATACAATGAGTAGAAATCATGTTAGAAAAATAACGAAAGTGCACACGCACTATAATGCAGAATATATCAGCAAATCAAAAAAAAAATAATTAGGATAGGAAAGGGAAAGATTGCATCATGGTTGTAGCACTTTAGGTTGCACGCAGCTGCACTGAAAGTCCATATCTTTCTACTGTAGCACAACACCAAGTGGAACAATCTGAAGTTCTTTTCCCTGAAGTATTTATCAGCGTAGCAAAGACACTGAAATGTCGTAGTAATATTCCATGTAATCGTTTTAGCAGTACATTAGGTACACCAAACAGTGGGACCATAATAACATCTCCATCGCTCAATGTGGTGGACAGCATGTCGTGTCAACACCACGTTCTTGTAAGGTACACCAACGTAGAATTAGTGCAAAAACCAAATATAGTGCTCCATGATCAAGAGGATATACAGGATAAACGGATATTGCAGTAATTCAGGGTAGTTAGGCCAGAAGGTGAAGGACATTAAGTCACATACTAGTCTTCACTGAGAATTACATTAGTAGTTTGCGGCATTCATTGCCCAGTTATTGAACATTTCTGTACCATGTATGTAGTATTACAGAATAATGTTCATAAATTGGCGTTTTACAGAGAACATTGGCTCGTATTGCCTAATTATAAATCATCAGAAGTCATAATATTCATATGGTGTTTTACAGAGAACATTGGTACTCATTTCCTAATTACAAGTCATCAGATGTATTAATGTGGTGTTTTACAGAGAACATTGGTACTCATTACCTAATTACAAATCATCAGAAGTCATTATATTCATATGGTGCTTTACAGAGAACATTGACACTCATTTCCTAATTATAAATCATCAGAAGTCATTACATTCATGTGGTGCTTTACAGAGAACATTGGTACTCATTTCCTAATTACAAGTCATCAGAAGTCATGATATTCATGTGGTGCTTTACAGAGAACACTGGCACTCATTTCCTAATTACAAGTCATCAGAAGTCATTACATAATAATATTCATGTAATGATTTACAGTGAACATAGGCACTCATTTCCTAATTACAAGTCATCAGAAGTATTAATGTGGTGTTTTACAGAGAACATTGGTACACATTTCCTAATTACAAATCATCAGAAGTCATTACATAATAATATTCATATAATGATTTACAGAGAACATAAGCAATCATTTTCTAATTACAAATCATCAGAAGTCATAACTTAAAACAGGAGGTAGTCAATAACATAGTATTACAGAATAATGTTCATAATTAATCATTGCTCATCTCAATACAGTAATCAGTAGCATTCATTTCCCAGTTACAAAGCATTATTATTCATTATTCAAGTGACATACTATTCAGAGCTAATCAGCATTACTCAGAACTCTCTTAAACTGGTATCATTATTTGGGACTGGTAATACATTTTTTTTTGTCAGCAATGCATTGCTTTGGGTAATTATAGGGGAAAGCAAGAAGAAAAAAGGGGAAAAAAATTTGCTTCTGAGTTGTTCCTGTAAATGAAAATGTGTATCGTCATTCGTCATGAGTCAACTGTAGCAAGGTTATGAAACAAATAGAGTATATGTAATCACATTCATAAATGACGTAGATTTAATGAACAACTGCTTATAGCACATTAATTTCATAAATAATTTCTCCTGCAAAAATATATATAAAAATGGATTATTACGCTGAGAGAAGAAATGCATTTTATGCTGAAAAGTAGTGAACTTCGAATTAACAGGTAGTGAAATGTGTATAAAGATGTGTTCCATAGCTGTCCTTTCCAAAACCTTCAGTCATTATACCATGCAATATAACACCTGCTGTCAAAGCGAACTGCAACAAATACTTAAATAACTACATAGCATGAATACATAACTTCCACGTTATCCTCATCTTCTAGTATGATAAAAATTATTATTATTATTATTATTAGGTTAAATATATTTCAATTCTTTCAATTTAAATCTGTGTTTCATACTAGAATGTCGTGTTCCCAGTTTGGCACAGCTTTGCCACAGGAGACACGAAAGCGGTCGAAGACGTCCGTCTTCTGGTCGGCTCCTGATCGTTGTCAGAAGGAGGCTAGTTTTTGATTACGCAAAGACTTCTATTACTTGGAAAAGAGCAACCCGGATTTCTTTACGTAATCAGTATGAATTTTATAATTACCTAAGGGACCTTTAACAATGAACAGTAAAAAAAATGCATTTGCAAATGAAATCATTAATAAATGGGGCTGCTATGAGTTGTATAGAAGACAAGGGGCGGCCTTCTGTACACGACCAGGATGCCGCAGTATTCTCTGCTGTAGTAACGGCTGTTTGACATTTATAAAAATAATATGGCATGGGGGTTAATAAGTATAAAGGAAAAGAACAGAATAAGAAATCTGGTAAATACTAAATATATTCAAACAATTCTCACTAGCAAATTAGGGCTTATTTATAAACAATATAACTTACATAAGTACTTTTCTAACTCTATGGTGCGATCAGATTTCAGCCTGTCCTGTGCTGTCTCCTTGGTTCACGTTTTTGTCACAAATTACAGTCATTACTTTTCTCCTTCATTGAAGACAATTCTTGCACTGTTCAACACCTTCATAACAATAACTTGCCGATTACAGTTTCGAACATAAATTACTTTAGTTTTATTAATTAATAATATTGTCTGCACGCTGGCAAGACTGCTCACTTTTCTAGCTTAAAGTCGACTTTCTTTACGCTTTCACATTACAAGCAGAAGTACATTAAAAATCTGAAGATCTATAAGAGTTTGTTACTGTCATCTTTTATTTAGATCGAAGCGGAACGTCAGTTCAGCTTCTGTTAAAATGTTTCTTTGACTGCGCAATCGATGAATTAGCGTCCGCGCTAGATGCGCATCTTTACAGTTCGTAAATTATACACTCCTGGAAATGGAAAAAAGAACACATTGACACCGGTGTGTCAGACCCACCATACTTGCTCCGGACACTGCGAGAGGGCTGTACAAGCAATGATCACACGCACGGCACAGCGGACACACCAGGACCCGCGGTGTTGGCCGTCGAATGGCGCTAGCTGCGCAGCATCTGTGCACCGCCGCCGTCAGTGTCAGCCAGTTTGCCGTGGCATACGGATCTCCATCGCAGTCTTTAACACTGGTAGCATGCCGCGACAGCGTGGACGTGAACCGTATGTGCAGTTGACGGACTTTGAGCGAGGGCGTATAGTGGGCATGCGGGAGGCCGGGTGGACGTACCGCCGAATTGCTCAACACGTGGGGCGTGAGGTCTCCACAGTACATCGATGTTGTCGCCAGTGGTCGGCGGGAGGTGCACGTGCCCGTCGACCTGGGACCGGACCGCAGCGACGCACGGATGCACGCCAAGACCGTAGGATCCTACGCAGTGCCGTAGGGGACCGCACCGCCACTTCCCAGCAAATTAGGGACACTGTTGCTCCTGGGGTATCGGCGAGGACCATTCGCAACCGTCTCCATGAAGCTGGGCTGCGGTCCCGCACACCGTTAGGCCGTCTTCCGCTCACGCCCCAACATCGTGCAGCCCGCCTCCAGTGGTGTCGCGACAGGCGTGAATGGAGGGACGAATGGAGACGTGTCGTCTTCAGCGATGAGAGTCGCTTCTGCCTTGGTGCCAATGATGGTCGTATGCGTGTTTGGCGCCGTGCAGGTGAGCGCCACAATCAGGACTGCATACGACCGAGGCACACAGGGCCAACACCCGGCATCATGGTGTGGGGAGCGATCTCCTACACTGGCCGTACACCACTGGTGATCGTCGAGGGGACACTGAATAGTGCACGGTACATCCAAACCGTCATCAAACCCATCGTTCTACCATTCGTAGACCGGCAAGGGAACTTGCTGTTCCAACAGGATAACGCACGTCCGCATGTATCCCGTGCCACCCAACGCGCTCTAGAAGGTGTAAGTCAACTACCCTGGCCAGCAAGATCTCCGGATCTGTCCCCCATTGAGCATGTTTGGGACTGGATGAAGCGTCGTCTCACGCGGTCTGCACGTCCAGCACGAACGCTGGTCCAACTGAGGCGCCAGGTGGAAATGGCATGGCAAGCCGTTCCACAGGACTACATCCAGCATCTCTACGATCGTGTCCATGGGAGAATAGCAGCCTGCATTGCTGCGAAAGGTGGATATACACTGTACTAGTGCCGACATTGTGCATGCTCTGTTGCCTGTGTCTATGTGCCTGTGGTTCTGTCAGTGTGATCATGTGATGTATCTGACCCCAGGAATGTGTCAATAAAGTTTCCCCTTCCTGGGACAATGAATTCACGGTGTTCTTATTTCAATTTCCAGGAGTGTATAAAACAAATGTCTTTCAAAGAATAGATCTCATCTCATAAGTTGATCATTTAAAATAAAGATAGGTGAATGCCTTTCCAAGGGTACTCAAAGCTTTCATAGGACGGAAATACCAATAATATTACATCGCTTCCCGCGTGAGGAGTAATGAGTCTGAAAGATCGTTACGACTCACGCGCAGTCGTAATATTATTGGATTCACGTACTTAGTGAATGGAGTATTTAAGGATCTCTCGTTATAGAGAGCAAAACAAACATAACGTAAGGCATATAGAATTATATACGTTTCATACTAAGTCGTCAAAGCTACTCACAGTTGCTTGATCATTAACAAACTTCGTTATGGCATGAAGCTATCCTAAGTGTCCAAGGATTTAACATAGGTTCCTTTTTTTTGCGTATTCTCAAGAATTACTCTCTTTCAATCAATAGAAACATTGAAATACTAACATAGATACAAATACAAATCAAATACACATATAGATACTTACATACATAAATACTGACAAGAAGAAAAAAATTCGATTACAGTATTGGTGCATTTCCACCAATTTTGAACAGAACATAAAACTTTTATCAGACTTTCTCGTAGCGACGTCACTCTTCACTTTGTAGTTGGGAGTATTTCCCATGAACTCGGGTCATTTTCACAGGGGAATTCGTTCATCACCTTTCATTTTTCACTGCACTAAAACTGGGGATCACCTTTTCACATTCTGGTGGAAAACACTGGGAATTTCACTATGTGAAGGGGGAAGTGATATTTCTTGACTCGACGATCCATCGGGTCATGTCGGGAAACAGGAAAGTTGATGACTGGTTCAATGACGAATGAGTCAGTTTGGTGGCTGTCTTAATCTCATTCCAATTCATGTTTCAGCACATGAAAATACAGAAAAAAAATCTGTATTAGGATTTGCTCATTAACTAGCATCTTAATCTAAGGGAATATAGAGTAAGAATTTAAGATAGTAAAAATTACTTCATAGACTATGTACATATACATTATATATTATTCATATTTTGTGTCTAGGTTTTATATTCTTTCGTTAGCAAATATTAGCAAAACACGTTTCGTCTTGTACAGGTCTTTCTTAAGCAATGTATTTAGCAACATTGCCGTAGCAATTTTCATAGTTAAGGAAAAGTCATCATTAGTGTCCTTTTAATGTAAATATAGTAAAATCGTGCGTAGTTTATCAACGTTTTATTATTTTTATGTCCATTTTCATCCCAAATCTGGAGCACGCTCGCACCCGTTATGGAAAGGAATGCTTATTGTTGAGTACGGGCCGGCGAGCAGTCATTGAATGTTGCCACAGTGCTTCACAGTCACGTGGTAACGAACTGGCGGTTTAACAGCGTTGGCAGTCCGCGTCCTGCACGAGGCAGATAGTTCAGTGGCTACCAATCGTTTTATAACTTGTGCATTTTGTTGAATCGTGGGTACTGGAGCAGCTCGTCAAGGCGACATGGTCAACCTGGACGGTAAATTGACTACACCAGCGACGGAGAACAGTCATCGATGAAAATGACTACTGTCACCTATTGCAGTGAGTACAATAGCTTGTCTATCCTTTGACTGATAGCCATTGTATCGTCGTTGCAACGTGGGAATACTTGTAAAGCTACTTCACACGCGGAACATCACTCGTGTCCATAAGTTTATTACAGTTTTGATTCACACAAGAGATAACTAGTTTACTTGTCCATATATGTTTCAGATTACGATTTCACATATACGTGTCCATCATTTTGTCACTGAGTCCCACGCATCAATCCATAAGTGTCCATATAGGTGTCTTTATACTACAGAGTAGTACAGGTAATGCTAAAATTACTTATCATAAAAGGATCATTTACAAAATATACATAGTTTTTTTTTATTACTGTCCAAGACGTAACGAGAAAACGTGTTTGCTATTATGAATGGCGCTTCTGAAGCACATTAGATTTTATATGTAATTTAAATCTGATTCTTTTCCTTTTCTTATTGTTCTGTAACAGCCCTTTTTTTTTTTTCTTTGTTCATTTATTCGGTTACATCAATAATCAGTAAAATATACCCACTTTGGCGTGCCGAACAGTTCACGTTCAAAACTTCATCTAACAGAAATCGGGAAAATTATTCCTATTTCTTAGGATGCTTTTGCTCACAGCAAATCAGATTTACATCACGTTTCGATAAGTAACTGCAGATACGCATTAACCAACGAGCCACGATCGTCAATACACACAATATACACACGTCAAGTCTTTTGAACCAATTTCCAAATTTCTTCCCCTACCGGATAGGGTAGAAAGGCAAGAATGCTAAAGAAGAACACTACAATAGGATAGTGCAAGGAAATGAAAGATACGAAGATAGATAATAGGTGAAATAATCAGTTGAGCAAATTCATTCTTCGGCTCCACCGTTTTTAGTGTCATCCACGTGGCATAACTTGACTTCAGTATTAAAATGTCGCACAAATCCGCTTCCAAAGCATCTTCAAATATATCTCAAAATCACGGCATGCGGACATAGCAGAAGAATATAAGCAGATTATCTCAGTCCTCAACAAAATATCTTAGTTTCTGTATAATACTCGTGACATAGGAATAGTCTCTCTAAGTTTCTCCAATACAGGACCTAATTATCATTATAAATGCATATTTCTTAACTGGTTGATTCATAGTAATAAATAAATTAAAGTTGCTCTCCAGTTGCGAGTACCATTATTCATTTCTTTGTACATTAACTATATGTTGCTGCTTATACTCGGTGTAATCTACAGATTACAATGTATCAGTTTTGCATCGTACACGGTTCCAGCGACTTAAAGTATGAATCCTTTGAAAGCTTAACTTAGGTTAATACTTCACATATACGGACATTCTGGTCTGAATGAGGGATTTAAAGAAAACCTTTCGTACTTGGTAAAAAAAAGAAGATTTGCCGTAACTTAAAACTAAAGCAGCAGGTGGCACTTTGGCACATCCCTTACTCAATTCAACGACTGCAGTCTTCTCTTGCTCAAGAAACTTAAAACTACCTTAAAACTAAAGCAAATCTTATTTTCCAAATACGTAGAGTACCTTCTTCAATCAGTTCATATCTTTCAAGGTCCATCATTACTTTGTGTCCACCTCACTCAAATGATTACGTCACCTGCAGAATACATGTACATGCTGTTGACTCACATACTTTCTAAACAGATCACACTCTTGTTTCAAGTTGCAGCTTAACATAATAAATGATATATATTTTTTAATGTTTTTCATGGTACTTCTTTAGGTCTACATGGTGGTAAAGTCCTTTTATTCGTCCACTAACTGGATCTGCCAACACATAACAACCAATATGCGGCTTCCTGACTATAACAAACGGTCCTTCGTATAGGTGTTGTCACTTACGATTTTTACGTAAGATGAGAGATGGTTTGAAGTGTGTCCTCAGAAGAACACGCTCGTTCAAACGATACGACAGAACTTTATTGATATGCCTGTCAAATGCCTTTTTTCTTAAATTGGCATGAGTTGTGAGAGAGATCAGGGCTTGTCTTAACTTATTATCTAGGTTGACTTCTGGAACTGGTATCTTGGGGATAGGATCAGTCCATCCATTGCTTTCCTTTTGGCTGGAGATTAGTTCTGAAGGTGTGAAACTGGTTGAAGTGTGCTTTTAGTTTTCCGCATGTTCATTAGATTGAATTTCGCTCACATTTACCTTTGAAGTACCGGGCGGTACGCTCGGTACGAAGTTTGCTTCCGTATTCCACCTATGTTGCGGGCTATTTGCCAGAATTTCAGTCGAGATGGTGTGTGTTGGCGGGTTTGCTCGGGCATAATAGATGCGAGAATTTTGAGGTTCATGATTTTGACTTTGATAGTTAGTAAAAGGTGGAGGACTATTCCTAAAGTTTGGAGCATACCGTTGTTTGTATTGCTTGGAACGATCTGGAGCATTTCTCCCTTGAGAACAGTGCTGGAATCTAGGCTGGTTACCATACTGCTGTTGACTGTTGGTGTTAATCCAACGTCCTTTTCCATTGAAATTATTATTATTTTGGCGATCGTTATTGTAGTGATAGCGATCATTGTAATTAACTGGTGAATTACCGTATTGCTGTTGTGTTGTCTGGTATATGGGGTGGTACCTGTTTTGATCCTAGAATTTATGTTTCTGCTTCCCGTTACGGCGATAGTAGTTATTATCACACTGAACGTCGTGTCCTTTACTGCTGTTGGGTTGGTAGGACATACCTGAGTCTGCGCCTACACCGTGCAGCTGTGTAGTGTGCAGGCCAAGATTACAATTACTCCGCGCACTAGCACGCACGTCTTCTTGAATCATGTCAAGGTTGTCAAGTACTGACAGAAAAGCCTCCGTGTCGTCGTCACTGACATTTACTAACTTCTCCCTGATTGATACCGGTAGCTTTGACTTAAGGATCATAATTACGTCCTTCGTGGAAAAGGGCGTGTCCCAATATTGTATTTTTCGCGGGTATTTCTCAAAGTACCTACGGAGACCAGCACTTCTCGTGTTAAACGGTTCAGCATTATATACTTCCTTTCTAAGGCGTTGTTGTATACCTGAACTCCAGAATTTGTTCAGAAATTGCTTTTCGAAGTCAGCGTAATTATTACATCTGTCAATTACTTCTGTTCCCCAGACAGAACCCTCTCCTTGAATGTATCCTACTATAAAGCGCATACGTTGCTTGTCATCCCAGCTCTCAGGAAAAACACCATTAAATGACTTCAGAAAAACCATTGGGTGGATTTTGCGTTTCTCTGGCAGAAAAGGCTGGAATACGCGGTGCTTGAGAACGCGTTCTTCTTTCATGAGCTCGACAAGAGTTACTTGATCATTCTGGTTGCGTACTAACGGATTCTTACTGCTGTGACCATGTACAAGTGGAGAGAATTCTACACGAGACACGGGATTATTATTGTATTCATGTTCTGAAGAAAGCAAGTGTGACTGCTCACTTCTATTGTCATTAGGAAAATCATTGACTTGTTGTTTCAACTGCTCGATTTCCTCAGTGAGGTGTCGTTTCCACTCGGGAAGATCTCGGTGAAAAACTCTACGAATCTCTCCTAATTCAGTGAGAATCGTATCTCCTGATGTACCTGGAGCAGCTAAAACTTCAACCGTGGCTGACTTAACGGCTTCTTTTAAGTCGTGTTGAACCTTGTTTTCTATGTACTGTTCCTTAGTCTCGACCCATTCTACAAATTCTTTTCCTATCGTGGAACGTACGTTTGCTGCAGCATCATTTACCTTCTTTTCAATGTTAATTTCGGATAGCGCCTGTGTCAGGTCATTGACCTGGCCTTGCAGAGTGATGACATTGTCTGCAAGCTTGTTTACTTTAGCTCCGACCTCAGCGGACTTTTTTGAAACTTCCGTTGTAACTGCCTGGCAACTTTCGATTTGTACTTTGATGTCTTTGTGCACGTTACCTACTGTGCTCTCACATGCATCTACCTTCTGCAGAATACCTTCTATCCTTTCATTAACTTTAGTACTTAATTCCGAGATATATTCCATCGTGACTGTCCTTATTCTTGCCTCTAAGTTGGCATCAATATTATCTAACCTATTTTTCATTGTACCAATCATGGTATTCAGGTCAAACCATTTTCGCTCTGTCTCCCGTTCCTTTTCCCTTTCTTTTTGTTCCCTTTCTTGTCTATCTCGTTGTTTTTGTAATTTATAAGCTTCCCTTTCCAGTTTCTCCTGTTCTCTTTCTTGAAAAAAAATTCTCATCATTTCAAGCATCAAATTTTCTCCCGCTTGCTGTGACGATGATTGCTGTGACGATACGTCACGCACATCATCATCGTCTGCCGTTCTCTCCATTCGCGAATCGTGTCTACCTGTTCCCGTTCGCGAACATAGTGGGTATGACTTGACAACAGTGTCATCAACGTCATCCACACTGTTTGTCGGCTCGCCTCTGTCATCTGACATGTTTATTTTCAAGTTTGTGACGTAACTGCTCAAAGAAATCTTTCGCAGCACGCCGATCGTCAACTCTCAGATGCGCACGCTGCGACGCTTCCTGATAGTCAAACGTCACACCGCGGTAGGTGACAATTGCAGAACTATACCGGGTAGAAGACAAGATGGCACCTAACTTTGAAAATAAGTGACAAACACCTACTAGACACTGAATCCTGCTATTATGGCATCCATCTTGTGTTCTTAACCGTAGCAACAATGAAGATGCTGATAATACTAACAAATAAACTTCGCATGAAGAGATGATCAGAAATGAATTCTAACTACGTAAATAAGCAACTCTACAAGGAAATAACAGCGATAGGATAAAATGAAGCAGTAAGGAAAGAAATTCCGGAAATCAGTTTTTTTTTTATACAAGACGCGAGATTTTATGCGTAATGAAAACCGTACTTACATCAGTCGTTTTGCGCACTGCTGTTATTTATCGAAAATTTTTTTTAATACTTCCACGGTTTTGTTCAGTACTTCCTTTACGGCTTCCCGATGTCCACCGGATGATGTCATGAAACAATAACAGAACAGATTAAAATTTTTTTATCAGGTCCCTGTTTGGGCGCCACATCTAGTATGATAAAAAAATTATTATTACTATTAAATATATCTCAATTCTTTCAATTTAAATCTGTGTTTCATACTAGAATGTCGTGTTCCCAGTTTGGCACAGCTTTGCCACAGGAGACACGAAAGCGGTCGAAGACGTCCGTCTTCTGGTCGGCTCCTGATCGTTGTCAGAAGGAGGCTAGTTTTTGATTACGCAAAGACTTCTATTACTTGGAAAAGAGCAACCCGGATTTCTTTACGTAATCAGTATGAATTTTATAATTACCTAAGGGACCTTTAACAATGAACAGTAAAAAAAATGCATTTGCAAATGAAATCATTAATAAATGGGGCTGCTATGAGTTGTATAGAAGACAAGGGGCGGCCTTCTGTACACGACCAGGATGCCGCAGTATTCTCTGCTGTAGTAACGGCTGTTTGACATTTATAAAAATAATATGGCATGGGGGTTAATAAGTATAAAGGAAAAGAACAGAATAAGAAATCTGGTAAATACTAAATATATTCAAACAATTCTCACTAGCAAATTAGGGCTTATTTATAAACAATATAACTTACATAAGTACTTTTCTAACTCTATGGTGCGATCAGATTTCAGCCTGTCCTGTGCTGTCTCCTTGGTTCACGTTTTTGTCACAAATTACAGTCATTACTTTTCTCCTTCATTGAAGACAATTCTTGCACTGTTCAACACCTTCATAACAATAACTTGCCGATTACAGTTTCGAACATAAATTACTTTAGTTTTATTAATTAATAATATTGTCTGCACGCTGGCAAGACTGCTCACTTTTCTAGCTTAAAGTCGACTTTCTTTACGCTTTCACATTACAAGCAGAAGTACATTAAAAATCTGAAGATCTATAAGAGTTTGTTACTGTCATCTTTTATTTAGATCGAAGCGGAACGTCAGTTCAGCTTCTGTTAAAATGTTTCTTTGACTGCGCAATCGATGAATTAGCGTCCGCGCTAGATGCGCATCTTTACAGTTCGTAAATTATACACTCCTGGAAATGGAAAAAAGAACACATTGACACCGGTGTGTCAGACCCACCATACTTGCTCCGGACACTGCGAGAGGGCTGTACAAGCAATGATCACACGCACGGCACAGCGGACACACCAGGACCCGCGGTGTTGGCCGTCGAATGGCGCTAGCTGCGCAGCATCTGTGCACCGCCGCCGTCAGTGTCAGCCAGTTTGCCGTGGCATACGGATCTCCATCGCAGTCTTTAACACTGGTAGCATGCCGCGACAGCGTGGACGTGAACCGTATGTGCAGTTGACGGACTTTGAGCGAGGGCGTATAGTGGGCATGCGGGAGGCCGGGTGGACGTACCGCCGAATTGCTCAACACGTGGGGCGTGAGGTCTCCACAGTACATCGATGTTGTCGCCAGTGGTCGGCGGGAGGTGCACGTGCCCGTCGACCTGGGACCGGACCGCAGCGACGCACGGATGCACGCCAAGACCGTAGGATCCTACGCAGTGCCGTAGGGGACCGCACCGCCACTTCCCAGCAAATTAGGGACACTGTTGCTCCTGGGGTATCGGCGAGGACCATTCGCAACCGTCTCCATGAAGCTGGGCTGCGGTCCCGCACACCGTTAGGCCGTCTTCCGCTCACGCCCCAACATCGTGCAGCCCGCCTCCAGTGGTGTCGCGACAGGCGTGAATGGAGGGACGAATGGAGACGTGTCGTCTTCAGCGATGAGAGTCGCTTCTGCCTTGGTGCCAATGATGGTCGTATGCGTGTTTGGCGCCGTGCAGGTGAGCGCCACAATCAGGACTGCATACGACCGAGGCACACAGGGCCAACACCCGGCATCATGGTGTGGGGAGCGATCTCCTACACTGGCCGTACACCACTGGTGATCGTCGAGGGGACACTGAATAGTGCACGGTACATCCAAACCGTCATCGAACCCATCGTTCTACCATTCGTAGACCGGCAAGGGAACTTGCTGTTCCAACAGGATAACGCACGTCCGCATGTATCCCGTGCCACCCAACGCGCTCTAGAAGGTGTAAGTCAACTACCCTGGCCAGCAAGATCTCCGGATCTGTCCCCCATTGAGCATGTTTGGGACTGGATGAAGCGTCGTCTCACGCGGTCTGCACGTCCAGCACGAACGCTGGTCCAACTGAGGCGCCAGGTGGAAATGGCATGGCAAGCCGTTCCACAGGACTACATCCAGCATCTCTACGATCGTGTCCATGGGAGAATAGCAGCCTGCATTGCTGCGAAAGGTGGATATACACTGTACTAGTGCCGACATTGTGCATGCTCTGTTGCCTGTGTCTATGTGCCTGTGGTTCTGTCAGTGTGATCATGTGATGTATCTGACCCCAGGAATGTGTCAATAAAGTTTCCCCTTCCTGGGACAATGAATTCACGGTGTTCTTATTTCAATTTCCAGGAGTGTATAAAACAAATGTCTTTCAAAGAATAGATCTCATCTCATAAGTTGATCATTTAAAATAAAGATAGGTGAATGCCTTTCCAAGGGTACTCAAAGCTTTCATAGGACGGAAATACCAATAATATTACATCGCTTCCCGCGTGAGGAGTAATGAGTCTGAAAGATCGTTACGACTCACGCGCAGTCGTAATATTATTGGATTCACGTACTTAGTGAATGGAGTATTTAAGGATCTCTCGTTATAGAGAGCAAAACAAACATAACGTAAGGCATATAGAATTATATACGTTTCATACTAAGTCGTCAAAGCTACTCACAGTTGCTTGATCATTAACAAACTTCGTTATGGCATGAAGCTATCCTAAGTGTCCAAGGATTTAACATAGGTTCCTTTTTTTTGCGTATTCTCAAGAATTACTCTCTTTCAATCAATAGAAACATTGAAATACTAACATAGATACAAATACAAATCAAATACACATATAGATACTTACATACATAAATACTGACAAGAAGAAAAAAATTCGATTACAGTATTGGTGCATTTCCACCAATTTTGAACAGAACATAAAACTTTTATCAGACTTTCTCGTAGCGACGTCACTCTTCACTTTGTAGTTGGGAGTATTTCCCATGAACTCGGGTCATTTTCACAGGGGAATTCGTTCATCACCTTTCATTTTTCACTGCACTAAAACTGGGGATCACCTTTTCACATTCTGGTGGAAAACACTGGGAATTTCACTATGTGAAGGGGGAAGTGATATTTCTTGACTCGACGATCCATCGGGTCATGTCGGGAAACAGGAAAGTTGATGACTGGTTCAATGACGAATGAGTCAGTTTGGTGGCTGTCTTAATCTCATTCCAATTCATGTTTCAGCACATGAAAATACAGAAAAAAAATCTGTATTAGGATTTGCTCATTAACTAGCATCTTAATCTAAGGGAATATAGAGTAAGAATTTAAGATAGTAAAAATTACTTCATAGACTATGTACATATACATTATATATTATTCATATTTTGTGTCTAGGTTTTATATTCTTTCGTTAGCAAATATTAGCAAAACACGTTTCGTCTTGTACAGGTCTTTCTTAAGCAATGTATTTAGCAACATTGCCGTAGCAATTTTCATAGTTAAGGAAAAGTCATCATTAGTGTCCTTTTAATGTAAATATAGTAAAATCGTGCGTAGTTTATCAACGTTTTATTATTTTTATGTCCATTTTCATCCCAAATCTGGAGCACGCTCGCACCCGTTATGGAAAGGAATGCTTATTGTTGAGTACGGGCCGGCGAGCAGTCATTGAATGTTGCCACAGTGCTTCACAGTCACGTGGTAACGAACTGGCGGTTTAACAGCGTTGGCAGTCCGCGTCCTGCACGAGGCAGATAGTTCAGTGGCTACCAATCGTTTTATAACTTGTGCATTTTGTTGAATCGTGGGTACTGGAGCAGCTCGTCAAGGCGACATGGTCAACCTGGACGGTAAATTGACTACACCAGCGACGGAGAACAGTCATCGATGAAAATGACTACTGTCACCTATTGCAGTGAGTACAATAGCTTGTCTATCCTTTGACTGATAGCCATTGTATCGTCGTTGCAACGTGGGAATACTTGTAAAGCTACTTCACACGCGGAACATCACTCGTGTCCATAAGTTTATTACAGTTTTGATTCACACAAGAGATAACTAGTTTACTTGTCCATATATGTTTCAGATTACGATTTCACATATACGTGTCCATCATTTTGTCACTGAGTCCCACGCATCAATCCATAAGTGTCCATATAGGTGTCTTTATACTACAGAGTAGTACAGGTAATGCTAAAATTACTTATCATAAAAGGATCATTTACAAAATATACATAGTTTTTTTTTATTACTGTCCAAGACGTAACGAGAAAACGTGTTTGCTATTATGAATGGCGCTTCTGAAGCACATTAGATTTTATATGTAATTTAAATCTGATTCTTTTCCTTTTCTTATTGTTCTGTAACAGCCTTTTTTTTTTTCTTTGTTCATTTATTCGGTTACATCAATAATCAGTAAAATATACCCACTTTGGCGTGCCGAACAGTTCACGTTCAAAACTTCATCTAACAGAAATCGGGAAAATTATTCCTATTTCTTAGGATGCTTTTGCTCACAGCAAATCAGATTTACATCACGTTTCGATAAGTAACTGCAGATACGCATTAACCAACGAGCCACGATCGTCAATACACACAATATACACACGTCAAGTCTTTTGAACCAATTTCCAAATTTCTTCCCCTACCGGATAGGGTAGAAAGGCAAGAATGCTAAAGAAGAACACTACAATAGGATAGTGCAAGGAAATGAAAGATACGAAGATAGATAATAGGTGAAATAATCAGTTGAGCAAATTCATTCTTCGGCTCCACCGTTTTTAGTGTCATCCACGTGGCATAACTTGACTTCAGTATTAAAATGTCGCACAAATCCGCTTCCAAAGCATCTTCAAATATATCTCAAAATCACGGCATGCGGACATAGCAGAAGAATATAAGCAGATTATCTCAGTCCTCAACAAAATATCTTAGTTTCTGTATAATACTCGTGACATAGGAATAGTCTCTCTAAGTTTCTCCAATACAGGACCTAATTATCATTATAAATGCATATTTCTTAACTGGTTGATTCATAGTAATAAATAAATTAAAGTTGCTCTCCAGTTGCGAGTACCATTATTCATTTCTTTGTACATTAACTATATGTTGCTGCTTATACTCGGTGTAATCTACAGATTACAATGTATCAGTTTTGCATCGTACACGGTTCCAGCGACTTAAAGTATGAATCCTTTGAAAGCTTAACTTAGGTTAATACTTCACATATACGGACATTCTGGTCTGAATGAGGGATTTAAAGAAAACCTTTCGTACTTGGTAAAAAAAAGAAGATTTGCCGTAACTTAAAACTAAAGCAGCAGGTGGCACTTTGGCACATCCCTTACTCAATTCAACGACTGCAGTCTTCTCTTGCTCAAGAAACTTAAAACTACCTTAAAACTAAAGCAAATCTTATTTTCCAAATACGTAGAGTACCTTCTTCAATCAGTTCATATCTTTCAAGGTCCATCATTACTTTGTGTCCACCTCACTCAAATGATTACGTCACCTGCAGAATACATGTACATGCTGTTGACTCACATACTTTCTAAACAGATCACACTCTTGTTTCAAGTTGCAGCTTAACATAATAAATGATATATATTTTTTAATGTTTTTCATGGTACTTCTTTAGGTCTACATGGTGGTAAAGTCCTTTTATTCGTCCACTAACTGGATCTGCCAACACATAACAACCAATATGCGGCTTCCTGACTATAACAAACGGTCCTTCGTATAGGTGTTGTCACTTACGATTTTTACGTAAGATGAGAGATGGTTTGAAGTGTGTCCTCAGAAGAACACGCTCGTTCAAACGATACGACAGAACTTTATTGATATGCCTGTCAAATGCCTTTTTTCTTAAATTGGCATGAGTTGTGAGAGAGATCAGGGCTTGTCTTAACTTATTATCTAGGTTGACTTCTGGAACTGGTATCTTGGGGATAGGATCAGTCCATCCATTGCTTTCCTTTTGGCTGGAGATTAGTTCTGAAGGTGTGAAACTGGTTGAAGTGTGCTTTTAGTTTTCCGCATGTTCATTAGATTGAATTTCGCTCACATTTACCTTTGAAGTACCGGGCGGTACGCTCGGTACGAAGTTTGCTTCCGTATTCCACCTGTGTTGCGGGCTATTTGCCAGAATTTCAGTCGAGATGGTGTGTGTTGGCGGGTTTGCTCGGGCATAATAGATGCGAGAATTTTGAGGTTCATGATTTTGACTTTGATAGTTAGTAAAAGGTGGAGGACTATTCCTAAAGTTTGGAGCATACCGTTGTTTGTATTGCTTGGAACGATCTGGAGCATTTCTCCCTTGAGAACAGTGCTGGAATCTAGGCTGGTTACCATACTGCTGTTGACTGTTGGTGTTAATCCAACGTCCTTTTCCATTGAAATTATTATTATTTTGGCGATCGTTATTGTAGTGATAGCGATCATTGTAATTAACTGGTGAATTACCGTATTGCTGTTGTGTTGTCTGGTATATGGGGTGGTACCTGTTTTGATCCTAGAATTTATGTTTCTGCTTCCCGTTACGGCGATAGTAGTTATTATCACACTGAACGTCGTGTCCTTTACTGCTGTTGGGTTGGTAGGACATACCTGAGTCTGCGCCTACACCGTGCAGCTGTGTAGTGTGCAGGCCAAGATTACAATTACTCCGCGCACTAGCACGCACGTCTTCTTGAATCATGTCAAGGTTGTCAAGTACTGACAGAAAAGCCTCCGTGTCGTCGTCACTGACATTTACTAACTTCTCCCTGATTGATACCGGTAGCTTTGACTTAAGGATCATAATTACGTCCTTCGTGGAAAAGGGCGTGTCCCAATATTGTATTTTTCGCGGGTATTTCTCAAAGTACCTACGGAGACCAGCACTTCTCGTGTTAAACGGTTCAGCATTATATACTTCCTTTCTAAGGCGTTGTTGTATACCTGAACTCCAGAATTTGTTCAGAAATTGCTTTTCGAAGTCAGCGTAATTATTACATCTGTCAATTACTTCTGTTCCCCAGACAGAACCCTCTCCTTGAATGTATCCTACTATAAAGCGCATACGTTGCTTGTCATCCCAGCTCTCAGGAAAAACACCATTAAATGACTTCAGAAAAACCATTGGGTGGATTTTGCGTTTCTCTGGCAGAAAAGGCTGGAATACGCGGTGCTTGAGAACGCGTTCTTCTTTCATGAGCTCGACAAGAGTTACTTGATCATTCTGGTTGCGTACTAACGGATTCTTACTGCTGTGACCATGTACAAGTGGAGAGAATTCTACACGAGACACGGGATTATTATTGTATTCATGTTCTGAAGAAAGCAAGTGTGACTGCTCACTTCTATTGTCATTAGGAAAATCATTGACTTGTTGTTTCAACTGCTCGATTTCCTCAGTGAGGTGTCGTTTCCACTCGGGAAGATCTCGGTGAAAAACTCTACGAATCTCTCCTAATTCAGTGAGAATCGTATCTCCTGATGTACCTGGAGCAGCTAAAACTTCAACCGTGGCTGACTTAACGGCTTCTTTTAAGTCGTGTTGAACCTTGTTTTCTATGTACTGTTCCTTAGTCTCGACCCATTCTACAAATTCTTTTCCTATCGTGGAACGTACGTTTGCTGCAGCATCATTTACCTTCTTTTCAATGTTAATTTCGGATAGCGCCTGTGTCAGGTCATTGACCTGGCCTTGCAGAGTGATGACATTGTCTGCAAGCTTGTTTACTTTAGCTCCGACCTCAGCGGACTTTTTTGAAACTTCCGTTGTAACTGCCTGGCAACTTTCGATTTGTACTTTGATGTCTTTGTGCACGTTACCTACTGTGCTCTCACATGCATCTACCTTCTGCAGAATACCTTCTATCCTTTCATTAACTTTAGTACTTAATTCCGAGATATATTCCATCGTGACTGTCCTTATTCTTGCCTCTAAGTTGGCATCAATATTATCTAACCTATTTTTCATTGTACCAATCATGGTATTCAGGTCAAACCATTTTCGCTCTGTCTCCCGTTCCTTTTCCCTTTCTTTTTGTTCCCTTTCTTGTCTATCTCGTTGTTTTTGTAATTTATAAGCTTCCCTTTCCAGTTTCTCCTGTTCTCTT
Organism: Schistocerca nitens; assembly: GCF_023898315.1. NCBI lineage: Eukaryota > Metazoa > Arthropoda > Insecta > Orthoptera > Acrididae > Schistocerca > Schistocerca nitens. The sequence continues at coordinate 714,936,376 of NC_064617.1, read as the reverse complement.
TCTTGAAAAAAAATTCTCATCATTTCAAGCATCAAATTTTCTCCCGCTTGCTGTGACGATGATTGCTGTGACGATACGTCACGCACATCATCATCGTCTGCCGTTCTCTCCATTCGCGAATCGTGTCTACCTGTTCCCGTTCGCGAACATAGTGGGTATGACTTGACAACAGTGTCATCAACGTCATCCACACTGTTTGTCGGCTCGCCTCTGTCATCTGACATGTTTATTTTCAAGTTTGTGACGTAACTGCTCAAAGAAATCTTTCGCAGCACGCCGATCGTCAACTCTCAGATGCGCACGCTGCGACGCTTCCTGATAGTCAAACGTCACACCGCGGTAGGTGACAATTGCAGAACTATACCGGGTAGAAGACAAGATGGCACCTAACTTTGAAAATAAGTGACAAACACCTACTAGACACTGAATCCTGCTATTATGGCATCCATCTTGTGTTCTTAACCGTAGCAACAATGAAGATGCTGATAATACTAACAAATAAACTTCGCATGAAGAGATGATCAGAAATGAATTCTAACTACGTAAATAAGCAACTCTACAAGGAAATAACAGCGATAGGATAAAATGAAGCAGTAAGGAAAGAAATTCCGGAAATCAGTTTTTTTTTTTATACAAGACGCGAGATTTTATGCGTAATGAAAACCGTACTTACATCAGTCGTTTTGCGCACTGCTGTTATTTATCGAAAATTTTTTTTAATACTTCCACGGTTTTGTTCAGTACTTCCTTTACGGCTTCCCGATGTCCACCGGATGATGTCATGAAACAATAACAGAACAGATTAAAATTTTTTTATCAGGTCCCTGTTTGGGCGCCACATCTAGTATGATAAAAAAATTATTATTACTATTAAATATATCTCAATTCTTTCAATTTAAATCTGTGTTTCATACTAGAATGTCGTGTTCCCAGTTTGGCACAGCTTTGCCACAGGAGACACGAAAGCGGTCGAAGACGTCCGTCTTCTGGTCGGCTCCTGATCGTTGTCAGAAGGAGGCTAGTTTTTGATTACGCAAAGACTTCTATTACTTGCAAAAGAACAACCCGGATTTCTTTACGTTATCAGTATGAATTTTATAATTACCTAAGGGACCTTTAACAATGAACAGTAAAAAAAAATGCATTTGCAAATGAAATCATTAATAAATGGGGCTGCTATGAGTTGTATAGAAGACAAGGGGCGGCCTTCTGTACACGACCAGGATGCCGCAGTATTCTCTGCTGTAGTAACGGCTGTTTGACATTTATAAAAATAACATGGCATGGAGGTTAAAAAGTATAAAGGAAAAGAACAGAATAAGAAATCTGGTAAATACTAAATATATTCAAACAATTCTCACTAGCAAATTAGGGCTTATTTATAAACAATATAACTTACCTAAGTACTTTTCTAACTGTATGGTGCGATCAGATTTCAGCCTGTCCTGTGCTGTCTCCTTGGTTCACGTTTTTGTCACAAATTACAGTCATTACTTTTCTCCTTCATTGAAGACAATTCTTGCACTGTTCAACACCTTCATAACAATAACTTGCCGATTACAGTTTCGAACATAAATTACTTTAACTTTATTAATTAATAATATTGTCTGCACGCTGGCAAGACTGCTCACTTTTCTAGCTTAAAGTCGACCTTCTTTACGCTTTCACATTACAAGCAGAAATACATTAAAAATCTGAAGATCTACAAGAGTTTGTTACTGTCATCTTTTATTTAGATCGAAGCGGAACGTCAGTTCAGCTTCTGTTAAAATGTTTCTTTGACTGCGCAATCGATGTATTAGCGTCCGCGCTAGATGCGCATCTTTACAGTTCGTAAATTATATAAAACAAATGTCTTTCAAAGAATAGATCTCATCTCATAAGTTGATCATTTAAAATAAAGATAGGTGAATGCCTTTCCAAGGGTACTCAAAGCTTTCATAGGACGGAAATACCAATAATATTACAATCTGTAAAGAAAAAACTTCATTATCCATCATTTCATTATCTATATTATCATAACTCCATTATTATCATCACCTGTAAAGAAAAACTTATTATCCATAGTAGCATATACTTCATCATTATTCATCAGCATTCATTATCATCTGCAAAAAATCACTTCATTACTCATTATACAACTATTCCTTATTTCTATCATATTTCATCACTAAAACTAAGATGTGTAGTTCTGTCTGACAGCCTGCATCAATCGCCTCGTATTCTGAAAGAAAAAATTAGTTAAGACTGCTATTCTACGATGTGTATAGTATATTCTTGTTAATGCTTGTTAATTATGATCCATTTACTCTTCATCACGAAGTATTGCATTCTCTTTCGTTCATTCCGAAGGTGAAATTCCCATTTTGTTTAATTTATTTCTTTCACGCATCATTTCTTTCTGAAATTGATGAAAAAAGATTAATATCTTGCATTTACACCATATATTCACTAAATAATGACTGGTTTATGATAACATAATTAAGCATACAGCATAACATGACAAAAAACGTAATATGTGAAAAAACATAGATAGTGTTCAGAGGCAAAAATGTACCCAGTGTATGACAATGTAGCAGTAAAGTAGTCACGATGTTGAGATATCATAAGGCAAAATGTCAAAGTCAACTGGTGTTTGCTATATCTTAACTATTTCATAATGCATACACACAAAACATGAAACAATCGTATATACCTAAGAAAGACAAAAAATGTGATGTTCGTTGTGTTCAGCTTGTATGTTGTATAGTTAATAGAGACGAGAATTAAAGACTTTAATGGAGAGAAAATTTGATAAAATTAATATATCACTAGATAGAATTGCATAATTATTCGTAACATACGTAATTTTTATCTGGAAAATGTGCACTGTCTAATGTGTAACGACAAGAAAAGCGACCTGCTAACCTTACCTTGCCGGGCACTTGCCAAGAAAAAATACGACAGTCATCAGTAAGTAGTCACATAAATATAATTGCATAAGTGGTCATAAAATGTGTAAATTCATCTGGAAAAATATGCACGGTCTGATGTGTAACGACAAGAAGAGCGACCTGCTAACCTTACCTTGCCGGGCACTTGCCAAGAAAAAATAGATAATCATTGGTAATTAGTCATGTGAATATAATTGCATAAGTGATCATAAAACTAGCAAAATGGCATTATAGCATCATAAAGAGTCTTCATTCAATAAAAGGTTTGATGTTTGACCAATGGTGGTTGCCTTTGGATTTTCTGGTTCTCAAAGTTTCGACGTGTACAACATTGGGGTGAGGAATGCTGCGAATCCGATATGGTCCTGCGTATAGAAGTTCAAATTTACTGCACGTACCTTTTCCTTTGTTGGATAAATGGTGTGTACGTACTAATATTTTCTGTCCAATGTGAAAGTCACGGCGTGTACAAACCTGTTTTTGCCGTGTTCTCCGGCGCTCTGCGGCACGTTTGATGTTATTCAGCGCAATGTCGATTATTTCGTGGTGTCGTAATCGACGTGATGTAGGAAAGTTTATTAATTCTGTAATTTTGTTAGGTGGTTCAACATTTTTCAGTATAACAGACGGAGAGAGCATAGTGGATTCATTTGGAATGGAATTAATTACATCTTGGAATGAGAATATGTGTGTGTCCCAGTCAATATGTCTTTTGTGGCAGTATATTCTACACAGTTTACCAATTTCTTTCATTAATCGTTCACAAGGGTTCGAAGAAGCATGGTACTTGGATATATAGATCGGAGAAATGTTTCTAGCTCGTAACATACGTGTCCATATAGCAGAACGAAATTGTGATCCATTGTCAGAAATTACGTTCAACACATGCCATACATGAAATAGAAAATGTTTTACAAATGCTTTCGAAACAGTTTTAGCAGTAGCTTTGCGTAACGGAGTGAAAGTAACAAATTTTGAAGTGAGTTCAACAGCGACAAAGATGTAGCAAAAACCTCTATTAATTCTCGGAATTGGACCAAAAATGTCTACAGCGGCCATATGTCTCAATTTAACAGGTACAATGGGATACAATGGAGGAATATGTGAAGTTGTGTCTGACTTAGCTTTCTGGCAGATTTTACATGACGGTAAAACTCGTCGTATACGTTTCTCCATGTTGGTAAAATAACAGTTCTGTCTCAGTATAAGAAAACATTCTCTGGATCGGTAATGTGCGTAACTTAAATGAGTATACCAGATTAATTTGTTAAGAAGCTCATCAGGAATGCATAATAAACAATTGTTGCTGTCAGGATGAGAGCGGCGAAACAGAATGTCATTGCGTACAGTGTAATGGTTTCTAATCGTAACATTATTCCTATCTTGCCAGAGGTGTTTAATTTCTTTCCACACGTTGTCTTTATTTTGCTCTTGTGCTATGTCCTGTAATGACGACGAAATAAAATTTTCAAATGCAACTTGTTGAATGTACATAACGCTGAAATTTGCTTTACAGAAGTTGGTTGCGATGTCTTGCTGATTGTTGCTGAGAGAACGAGATAGTGCGTCTGCTATAATATTTTGTGTGCCGGGAATGTGAACTATTGTAAAATTAAATTCTTGTAAATAAAGTTTCCATCTGCTTAGTCTGTCGTGTGTGAATTTAGCCGAAAGTAAAAATTGTATCGCTCTGTGGTCTGTGTATACGTTGGTATGTCTTCCATAAAGAAAGTGCCGAAATCACGTGAAAGCCCATACTACACATAATGTTTCCAGTTCTGTAAGAGAATAATTTCGTTCAGCAGGTGACAGAATGCGACTTGCAAATGCGATGTTTTTAATTACTGTTGAGCCATCTTCTTCAATTTCCTGAAAAATATGTACGCCTAAAGCGGTGTTAGAACTGTCGGTGGCAATTGAAAAATTTCTGGTAAGATCTGGGTGCGATAAAAGTGGTGCATTCAACAAAGCATGCTTCAAATAACATTCTCGTGAACAAGACTCTGCGTGTCAAAAGTATTGCTTGCGTTACTGGAATATACAACCTGTACTGTATTTAATCAAATTCTATCTGTAGTGTTATTATTTTCAGGAGGATGCTTTGGCATTTCAACTATTTGTACTGTTCTATTATTTCTTCCTGACGTATTACGCTATGGATGACACCTATTGTCTGGTTCATTCATGATAATATGTTGTTGCTGATGTTCTTGCTGCTGAAAAGATCGACTGTTATTAACTGTACGCTGAAAAATTGTGCTCATTGATTTTACGTCTGTCGTGATAGTCATTCCTATACGGCGCATTGCGATAGGAATTGAAATACTGTCTTTTCTGTACGTAGTTATTTCCTTGCTGCCGTGCGTTACTATTTGTTGTACCTGGGACTATACGTGCACGCGGCGAAACATTAAAGCCTGGTTGACCTTGTGCATTACATTGTTGGTTAGGTATGCTAACCGGCTGACTTTCATGCTGTTGTGGTGGAAAACGTGTATTGTTACCAAAATGCGTTCGCTATTGCTGATAATTTTACACATACTGATGATTAAAAAAAATTTTTTTTGTTATTAAAGTTCTCGTGTTTGTGATTTCTGGAGCGTCTAATGAAAAATTGTCACTTTCGGTAAAAACTTGTCCTATCGGGTTTTCATTACACATTCTTAATACTAGATAGAGCAATAGTTGAAGAGCTGTTTTGATAGATATAAAGGATAGTAGAAGAGAAGGCAGCAGTGCAGAAAACTAAAGATGAAACAGCACTACTACAGCTCGGGGCCCTATGCACGCTACGGCACATATTCATTAAAGCGTAATGAATCCCCTGAGGTCTATTACGCGTTGCAAATAAATTTCAGCCTGTGTGTTACAGGCAATGGCGGTAAAAATTCATTACAGGCAATGCTATTGAAAGTACAAAAACAAATTGTCGTATACGGTTCAAATCGTGTATCTGTGCTCTGTCATTATTAAATTCCTTAGATTTTCTTACAGATAAAAATTGCTCGTAATGTACGTTCTCGTCACTGAATTCGAGAACACGTTCAGGTTTGTGTGAGAATCTGTTTGTCTGTGTCATTTCGGATTTCAAGTCGCGTAGCTTTTCAGATTTTAAGTCGCGTAGCTTTTCGGATTTTAAGTCGCATAGTCTCTGTAAATTATCCAAATTATACGCGCTGCGTGAGTCTGACAAATGTTCGCAAAGTGGCGTCTGCTGTGATGTGTTATTAACTGAAATATTTTTCATCTGTGTTACTTCTTGCTGTAAACTTGACAACTTTCTACGTAATGTATTATTAGATGAATCGATCTCATTGATTGTCTGCTGTAAATTTTGGAATTCAGGTGTTTGGTTAAACGAAATTGGTGCAGTATCGTCTGATTTGTTGTCATTATTACTTTCAATAACATCAATACGACTGGCCAATTCATCACATTTTTCAGTCAGTATTTTTACCTGATCATCGTTTTTAGTGTCAGAAGTAGTAATCTGTTTTTGTAATTTACGTGTGGTTTCGTTCAATTTTTTAACGTCAGCTTTGATGTCATCGGAATCCTGCGTTAGTTCTAATTGTTCGAGTCTGTCTATGACCGTCTGAATATCTGCTGTGTGTGTATCTGTTTTTGATTTAAGATCAGAAATTTCATCACGTAATTCGGTGTTCAACTGTTCGATGGTATTAATTTTGTCCGATACTGTAGCAATATTGTTGTCTACGTATGTTTTTGCCTTCGCAAACATTTTACGTTTATCTTCTTGTCTCTGTGCAGTGATTGTTTCCATGACTTGACGTTTTACTTTATTTTGATCCTGTATAAATTTGCGGAAACGCGTATCACTGTTTTGTAGGTGAAGGTTAAAACGTTTGTCAATTTGAGTCTTCTGTTGGTCGAATTTCGCGTCTATCTTTGCGTCCATTGTGCGCGAAAGTTCTGCTGTCATTAGTTTAAACTCGTCGCGTAATTGTGTAGCTTTTTCAGATCATTGTTTACCGACTGCACTTATTTCGTCTCTAAGTGTTTCTGTTGTGGCTGTTTGCATATCCCTTAATTCCTGAGCAACAGATCTAATTTCTTCGCTACTTTTCCTAGCACAAACCTCAATTTCCACACGTAATTGTCCCTTAGTGTTATGACACTGCGCGGCAACGGCTCTAATCTGTTCACTAAGCTGTCTGGAATAGTTGTCTAATTTTTCATTAAGGTGTTTGTTCTGTTCACTAAGTTGTTTGAAATCTTCTTTAAATTGTTTGTTATCTTCATTAAGGTTGTCTAATTTTTTACTAAGGTTGTCTTGTTTTTCACTCTGTTGTTTGAAATCTTCCCTAAGTTGTTTGTTATCTTCCTTAAGGTTGTCTTGTTTTTCATTAATTTGTTTAAGTTGTTGGAAATTTTCACTATGTTGTAGCAATATTGCCATAATTTGATCCAAGGTAACATTACCTACTCTATTCTCTGTACTATTTGATAGTGTATCTGCAATTGTCGCGTTTTGTGTGACCATTTGGTCATTCTGTAATTTACAAAAAGGTTTGCCAGTCGGATGTACACTGTCAGTCACTATTTCGAAATTAAATAAATCCGTCCTACTTTGAGTATCCTGCTCATTTTCATTAGAAAAATCGTCTGTTCGTTACGTGAATTTTGCAAACCGGTTGTGTTAAGCTGGGCAGCGCTCATTGCAACAGAACGCCCCGCGTCATCAATTGTCGTCAAATTAACAGAGGAGACCATTGAGTTCGTTTCTTCATCATTAAGATAAAAATCATCATTAGTGGTTGGAACGCACTGATTGTCAGTGAACACAGGATTGTCTCATTACACTGCGTGTCACAAGTACTATCGGTGAAGTTGTTTAAGTCGGTAATTTCATTCATTACACCTCGCGATGTACTATTAATAGTTTTTCGCGGCATTTTAACACAAATCACAATTATTCAGAAATGAAACAAAGACAATGCAAAATTCAACAAATACAAGTACAACAAAGAGCAACGAATTGCCGATGATCTGAGGAAAGAAAGTCACAAAATTAGTAAAAGCGTTGCGCCAAATGCTAATTATATTTTAGTAAATAAGAGCAGACATCTGGCTACTTTTCAGAAGATTCTCAAAGAAATACGATCCTGGTCCGGGTATCGCCAAGTGTAACCTCCCCGCAAATTTTGAAAATGACAATATTTAAATGTTAATGGGAATAGAGCCAAGTGTAACCTCCCCACAAAAATATGAAAATGAAAAGAGTTGAATAGAATTGAAATTGTGCCAAATATTAGCTTCCCACAGTAATAAAACTCAATGATAATAAAAATGTGCAAAAATGTTAAGTCCCCACAAAATTAACGTTAAGGTGAACCTGATAAATTTTATAAGGGCAGCTGCGCTGACCTTAGGCCCTGTGCAATAATTAATCTGATAAATTGATTCTAGGAGGAAAAGCATAGGAAATATTGTTTCAATTCGAATGATTCTTTTCTTAAAACGATTGCTTTGAAAACAAAATTATTATTAGGGCATTTCTTGAACAAATTAATTACAATTAACATACATTACATTATCAGATGTGCGCAATGCTGCTTCATTACCTTATTTAACAATATACCTCGTCCCGAACCTTGAGCAGAGACCCATGTCGACGCCCGCCGACTCCTCACACACAACTCCGACTGAGTACAACTCGCAACTGTTCCTGCCGACTCGCTACACGCAAATTCTCACTCGCAACTGAACCTGCCGACTCGCTACACGCAACTGAACACACGCGCGGTCAAGCGCAGACTAGCAACGATAAATAACTCTCGGGTCAGAGATTCTGTCATGCCTCGCCATCGCTGTACTGAATACATACATGTTTCAAGCTTCACATATCTGTAAAAATGAAGTACTAACAAAATGTCAGTTTGGTTTCCAGACATTTTAGGTGTGTCCATTGATGAGAGATTAAATTGGAAGAAACACAGTGATGATCTGCTGAAACGTTTGAGTTCAGCTACTTATGCAATAAAAAGCACTCCGTCTTCAGGCCACAAGTGGCCCATCGGGACCATCCGACCGCCGTGTCAGCCTCAGATGAGGATGCGGATAGGAGGGGCGTGTGGTCAGCACACCGCTCTCCCAGTCGTTATGATGGTTTTCTTTGATCGGAGCCGCTACTATTCGGTCGAGTAGCTCCTCAATTGGCATCACGAAGCTGAGTGCACCCCGAAAAATGGCAACAGCGCATGGCGACTGGATGGTCACCCATCCAAGCGCCGGCCACGCCCAACAGTGCTTAACTTCGGTGATCTCACGGGAACCGGTGTATCCACTGCGGCAAGGCCGTTGCCACTTATGCAATAAGGGTCATTGCAAATTTTGGTGACAAACATGCCATATATGCTTTCACCAATCAAATTTTGAATGAACTGAATAACCGAACACCACCCATTGGGATTTTTTGTGATCTCCCAAAGGCTTTTGATTGTGTAAATCACGAAATTCTGCTAGACAAGCTCAAGTATTGTGGCATGAGTGGAACAGTGCAAAAATGGTTTAATTCGTACCTAACTGGAAGAGAGCAGAAAGTTGAAATAAGCAGTTCTCATAATATGCAAAGATTAGCACATTCCTCAAACTGGGGAACTATCAAGAATGGGGTCCCACAAGGGTCAGTCTTGGATCCTTTGTTGTTCTTAATATATATTAATGACTTGCCATTCTATATTCATGAAGAGGCAAAGTTAGTTCTCTTTGCTGATGATACGCCGGCCGAAGTGGCCGTGCGGTTAAAGGCGCTGCAGTCTGGAACCGCAAGACCGCTACGGTCGCAGGTTCGAATCCTGCCTCGGGCATGGATGTTTGCGATGTCCTTAGGTTAGTTAGGTTTAACTAGTTCTAAGTTCTAAGGGACTAATGACCTCAGCAGTTGAGTCCCATAGTGCTCAGAGCCATTTGAACCATTTTTTTTTTTGCTGATGATACAAGTATAGTAATCACACCTGACAAACAAGAATTAACTGATGAAATTGTCAATAATGTCTTTCAGAAAATTACTAAATGGTTCCTTGTAAACGGACTCTCACTGAATTTTGATAAGACACAGTACATACAGTTCCGTACAGCAAATGGTATGACCCCATTAATAAATATAGACCTTAATCAGAAGCACATAGCTAAGGTAGAATATTCAAACATTTTAGGTGTGTCCATTGATGAGAGATTAAATTGGAAGAAACACATTGATGATCTGCTGGAACGTTTGAGTTCAGCTACTTATGCAATAAGGGTCATTGCAAATTTTGGTGACAAACATCTTAGTAAATTAGCTTACTACGACTATTTTCACTCATTGCTTCCATATGGCATCATATTTTGGGGTAATTCATCACTGAGGAATAAAGTATTTATTGCACAAAAGCGTGTAATCAGAGTAATAGCTGGAGTCCACCCAAGATCATATTGCAGACATTTATTTAAGGATCTAGGGATATTCACAGTAGCTTCTCAGTATATATACTCTCTTATGAAATCTGTTATTAACAACCAAACCCAATTCAAAAGTAATAGCAGTGTGCATAACTACAATACTAGGAGAAAGGATGATCTTCACTATTCAAGATTAAATCTAACTTTGGCACAGAAAGGGGTGAATTATACTGCCACTAAAGTCTTTGGTCACTTACCAAATAGTATCAAAAGTCTGACAGATAACCAACAAGTATTTAAGAAGAAATTAAAATAATTTCTGAATGACAACTCCTTCTACTCCATAGAGGAATTTGTAGATATAAATTAAGAAAAAAAGAAAAAAACAAACAAAAAGTTATAAAAAATTTAAAAAAACAAAAAATAAAAAAGTTGTTATATTAACTTAATTATGTTGTTAAATTAACTTAATTATGTCATGTATTGGAAAATTTGACTCGTTCCACATCATTACGAAATATCGTATTCATGATCCATGGAATTAGTATTAATCTAATCTAATCTAATCTAGATCGGATAAAATATATAAGATATTGAAACAAATCGGAGAGGAAAGCAATTTGCGACAAAATATGACTAAAAGAAGGGAAGAAACGACAGGACACCATCTTAGACATCAAGAAATAGTTTGACGAGGAAGGGAAAAGTGGATCCTAACCGCTATGGAGAGAGGTCAAGGCTTCACAACAGTAAACGGTTCAAATAGGTGTAGGCTGCAGTGTTTATGCAGAGATGAAGACACCTGCCAGAAGGAAGTGGCGAGGAGAATTGCATCAAGCCAGTCTTCAGACTTAAGACCACAACAGTAACAGCTGTACTGCAGCCAGCAGGATCTCCGCTTCCTCCGATGTTGATATTAAGTGAGATGTGGCTGGATGAGGAAGTTCCACAGTTAAAAGTAGCTTTTGTATTTTTGACTCTCACAAGAATATTTTAGAGGGGAAAGTGAACTGCTAGAAAAAGAACTCTATACGTGTGCTAAGTGAGAATCCATTAGTGGCTCATTGTATGTGTACTTGACACTTCCCTCCACAGTCACCAGGTGCAATAAAAGTTACTTAGTTCGTTAGTCGATTTCAGGTCAACGGAAAGTAAAATTACCCTTTGACCTCAGTCCATGTGGATGTAATAAAAGCAGAGTGTAAGCTATTATTGAAGAGGAATGGAAAAACAAATCTGACGATGCCTCATTGAAAGTATGGTCCATGGAACCTTGCAAAACCAGATGGTAAAACTGGTGTCTGAACCCTGGTTCTCCTGAATACTAACCGGCCGCGGTGGCCGAGCGGTTCTAGGCGCTTCAGTCCGGAGCCGCGCGACTGCTACGGTCGCAGGTTCGAATCCTGCCTCGGGCATGGATGTGTGTGATATCCTTAGGTTAGTTAGGTTTAAGTAGTTCTAAGTTCTAGGGGACTGATGACCTCAGATGTTGTCCCATAGTGCTCAGAGCCATTTGAACCATTTGAATCCTGAATACTAGTGTCTCAACAGCCACGCCATCTCATCTCAGCCGGTCCGTTAGTGTCCTTGTTGACTTAGTAACAATCGAGTGTCAGTTCGAGAAAGATGGTGGTCTGAGCTACAGCCCTCCTCGTCTACCACGAAGAGCGTTGAGGAAGCCGTGGTAAAAGGATCGTAACAAGCCTACGCATCGATTCAAATGCACAGTTCGAGCGTGTTCAATCGAAATGATCGCGTAGCCAAAGCAACAGGTGGCCAAGCAGTCACGGGGATGCCCCGGCAGTCAGTCGAAGCGAATCAGAGCAGTGTTGGTGGGGAGAGGAGACGTTCTCCAGGGCAGGCACAATTACAGACGCGATCGCCTTTCACCGCCAGCTTGTGCAATCCGTAATGGCCTGCTCTCCGAGAGGCAATTTGCCAGTGCGGCGTGAGATTGCACGTTGACTTCTTTTTAGTGCGCTGAATGGCTGGTTGCTTCTAAAGAGCGTGCGTGTCAAGCCATGGGAAGTGTCGCCTCGTCCATTTGTTAGTAAATTCAAGGTCTGTTAGCAGATCGCTTGTGTGGTTTAATAGCTTCGTGCACGTATCTTATCTGTAAACGACAGGAAAAAGTTCGTGTTCACTGCATGCTTTAAGACTTCTGCACAGCTCTTGGTATTTTTTCAACTTCTAGATATTCTTCCTCTTTCATTTCTTGTTCTTGCAGTGTTTTTTAGATAGGCCTTATTGTATTCTTTCTCGAATAACGCTAGTTGTGTAGCCTACACCGATGTCTTCAAGTAAGTAGATGTCGATGGAGTGTCTGCGTTCTCTCCTGTGTCATCTTCTGCATTTGAGGGTAGAAATTGCAGCCAACGTCCGGAATAATACGTTGGATATATTCCAATCCTTGGGTCCCCTACCGTTTTTGCCCTCTACAGCTCCCTCAGGTACCACGGAAGTTATTCCCTGATGTCTTACCACATGTATCAGCCTATCTATATTTTTCACACTTACCTCTCTTCTCCCCTTCGAACCCCCTCCCCCCCCCCCCGAAAAAAATTTCTACGTCCTTCTATACATGGTCGGCTGGTTTTTCCACGCAAACGACTCATCATTTGCCGCATACCTCATCTACATCTACATCTACATCCATACTCCGCAAGCCACCTGACGGTGTGTGGCGGAGGGTACACTGAGTACCTCTATCGGTTCTCCCTTCTATTCCAGTCTCGTATCGTTCGTGGAAAGAAGGATTGTCGGTATGCCTCTGTGTGGGCTCTAATCTCTCCGATTTTATCCTCATTGTCTCTTCGGATATATACGTAGGAGGGAGCAATATACTGCTTGACTCCTCGGTGAAGGTATGTTCTCTAAACTTCAACAAAAGCCCGCACAGAGCTACTGAGCGTCTCTCCTGCAGAGTCTTCCACTGGAGTTTATCTATCATCTCCGTAACGCTTTCGCGATTACTAAATGATCCTGTAACGAAGCGCGCTGCTCTCCGTTGGATCTTCTCTATCTCTTCTATCAATCCTATCTGGTACGGATCCCACACTGCTGAGCAGTATTCAAGCAGTGGGCGAACAAGTGTACTGTAACCTACTTCCTTTGTTTTCGGATTGCATTTCCTTAGGATTCTTACAATGAATCTCAGTCTGGCATCTGCTTTACTGACGATCAACTTTATATGATCATACCATTTTAAATCACTCCTAATGAGTACTCCCAGATAATTTATGGAATTAACTGCTTCCAGTTGCTGACCTGTTGTATTGTAGCTAAATGTTAAGGGATCTTTCTTTCTATGTATTCGCAGCACATTACACTTGTCTACATTGAGATTCAATTGCCATTCCCTGCACCATGCGTCAATTCGCTGCAAATCCTCCTGCATTTCAGTACAATTTTCCATTGTTACAACCTCTCAATATACCACAGTATCATTCGCAAAAAGCCTCAGTGAACTTCAGATGTCATCCACAAGGTCATTTATGTATATTGAGAATAGCAACGGTCCTACGACACTCCCCTGCGGCACACCTGAAATCACTCTTACTTCGGAAGACTTCTCTCCATTGAGAATGACATGCTGCGATCTGTTATCTAGGAACTCTTCAATCCAATCACTCAATTGGTCTGATAGTCCATATGCTCTTACCTTGTTCATTAAACGACTGTGGGGAACTGTATCGAACGCCTTGCGGAAGTCAAGAAACACGGCATCTATTTGGGAACCCGTGTCTATGGCCCTCTCAGTCTCGTGGATGAATAGCGCGAACTGGGTTTCACACGATCGTCTTTTTCGAAACTCATGCTGATTCATACAGAGTAGATTTCTAGTCTGCAGAAAAGTCGTTGTACTCGATCATAATACGTGTTCGAAAATTCTACAACTGATAGACGTTAGAGATATAGGTCTATAGATCTGCACATCTGTTCGACGTCCCTTCTTGAAAACGGGGATGACCTGTGCCCTTTTCCAATCCTTTATCGTATAACCGAAGATTAACGAATTCCTTTTAGCACTCATGAGGATGACCTCACACTTTTCGTTATTTAGGGTCAACTGCCACTTTTAGCACCATTCAGATATCTTTTTTAAATCGTTTTGCAGTTTGTTTTGATTTTCTGATGACTTTATTAGTCGATAAACGACAGCGTCATCTGTAAACAACCGAAGACGGCTGCTCAGATTGTCTCCAAAATCGTTTATATAGATAAGGAACAGCAAAGGGCCTATAACACTACCTTGGGGAACGCCAGATATCACTTCTGTTTTACTCGATGACTTTCCGTCAATTGCTACGAACTGTGACCTCTCTGACAGGAAATCACAAATCCAGTCTGATAACTGAGACGATATTCCATAAGCACGCAATTTCACTACGAACCGCTTGTGTGGCAACGTGTCAAAAGCCTTCCGGAAATCCAGAAATACGGAATCGATGTGAAATCCCTTGTCAATAGCACTCAACACTTCATGTGAATGAAGAGCTAGTTGTGTTTCACAGGAACGATGTTTTCTAAACCCATGTTGACTGTGTGTCAATAGGCCGTTTTCTTCGAGGTAACTCATAATGTTCGAACACAATATATGTTCCAAAATTCTGCTGCATATCGACGTTGACGATATGGGCCTGTAATTTAGTGGATTACTACTACTGCCTTTCTTGAAAGTTGGTGTGACCTGTGCAACTTTCCAGTCTTTGGGTACGGATCTTTCGTCGAGCGAACGGTTGTATATGATGATTAAGTATGTAGCTATTGCATCAGCATACTCCGAAAGGAACCTAATTGGTATACAGTCTAGGCCAGAACACTTGCTTTTATTAAGTGATTTAAGTTGCTTCACTACTCCGAGGATATTCACTTTTACGTTACTCATGTTGGCAGCTGTTCTCTATTCGAATTCTGGAATATTTACTTCGTCTTCTTTTGTGAAGGCATTTCGGAAGGCTGTGTTTAGTAACTCTGCTTTGGCAGCACTGTCTTTGACAGTATCTCAGTTGCAGTCGCGTAGAGAAGGCATTGATTATTTCTTGCCGCTAACATACTTCACATACGACCAGAATCTCTTTGGATTTTCTGCCAGGTTTCGAGACAAAGTTTCGTTGTGAAAACTGTTATAAGCATCTCGCTTTTAAGTCCGCGCTAAATTTCGAACTTCTGTAAAAGATCGTCAATATTGGGGGTTTTTCGTCTGTTTAAATTTGGCATGTTTGTTTCGTTGTTTCTGTAACAGTGTTCTAACCCGTTTTGTGTACCACGAAGGATCAGCTCCGTTGTTTGTTAATTTATTAGGTATAAATCTGTTAATTGCTACCGATACTATTTCTTTGAATTGAAGCCACATCTGGTCTATTATTAATTTGGAATGAGTGGAGATTGTCTCCCAGAAAGGCGTCAAGTGAATTTTTATCTGCTTTTTTGAATAGGTATATTTTTCGCTTATTTTTGGAGGATTTGGGGATTACAATATTCAAACTCGCTACGACAACCCTGTGTTCACTAATCCCTGTATCGGTTTTGATGCTCGTTATTAACTCAGGATTATTTGTTGTTAAGAGGTCAACTGTGTTTTCACAACCGTTTACTATCCACGTGGGCTCATGAACTAACTGCTCGAAATAATTTTCAGAGAATGCGTTTAGCACAATTTCGGATGATATTTTATGCGTAGCTCCGGAATTAAACATATCGAGGGTAAATTAAAGTCACCATAAACTTATCAGTCGGGTACGTGTTTGAAATCAAACTCAAGTTTTCTTTGAACCTTTCAGCAACTGTATCATCTGAATTGGGAGGTCGGTAAAAGGATCCAATTATTATTTTATTCCGGTTGCCAACAATGATCTCTGCCCATACTAACTTACAGGAAGTATCTACTTCAATTTCGAGACTAGTTGAACTACTTCTAGTAGCAATAAATACGCCACCGCCAATTGTGTTTCGCCTTATCCTTTCGGAACACCGTTGGGTTCTTCCCAAAAATTTCGGCTGAGCTTATTTCCGGCTTTAGCTAGCTTTCAGTGCCTATAACGATTTGAGCATCGGTGATATCTATTAGCGCTTGGAGCTCTGGTACTTTCCCAGCACAGCTACGACAATTTACAACAGTTAAACCAATGGTTCCTGTATCTACGTTCTTCCTGTGTTCGGCCTGCACCCTTTGTGACTGAAGCCCTTCTTGTGTTTTCCCGAGACATTATTTAAACACAGTTCTTGATATTTTGTAATCAGGCTGGAGAGAGAAAGAGAGACCTGAGACCATTCGTGTTTCCCTTCTCTATACAAATTCAATATCCCCTGTTAGTTCTATGTGGCACGCGTCCCACACGCATGAATAATATTCTAATATGAGTCACACGAATGACTTGTAAGCAAACTGCACTGTAGACTGAAAGCATTTCCCTAGTATTCAAACAATAAACCGAAGTCTGCTATCTCCTTTACCTGCGAGTGAGCCTATGGGATCGTTCCGCTACCAGGTACTTATACGGGCTTACCGATTCCAACAATGAGTCGTTGATATTTAGTTATAGGATACCGCTTTTTCCGTTTTCTGAAGTGCACATTTTTACATTTTTGAACATTTACAGCAAGTTTCCGATCTGTGCACCAATTTGAAATCTTGTCAAGATCCGAATGAATATTTATGCAGTTTTCTCAGACAGAACTTTATTATAGATCATCTGCGAGAAGTCTGAGGCTGCTATTAATATTGTCCGCAATGTCATTAGTACACAACATGAACAGTAAGAGTCCGTGTACCCTTCTCTGGGGTACATCCTATGTTACTTTTTCGCCTGTCGATGGCTCTCCATCGAAGATAACTTGCTGCGTCGTGCCTACCGAGAAATCTTCAACCTAGTCACACATTTAGCTTGATACCCCATAAGATCGTAATTTTTATAATAAGCGTGGTTGTAGTTCTGAGTCAAGTGGTTTTAGGAAATCGAGGAATGTAACTGGTTGCCTTGATCTATCGTTTTCACGATGTAAGAAAAGTGCGAGTTGGGTTTCACACGATCGAAGTTTTCGGAATCCACGCTACTTGGCTAGGTCGTTCTATTCAGGATAGCACATTATGTTTGGGCTCAGAATATTTTCTAAGATTATACAACAAATGCGTGTCAAAGAAATTGGACGGCAGTTTTGTGGATCACTTCTGTTACTCTGCTTTTAGCCTTTTGTGCTTTCTTCCAACCACTGGGATCTACGGAAGATTGTGATTCAAACCGGGCTCAACTCAGCCGCAAATTCGGTGTAGAATCTGACACAGATAGCACCGAACCCTATAGTTCTGTTACGTTTTGTCGATGTCAACTGTTTCCATGGCTCTGAGCACAATGGGACTCAACATCTGAGGTCATCAGTCCCCTAGAACTAAGAACTACTTAAACCTAACTAACCTAAGGACATCACATACATCCATGCCCGAGGCAGGATTCGAACCTGCGACCGTAGCAGTCGCGCGATTCTCGACTGTAGCGCCTAGATCCGCTCGGCCACCAAGGCCGGCTGTCAACTGTTTCTGAACACCACGGACAATAATATCCACAACACTTATCTTTGCAGTCGTACGAGAGTTAAACTGGGACAGTAACCCTGGATTTCTTTTTGCAAAGCAACGTTTGACGCTGTTCCGCGTTTCTGCTTTTGCTGTGTTACCCTTAGTTTCAGTTTCTGCCCCGTCCATGAGCCTCTGGACACTAACTTTTGAACCACAAACACATATTCGCATTTCTTTTGATTTTAAAGACCCTTTGATGCTATTCAGTTATTATGCCAACGGCTTTGCCGCAATAGTAACACCGGTTTCCGTCAGATCTCCTAAGTCAAGCGCTGTCGGGCTGGGCTAGCAATTGGATGGGTAACCATCCGGTCTGCCGAGCCCTGTTGGCAAGCGGGCTGCATTCAGCCCTTGTGAGGAAAACTGAGGAGCTACTTGATAGAGCAGTAGCGGCTCCGGTCTCATAAACTGACATACGGCAGGGAGAGCGGTGTGCTGACCACATGCCCCTCCGTATCCGCATTCAGAGACGCCTATGGACTGAGGATGATACGGCGGCCTGTCGCTACCGTTGCGCATTCATGGCCTGTTCGGGCGGAATTTAGTTTTTTTTTCTTTATTCAATTATGGTAGTCGTTGAAAGCTTCACGCATTGTCCTCTCGACAGTCAATCGCTTTTCTTTCGGTATCTCCCTATCTCGAGCCCTACTCTGTATCAAACGTGTTATGCAGTAGCCTCTGTTCCTTTAGAACCTCGGAGGGTTCCTCCCATCATGAACTATTCTATTAGTTACTGTCAAGTACATGGTAAACTATTCTTCCAAACCTGAGCCATATATCTTGTACTTGCTCCTCTCCAGAGCAAAATGTTTCGAATTCTATTCTGAGATGTGACACTACTGCCTGTTCATCTCGTTTGCTTAAAATATCCTCCTGGTTGTTCCATTTGCCCTTTGTACTTTGTTAGGCACTAGTACTACAACTGTCTTACAGGCACTGACACCGGTTTCTACGTGTACATCATCAGAAAGCTCAGCGCTGTTTATTGCTACTTGATCAATATACACTCCTGGAAATGGAAAAAAGAACACATTGCCACCGGTGTGTCAGACCCACCATACTTGCTCCGGACACTGCGAGAGGGCTGTACAAGCAATGATCACACGCACGGCACAGCGGACACACCAGGAACCGCGGTGTTGGCCGTCGAATGGCGCTAGCTGCGCAGCATTTGTGCACCGCCGCCGTCAGTGTCAGCCAGTTTGCCGTGGCATACGGAGCTCCATCGCAGTCTTTAACACTGGTATCATGCCGCGACAGCGTGGACGTGAACCGTATGTGCAGTTGACGGACTTTGAGCGAGGGCGTATAGTGGGCATACGGGAGGCCGGGTGGACGTACCGCCGAATTGCTCAACACGTGGGGCGTGAGGTCTCCACAGTACATCGATGTTGTCGCCAGTGGTCGGCGGAAGGTGCACGTGCCCGTCGACCTGGGACCGGACCGCAGCGACGCACGGATGCACGCCAAGACCGTAGGATCCTACGCAGTGCCGTAGGGGACCGCACCGCCACTTCCCAGCAAATTAGGGACACTGTTGCTCCTGGGGTATCGGCGAGGACCATTCGCAACCGTCTCCATGAAGCTGGGCTACGGTCCCGCACACCGTTAGGCCGTCTTCCGCTCACGCCCCAACATCGTGCAGCCCGCCTCCAGTGGTGTCGCGACAGGCGTGAATGGAGGGACGAATGGAGACGTGTCGTCTTCAGCGATGAGAGTCGCTTCTGCCTTGGTGCCAATGATGGTCGTATGCGTGTTTGGCGCCGTGCAGGTGAGCGCCACAATCAGGACTGCATACGACCGAGGCACACAGGGCCAACACCCGGCATCATGGTGTGGGGAGCGATCTCCTACACTGGCCGTACACCACTGGTGATCGTCGAGGGGACACTGAATAGTGCACGGTACATCCAAACCGTCATCGAACCCATCGTTCTACCATTCCTAGACCGGCAAGGGAACTTGCTGTTCCAACAGGACAATGCACGTCCGCATGTATCCCGTGCCACCCAACGTGCTCTAGAAGGTGTAAGTCAACTACCCTGGCCAGCAAGATCTCCGGATCTGTCCCCCATTGAGCATGTTTGGGACTGGATGAAGCGTCGTCTCACGCGGTCTGCACGTCCAGCACGAACGCTGGTCCAACTGAGGCGCCAGGTGGAAATGGCATGGCAAGCCGTTCCACAGGACTACATCCAGCATCTCTACGATCGTGTCCATGGGAGAATAGCAGCCTGCATTGCTGCGAAAGGTGGATATACACTGTACTAGTGCCGACATTGTGCATGCTCTGTTGCCTGTGTCTATGTGCCTGTGGTTCTGTCAGTGTGATCATGTGATGTATCTGACCCCAGGAATGTGTCAATAAAGTTTCCCCTTCCTGGGACAATGAATTCACGGTGTTCTTATTTCAATTTCCAGGAGTGTATTTACATCATGAGTGGGCTTCCGAACAATCTGTTCTAGGTGATTGCCAGAAAACGCACTTAGTAATGCTTTTCAAGACGTCTTGTCACGCCACCCCCTACAAAACTGTAATGTTCACAGTTGGTTGTTGGGTGATTAACGTCTCCTTTAAAGATGACAGAGATTAAGGAACTTACCTACTTTGTGAATAAAAATACACACGACACTGGTAAAATCATCTATAATATTTCTTATTTATTTGTAAACCGGCTTTCGGCTGTTACGTCAACGTCAGGTGCAAAGATAAATATGTGGTGCAGTGAAATTTTTGAATAATCAAAGATTTTAATCTACTGCGTCACCTTTTCCAAAGATGAAAAATGTTAATATAAGATTCAAGAATAAAATGAGAGAAATTATTTCACTGAAAATATGATGTAACATTATTTAACTAAGATAAAAATGTGACACTTTAACTAATGAACCGTATAACAAATTACACAGAAGAAAATGATTTGAATAATAAACTCTGGTGACATGCCCCAAGGGTGTGGCCGAATAAAAAGAGATAGTATTGTCTTTAACAACTCCTCAACTATGAACAGACAAGATATACCAGTGAGATTAAACAGGTAAGTGGAGCAGCTATGATTATACAAAGTAAATCTTTCCAAGTAAGTCTTTGGAAAAGGAGCTACTCTGTAGATGCACTAATTTAAAATCTTCGATCCTCCAAAAATTCCACAGCATCACATATTTTTCTGATGATAGCGTAACAGCCGAAAATCGCTTTGTGAACTAAATAATAAATATTATATAATATTCCAACAGTGACTTGTGTGTTCTAATTCCTTATGCATAAAATATTCTACCAAAGACCGAGGGAACAGACAGTCTGCGCAGTTAAATGTGCCAACACAGCAAAATTATCCATTATTTACAGGAGGTTAATAAAACAAAAAGCAAAAGCTGATCAGCATATTTGGTTCAACAGCCGGTGTATTCAGAAGAATCTCGTTTCGAAATATCTGCGGGTAAGACTAACGTCGATGACTGCTGCTTCTAAGAAGGCAGCAGACTTTGCACAGAAATTATGGATGAAAGGAAAAATGAAATGGTGCTACAGTACAGCATACCTGAAATTGACGCATACACGTATTTCGGCCCTTATACAACCAGTGGAGTTCGATATATTGTACAGTGAACTGAGACAGGAAGTTAATGATGTCGTACGTACCACGTACGAAAAGCAGACGGCTAAACTTAGTAAACTATTCAGCAGTAACAAACATCTAACCTCGTTTCTAGTGCCCCAGCAGCTAAAGAACAACGAGTTCTAAATAGTGAGAGAAAATAATATCGTAGCAATCATATCAGACAAAGGAAGTTGTCTTAATGAAAAAATGTAACTATATTAGCAGAGTGGAAGGTTTCATAAACTCCATCATCATCCAACAGAGCGGAAAGATCACACACAGTTCTATAATGACAACATTAAAAGTGTTATTGAACTGTTTAAAACTATAATATTAGACTCTGAGACCTACTTTCTCACCGACATGAATCCCATAGCCCTCAGAATGTATGGCCACCCTATATTCCATAAAGATATTATCACAATCCGTCCTGTGGTGTTGGGTTGGGTTGTTTGGGGAAGGAGACCAGACAGCGAGGTCATCGGTCTCATCGGATTAGTGAAGGACGGGGAAGGAAGTCGGCCGTGCCCTTTCAAAGGAACCATCCCGGCATTTGCCTGGAGCGATTTAGGGAAATCACGGAAAACCTAAATCAGGATGGCCGGACGCGGGATTGAACCGTCGTCCTCCCGAATGCAAGTCCAGTGTGCTAACCACTCGTCCTGTGGTGTCATCAACATCTTAGGATGTTGAGTATTTATTGTACTTATGCACAGCTACTACTAGACAACTTCAGAAATTCCTCAAGCAGCTAAATTCTAAGCATAACAGTATAAAATTCGCAATGGTGATTGGAGGTAACTTCATAAATTATTCAGATCTAAACATATACATCAGTGATCATATTAATTCTTTCAAGATTTGTAGGAAACCTACCACCACAGATATTGTAATAACTGCCATTTCTCACAAGCAGTGACCTATAAACATACTGCCTTTCATTCAACGACAGATAATCTAATATCCATCCTCATGAATGAAGACAACTCCCAAATGGAATCAAATGCAGTCAGACAAATAACTCCTACCTTGGTGGACTTCGTAATGCGCAAAAATCAGAACCAACAGATGTAGTCTCTTCTTTACCGTACTCTCCACCCAGCGCCTCAAGAACGCAATAAACGATGCAGAGTTCCTTACTTAGAGAAAGTCTCACTGAATGTAGCCAGAAGGCTTAAATACAGGAACTTTAAAACATCACTTTAGGTGCACAACACTGTTGGACGATTTTTTGCCCAATGATGAAGACAACAATCCAACTCTGAAGAGTAGAATACACGAAATCGCTTGCAATTGTGGCGAATTCTATGTGTGTCAATCTGGCAGGGAGTATGCACCCTGTTGAGGGAATTCCATAGGAGTTAAAAAATTAGAAAAAAATGGACCCTTCTTTTGCAGACCACCTGCACAAGGAAGGCCGTAGCAACAAGGTGCAACATGAAGGTTCGCAGGAGAGCTTCTGTGAAGTTTGGAAAGTAGGAGACGAGGTACTGGCGGAAATAAAACTGTGAGGACGGGGCGTGAGTCGTGCTTGGGTAGCTCAGGGCAAAGGTCCTGAGTTCGAGTCTCGGTCCGGCACACAGTTTTAATGTACCAGGAAGTTTCATGAAGTATTACATCACATCCATAAAAGAAGGAAGATAAATTAACGTGAAATGGAAATTAAAAAGCATATGTCCATCTGTCCAAGCTTAGTACTGAATGACCATACACAGTTCACTTACACGCCACTTCCAACTACGGGTACTGCTCGTAGTCTCACCCAGGCCACGTCGTAAACTACCCCTATTACTCACATGGCTCTTTCCTTTATTCGAGTTACTATAATTTTTCTTGTCCTGTTAAAAAATTTTACTTTGCATAATTACAGCTGCTTCACTTACCTGCCTAATCTCACCAGTATATATTGATTGATTAGTAATTTAGGACCTGTTGAAGGCCAAATTTTTTTACCGTATTTTGTTCATCCATACCCCTTGAACACCTCGCCAAAGTTTATTGTTCAATTTATTTTCTTCTTTGGACAATTGTTGTAGTCTGTTATATAGTTCATTAGTTAATGTGTCACATTTTTATCTTAGTTAAATAATGTTACATCGTATTTTCAGTGAAATAATTCCTCTCGTTTTATTGCTGAATCTAATGTTAACATTTCTCATCTTTGGAAACGAAGATAGAGACAGTAGTTCAACATCTCTGAGCCCACAAAAATTTCACTGCACCACACTTTTACCTTTGTACCCGAATTGGCGAAACGGCCGAAAATCGCTTCGTGAAAGAAATGATAAATATTGTAGAATATTAGACCAGCGTCGTGTGAATTTTCATTCATAATGTATAAAATATTCTACCAAGGACCAACGGAACAGTCAATAAATGCATTTTACTTACTATTGAACTTGGGCTTTCTCTCAAGTTTTCGTTGTGTCGAGTAGTAGTTACATCGCCTCCTTAATTATTTGTTGGCCAATTTCTGTCTGCCCTTACAATTTTTACCTTCTATTGCTTCCTCTAGTACCAAAAAAGTTAATCCTTAAGGCGTGAAAAGATCCCCTATCGTCCTGTCACTTCTTCTTGTCAATGTTTTAGTGTTTCTACAGTCGCCAATACCGCGGAGAACCTCGTCATTTCTCATCAGCCAACCTAATGTTTTTAACATTTTGCTGTAGTACATCTTCAACGCTTATATTCTCTTCCTTTACGTCTTTCCCACAGTCGACGATTCGCATCCGTACAATGCTGCGCTCCCAGCGCAAGTTCACCCAAATTTGTTTCTCAAAATTAAGGCCGATGTTAATAGCAGCAGACGTCTTTTGGCAAGGAATGCGCTCTTTGCCTGTGCTAGTGTGCTTTTTATGTCGTCCTTGCTTCGTCCGTCATGCGTAACTTTGCTTGCACGGTAGCAGAAATCCTCCACGCCGTCTACTACGTGGGCCCCAAATTTGACGCCGATAATCTCGTTTCTGCTACTACTAGTGACTTTTGACCTTATTCGGTTTATTCTTAGTTTTACCATTTTTGATTTCGGCAGGGACGGGCAGAGTACACAGTGTCTGCTGAGCTCAGCTGCGCCAGACCGGCGATAACGGTACCTCCTGTGTCGGCGGCGGCGGATGCTGAGCGGCGCGGAGCGGCGTTCCGTAGAGCTGGCGCGGGGGTTGACGCTCGCCAGGGTTCGATGACACGTCCTCCGGCGCGCGTCGCCGCCACTCACCGCGGATGCCAGAGTGTGCTCTACTGGTTCTGTGTTAAGTGTACGGCGAGGACCACGAGTTTCGTTACCGTCGGAGAAAAACGAAAAGTTCCTTGTATCCGTTTTCGAAACTACCGTGGCGTCGAGCGAATTTCGTACACGTATCAGCGGCCACAATGCACGCGTTCTCAGAGCGCGAGGCAAAGTACTCTACCTACTGGTCCAATGATGAACTGGGAAACGTTTATTGATAGACAAGATCAAATTTCTACGCTAATACAGTTTTCTATATAAACTCCTAATTCTCTAGATAGAGCAATCTGTTCGAGTACTGATCCATGACAGACTCGTGGCCGTTTCAGGCAAATACCAGGTTAGCTGGTAGTGTGGCAGTGGGAGGCCCAATTGGAAACATTTCGACTGGATTTTTATTTCCGGCATTTGTCATACAACGAATCTCCAGAATACCTTTGTCACACTAACTGGATGTTGGGAACTATTTTTAGTTTAATTCTGGGATGATATGTCCAAGACAATATATCGAAGACTAGAGTATGTAAAAGTCTACTTGTTTACGTGCACATAACAACATGTGCAGTGTGCCTATGTCACTGTCGATCGTTGCGTCATGAGTCTACACTATCAAAACCGGGGTAAAACTAGGGTAGTCAGACCTTGCTTTGACCGGCAAGACAGAGTTGCAATTGTCACGAGTCCTACATTATGAAAACTAGCCTAAAGTAAGGGTCGCCAGCGTTGCTTTGACCGACGAGACAGGGCTAAAATTGTCAACCAATTATTAATGCCTTGTAGATGTCTGATCTTCGTTCAGAAATATTCAGAGCTGGACCACTGCATTGGAAACCGCGCACCACTAACAATTCATAGAGTACACCACCTCCAGCTGGCTCGTAGTGCATTTTCACGGAAACAAATCTACAGGGTGATAGTTATTGAACTATATGAAATAAAATCGTCATAAATTCTTAACAGTTTGCGTTAGGACGTTCAAAGTGCACCGTTGGCCGCGGGGCATGATGGGAATTAGTATGCGCATGCGACTTGTTGTTGTCAGCCACTTCTATTTGCATGGGTTCGTCAATGAGCAAAATGGTACATTTGGGGGACAGAGAATCCGCATTTCAAGAGCGAGCAGTGTCTTCATCTTCAACAGTTGCTGTGGTGTGCAATGTCCAGCCACGGAGTAATCGGTGCGATATTCCTTGATGGCATAGTGACTACCGAACGGTACGTGAATGTTTTGGAATATGATTTCATCCGCATTATCCAAACTGGCCCTGATTTCGACAAGATGTGGTTCATGCAAGACGGAGCTCGACCCCATCGAAGCAGGAGAGTAATGTCCTGGAGGAGCACTTCGCGGACCGCGTTCTGGCTCTGGGATGCCCAGAGGCCACTGGCATGAGCCTCGATTGGCCCCACCACATTCTCCGGATCTGAACATATCCGACTTCCCTTAGTAGAACTATATTAACGAAAAGGTGTACAGCAAGAACCCCAAAACCATTGCTGAGCTGAAAACAGCCATTCAGGAGGTCATCGAGAGCATCGATGTTCCGAAACTTCAGCGGGTCATGCAGAATTTTGCTATTTGTTTGCGCTTCATCATCGCAAATGATGGCAGGCATATCGAGCATGTAACAACTTAAATCTGAATATCTGTAGTGACGTTTGAATGTTGAATAAAATGTGTGCACGCCATAGTTTGTAACTAATTTACGTTTTATTTTTTTCATACAGTTCAATAATTGTCACCTTTTATTCTACTGGACTCAACTGAACAACACTGAGCGATTTACTTTGATGGAACACTTCCTCCATCTGGCTCCTGGCTCCTCGCTTTGCTTTGAAGCCTCTTACTGCCGAGCATGTGCACCCTCACGAAAAATCAACACTCGCTTCGCAAAGCGGAAGATGATTAAACAAAATTTCGAACATGTACGCTGGAACTCAAAGTTGAGGCTTGTATCCTGTCTGTGTTCGAAACCATCTTAGTTCTTCACGAAGGATTACGAACTCCCCACTTCAGGAATGCCGAACACTTTGAAACAACACCTCCATCCCAAACGGCCTACGACTAGTCTCATACAGCCACGACGGTTGCCGATCAGAACATCAATTTTACGAGCTTCAAGCAACTCAATAAAGTTGTTTCACATCCAGTCTTTCAGCCATTCATACTGAGGGGCAGAAATTTCCCCTTCTACTTCCACTAATGTTTGTAAAATTGTACTATTTTTCCAGGTGCTGCGGAAGGTTATTTCCAACAGTTGCGAAATTCAAGAGGAGTAAAAACCTAGCTGACAAACAGAAGCTGAACGAAGCGAAAATGAGCGTAAGGAGAGCAATGAGAGAAACGTTTAATGATTTCGAAGGTAAGACGTTGTCAACCGACCTGAGTAAAAACCCTGAGAGATTTTGGTCGTATGTAAAATCAGTAAGTGGGTCAAAATCATCTACTCATTCTCTCTGCGACCACACCGGCACCGAAACGGAAGATAACAGAGAGAAGGCCGAAATACTGAATTCGGTCTTCTGGAGTTGTTTCACCGCGGAAAGTCGTAACACTGTACCTCCTTTCAATCATCGTGCGAACGTCGAAATGGCAAATACTGAGATAACCGATCGCGGAATTGAAAAGCAGCTATAACCGCTTAGCAGTGGAAAGGCTTCAGGACCAGACACCAATAACATTCTATAAAGATTATGCGAAAGAACTTGCTCCCCTTCTAGCATTATTTTATCGTAGATCGCTTGAGCAATGAAAGGTACCTACCGACTGGAGAAAAGCGCATGTAATTCCCGTTTTTAAGAAAGGCCGTAAGACAGATCCACACAATTAGAGGCCTTTATCGTTGACGTCAATCTGTTGTAGAACTATGGAACATGTTCTATGCTCAATAATTAAGGCGTTCTTGGAAAATGGTCATCTCCTCTATATAAATCAACATGGATTCCGCAAACAGAGATCCTGCGGAACTCAGCTCGCTCTGTTCCTCCATGAGACCCACAGCGCAGTGGACAACGGCGCTCAGGCTGATGCCGTGTTCACTGATTTCAGTAAGGCGTTTGACACCGTCCCGCATTGCCGTTTAATGAAAAAAAAAAATACGAGCATACGGAATATCGGAGTATACCTGCGATTGGATTCAAGACTTTCTTGCAGATAGAACTCAACACGTCGATCTTAACGGAACTAAATCCGCAGATATAAAGGTAATAACCGGAGTACCACAGGGAAGTGTGATAGAACCGTTGCTGTTCTCAATATATGTGTTATAGTAGAAAGCATCGGATATTCTTTAAGGCTATTCGCAGATGATGTAGTTGTTTATACCCAAGTAGCAACGCCAGAAGATAGTAAGAATTTGCAGAACGACCCGCAGAGAATTGATGAATGGTGCAGACTCTGGCAGTTCACCCTGAACGTAAATAAAAGTAACATATTGCGTACACATAGGAAAAGAAATCCATTACTGTACAGCTACATTATTGATGACAAACAGCTGGAGACAGCGTCTAGCGTATGATATCTAGGCGTAACTATCCAGAGCGACCTTACGTGGAATGACCATATAAAACAGATAGCGGGAAAAGCAGACACAAGAATCAGATTCGTCGGAAGAATCTTAAGGAAATGTAACTCATCCATGACAGAAGTGGCTTATAAAGAGCTTGTTCGTCCGATTCTTGAATATTGTTCATTTATCTGGGATCCCTATCAGGTAGGACTAATAGAGGAGATAGGGGAGATCCAACGAAGAGCTGCGCGTTCCGTCACGGGATCGTTTAGCTGATGGGAGAGCGTTACGTAGATACTAAATAAACTCCACTGGCAGGCGTTACAAGAGAGACGTTGTGCATCACGGAGAGAATTACTATTGAAATTTCGGGACAGCACTTTTCAGGAGGAGTCAGACAACATATTACTTTGCCCCACATACATCTCGCGTATTGACTACGAGGAGAAAATTCGAGAAATAGAGCCAATACTGAGGCTTACCGACAATCATTCTTCCCACGCACTATTCGCGAATGGAACAGGATTGGAGGGATCAGATAGTGGTACCGAAAACACCCTCCGCCACACACCATTAGGTGGCTTGCGTAATATGATGTAGATGTGGAAAACACCTGTCGACACACGAAAGTCACTATCTGCGACAGAAACCACTAATACGGACTACGGAAAGCGCGACCATCATTTTTGAGGTGGGCATCCCCCCTCCCAGGAGATAACAAACTATCTCACGTCCTTACAGTAGCCAAGAGAATGAGCGGTCAGATTCGAACAGGAACGATGTGGTACATGAGGACGAGGATGTACAGTAATGTAGCTGCACTTTGATACTCAAATGATTTGAACGAAACGAAGCCAGTGAGAGCCATTGAAATAGGATAAGTCCTGGAGAGTTGGACTGGACTAGAGCAGTTTCCGCTACTGGTGAGGAAGCTCTTTTGTGGACAAATGTGGTGAAGAAGTGTTGCTGTTATTTTCGTGTTAATTCTGGAGAAACATCAAATTCCCTATTTTGGTAACTTTACCGTGTAGTTCAATAACTTTAGTATTAAGGCTTGGTTTGCATAATGTCGATGGTTTTTCTTTTCCTGCACTCTTGAAAATTCTGTAGGCATGAATCGAACCTGGCCACCGTGATTGCTACCTGTAAATAGAAGTCGAAATAGGTCATCTCTCCCAGACAATTGGCTCTGAGCACTATGGGACTTAACCTCTGAGGTCATTAGTCCCCCAGAACACAGAACTACTTAAACCTAACCAACCTAAGGACATCACACACACCCATGCCCGAGGCAGGATTCGAACCTGCGACCGTAGCGGTCGCGCGGTTCCAGACTGTAGCGCCTAGAACCGCTCGGCCACCCTGGCCGGTAGGGCCAGTATTATTTGGGAGTGATCGAGCACGTGTTTTAATGTGTGAGAGATATACCACAGTTAAATTTAGCTCAAGGCATGCGGAATAATCCCACCGAATATGACTGCAGTCTCCGACTGTGCTTATTTGTGGGAAGATACAAATGGAAGAGCAGAATCTCACACAAAGGCCAACCAACCACTTCAAAGCTCATTAGAAGGCCTAAGAATCATCAGAAGAGTGGAGTTATTAGCACAAGTCAAATATCTTCACTGACATAACTTCGGATTCTACTCCTATTAAACCTAAAACTTCTAAGATTACCACTTCAAAACTGAGTATTCTTAAGCCAACACAGGCGAAACTTTTGGAAGAAATATTATTTGGCCCTTTTACTGATAAAACCATGAATTTTAAGAGAAAGGCAGCAACTATATTCAGAGTGCTCAGCTGTGCTCCAAAAGTTTGAAACTGTAAACAAGAGGGATGAGAAGAGAAAAAAGTAGGAAAAAAGCACAAGAAAGAACTGGTGAAGCGAAAAATAGACCGAAGCAGCTCAAAAAGGAAGATACTGCAGATAGCTCACTGTGTTCATCAGCTACAGAAAGCTACAACATTGAAGACTTTGTAGAAGATTACAAAAGTAACTTGATGAACGCGATGAAGATGAATGTGCTGGGTGTGGTGAAATCTATTACGAAACTAATAAAAAGGACGACTGGATTCAGTGTGTCTCCTGTTCACGATGGTCACATCAGCGTCATTCAACATTAGTAATAAGTGTAATTGCTGTGGTGAGGGAAACATACGCTAACGCTTGAACAAAACCAACAACTCCTTAGTAAAACCAGTGTTCAATAAAGGTTTATAATAAACTGATAAAATTGTTTTGGAGTAATACATTTAATAGTATTCTGTGTTCATTACGTTATACGTAATTGTAGTTGACTTTTTCCTTCGTGTATAGCCATTTTTATATGGTCCGTTTCTCCCCACACACTGGTCCAGCTCACCCATACGCCTATGTGTGAGACGGACCACTCATATATGTTTTAATTTTATCACTTCTGTTGCATTTTAAGTGGCAGTGCCTTAATAACAAATTGTACTTAATTTTATATGACACTATACATCAACACGCTGCCAAAGTAAAAAAGTTGAAAAACACACAAATTTTATGCTGAAGAAAAAAAGTGGTCCAAGTCCCCTGGACTTAACCTACCTTCTAAGTTACTAAACCAGTGGAAGTCATAGAGATTAAGTGCCTTGGTGGCTACGTGGGCTAGAGTTAAATGCCCGATACATTCTAGATTAATTCATGTTCTATCAGTTAAAGAGAGCTTCACCTCTGGTCATTCTTTGTGTGCATGAAAAATAAAAGCTGTACCATGGTTCGGATATCACAGTAAATTGTAGGTGTCCCTATAGATAGGTAGACAAGAGTTGGCGTAGTTGACTGGCAGAAGGAACTCAATAGTTCAACATTTCCAATAAATCCAATACACAAAATTGTTGAGGCTTTCGTGGCCACTTGTTGACAAACTGCCTATTGGCTTCTGTCTCGGGTTCTTCGGCCGACGTTCATCTAATGATTTTTCTGACGTTTCGCCAGCACGAGTGGCTGGCATTGTCAAAGCTTCACCCTCCATTGCCGGTGGTGAACTGGAGCCGAACTCGCGGGCGCAGACTATATGTACCTGGCGCGCCAACGTCCGAGGGCTTCTCCGCGGTCATTTCCGGTGCGGTTCTCCTCTTGCTACCTGCGACGGTCGTTCGCTGCAGTACGGGAAGCCAGGATCCGTTGACCTTAAGGCTTTCCTCTTTCTTGTTCAAACTGTTCGCGTGTTTTTGTATTTCTACAGCTTCTCTGAACAAGCGCGTGTGATAGTGGTTCTCTACAGCCAGAACTTCCGTGTCGGCGAATTTTATTACGTGGTCGGTCTCATTCAGTGAATGAGACCGACCACGTAATAAAATTCGCCGACACGGAAGTTCTGGCTGTAGAGAACCACTATCACACGCGCTTGTTCAGAGAAGCTGTAGAAATACAAAAACACGCGAACAGTTTGAACAAGAAAGAGGAAAGCCTTAAGGTCAACGGATCCTGGCTTCCCGTACTGCAGCGAACGACCGTCGCAGGTAGCAAGAGGAGAACCGCACCGGAAATGACCGCGGAGAAGCCCTCGGACGTTGGCGCGCCAGGTACATATAGTCTGCGCCCGCGAGTTCGGTTTCAACATAAACAAAGCTACAGGGGCAGTGTTCCTGGACATCGAAAAGGCTTTCGACCGTCTATGGCACAACGGCCTCATTCGCAAACTCAGCGACGCGGGATTCCCCGACGGGCTGCTGCGTCTCATACACTCATACCTCACAGACAGGAGTTTCAACACTGATGTGCAGGGAAAACAATCAACACGACACGGTATACACGCGGGAGTACCCCAGGGAAGCATCCTAGGGCCCCTACTGTTTAACCTCTACATAAACGATCTCCCAACCACACACAACACAATGATGGCAATCTACGCGGATGACACAGCCATCCTTGCGCAAGATTGGAAACCATCAAACATTACGTCACGCCTACAGACTGCACTCAGAGTGGCCGAGCCTTGGTTGGAGAAATGGCGTGTTAGAGTAAACGTCGACAAGTGCGAAGCCGTTCTGTTCACTAGAAGACCGAAGCAACTGCGCAAACACCGTTACTGCAGACCAATAACCCTACATGCACGCCCAATACGTTTCCGCGAGAAAGTCAAATACCTCGGTGTCTGGCTGGACCGGAAATTACTCTGGGGGGACCACATACAACACATGACCAACCGAGCTAGCGCGAGGCTCAAACAGCTCTATCCTATGCTCAACAGGCGTAGCACACTGAACAGAAGGGTGTCGAGGTCCATGTACATGACACTTATCCGACCCCTGATGACGTACGCAGCTCCTGTCTGGGGATACGCTGCGCCTACACGCCTGCGCCGTCTGCAGCTCATACAAAACAAAGTACTCAAAATCATAAGCAATGCTCCACGATACACACGCATCGCGGACCTTCACCGGGAATACCGACTTGAGACTCTCACGGAGGTAATCCACAAACTCACCACAAGACTATACAGAAACTCCAGACATTCGCAGAACCCGTTTATTCTGAATCTGGGGAACTACGACCACAACCATAGATGGAAACATAAAAGACCAAAAGATATACTTGTAAGGGCATAACATCTATGGCCAAGCATACGCAAACATAACGGCACAGGCGAGCCCCTGTAAAGCAGACGCTATTACTGGATATCCAGCTGAAATACACTGCCGAACAACTGGCATCACACAGGGAAGCCGTACCGTACACTGCATGCAAACAAGCTCCACACATCCCCCACACAGTGAGACGATCTATGGCCGATCTCCCACTACTGTATAACGATCTTGATTGTTCCAGGAATGTAGCAGCTGCAGCCACTGGGATACATCGCCATCGCTTGTCACGGTAATGATGCATGATACCCATACTAACAAATCCAACCTTGCATGAGCTATCGCAGCTAGTAAGCCACTACTGCTCTTACTACCCATCCCACTGTCGCAGAGGTTTTTTTCCCACGGCACGAGCCATGGCACTTTTTTCCCTCTGCTCTTCAAATCGCTACCCTCACTCGCGTTTCGTCCACTATCTATCACCTGATGGACCGTGTTAATGCGTAGTCTTACCCAGACGCACGGACAACATCACAGCCCAGCATCCTGTGATCCACTTACTAGATAACTAACATGTTTTACGGAGGTGACAGTAGAACTTTTGGTTTGGTCACCACGTTGGTGCGGGCGTGGAGGGGCCCCATCTCTATTTTAAAAAAAAAAAAGTTCGGCTCCAGTTCACCACCGGCAATGGAGGGTGAAGCTTTGACAATGCCAGCCACTCGTGCTGGCGAAACGTCAGAAAAATCATTAGATGAACGTCGGCCGAAGAACCCGAGACAGAAGCCAATAGGCAGTTTGTCAAATCCAATACAGCTGTGTAGTATTCAAACCAACCTTCCGGTTGATGACCACTTAAGAATATGAAGTAGCATGTAATTGATGAAAAAGATTATCAACTCGAAAAAGCAAGAGTTGATAAATCTGAGAACTACTGAACTATCGTGTTGTGTTGGCAGAAGAGCCAACACCGTGTTACGATTGGGGGCCGAAATGCACGCGTTTTAGCTCACGCAGGCTGGCGTGAGGAGGGAAGAACTATACTGACGTGAGGTCTGGAACATGACAAGGAATGAGAATTCAGAAAGCGGACGTAATTAGTTTGATACTTAACATTAATCCATTAATGATGAAAGTCGCTCTTGACGGTACATGATTCACAATATTATCTGTTCAGAATAGTAACTGAATATGGCGCCTTGCTAGGTCGTAGCAAATGACGTAGCTGAAGGCTATGCTAAACTAGTCTCTCTAGACCTCCCGTGTGGCGGCGCTTGGTCTGCAATCACTGATAGTGGCGACACGCGGGTCCGACGTATACTAACGGACCGCGGCCGATTTAAAGGCAACCACCTAGCAAGTGTGGCGTCTGGCGGTGACACCACATATCGGCTAACCGCTAGCTAATGTACAGGAAGAAAGAGTTGTAAGAACACCGGAAGTGGAAGAATAACAAGTATGTAGATAGATGGGTCATTTTCAATGCTTAATGGAGTTAATGAAAGGTCAAAGAATGTAATTAAGTTTTAACATAAGCGTCAAGTAAGGCTATAGTTTGTGGACATTATTATCTTACTGTTGTGCCTAGGAAATGATTAAGGAAGTTAACATTTCAGAAGAGTTATAAAAGCGAAAGATCAACGAAGACTAGATCTAAGACGTGGTGACTGTTGGTGCTCGTGTCAAGATCTTCGGCCGATGGTCGCTTAGCAGATTTTGTGACGTTTCGCCAGCACGACTAGCTAGCATTGTCAAGCGTTCGCTCTCCACTGCTGGTGGCGGACCTCACCCACATTCCGCCACCTGAAATGGAGGATGTATCTTTGACAGCGCTAGCCACTTGTGCTGGCGAAACATCAGAAAGAGCACTAACGATCCCTACAGGCAAGACGTCAATAAGTTGCCACGAAGACCTGAACAGTTTCAGGAAAATACTACATTTGTTCAGGTGGGGTTTTGAAATTGTCTTTTACAGTATTCGAGTCCATGGTCGTAAAAAGAACTGTGGAAATGTGTGACCATATTGGCAAAAAATTTCGCCCATTTTCTCCTGAAAACCTATTTGACAATTTGCAAGAACCGGTTTTCATGAAGGAAAGTACAAATGTTCTCCAGTTCCATAGATCCTCTTCTTCAACATCTGTTAAAAACAAAGGTTACTAGTAGACCATATATTGGTTGCAAGCAGTCTGGTTCCATCTGCAAATGGAAGGGTCACTGCACAGTGACTTGCGAAGTGTGTATGTAGATGTAGAAATCAGTATGTGATGAAAATTAGAACTACCCTCCACCATGTTGCTAATGTGGCTTATTTAGTAAAGACTGAATTTTCTCATTTTGAGAAGACAGAAGTGTCGATCTGTTTTTCTTACCAAAAAACCTTCAAAAGCTAAAAACGTATAAATTTTTGTTTATTTGAAACCGATTTCGACAGACTTTCCTGTCATCTTCAGGTCTGAAAAAATCTTATTGTTAGGAGATGTGTTCATTTTAAGGTGGATCTCAAGCGGAAGTTGTCATGTAGATAAGCAAAGATGTAAAAAAAAAAAAAAAGACCCACCATCTGCTGTTTCCCCATATGTGTAAAGTTACTTCGGTGTAAAAAAAAAAAAAAAAAAAAAGACCCACCATCTGCTGTTTCCCCATATGTGTAAAGTTACTTCGGTGTTTCGCTAATGGTATAGACGTAGACTCGTCTAGATCTCTCACTACATAGGGAGGAATGTTGTAAGTAGGCATTTTATATGACTACTCAGTGTTACTGTGTTGCGATGTTCCTTTTTTCTCGTGCCTGACTCCGGTACCATTGAGATAGTGCAGTGGTAAATCCCCTTCCGGACTTCTAGGTACGTGGTGCTTTACTCTATACCGACAATGATGGATAATCAGTAATCTACCAGAAAAACATTCATGTAGACATAATGATGGGATTAATTTTTTGTAATCAAGTATTGCAACATATTATTTTCTGTATAAGACATATAAGCTCGGAGAACCGAAGGGGCGTTAGTCGTTTGACTTGATTTTATGGTATAATCTGCGAAGATACTAAGGATAAAATGAATGTATGTCTAGATGAATGTAAGAGAAGCATGAATGCCACGAGAAGCAATAGTTCTTGGGTTTTGGTACCGAGGCATTCATCTTTTTATCTTCGGACCCCATGTTTTGGCGTTTTCGCTGAAACCAGCTTGTGGGAAGTATCTGCACGCTACAGTGCGCTGTCAAACTTAAGCAAATGTGAGCAGAGTATTTCCCGTGTTTGTCGCCGCAAATGTTTACGACTGGCTATTCTATAACATTCACATGACTGGAAGAAACGCTCACTGGTTACTGCTGGCTGGATGGGGGTGGGGGGCGTTTATGTTTACATCCGTGGTGGTCTCATAGCATTGATACAGACAATCAAGCCGCTGGCAGCCTAAGCCATCGTCACGATCAAAATTGTTCGACGGCTTCTCTGACCATTCGCATCCACCGAGACGGTGTTTTTGCTAAGATGTAAGCGTTAGCGAAGTCTTTAATCCTGGCCGTACGCTTCGCTGCGTTCGGCTGCTACTTAATCTGCTGAGTTGCTTGAGGCGCACATGTCGTTAATGCTCTTTCAGCCATTCTCTGACTGGACGACCTGTTTCCGCTGTATATATTGGGATTTGTGCCTAATTTCGTATACTCCAGTAGTCTGTAACGGACCTGGTTGGTCTTTCGCCGATCTTAACAAACCTTTAATTTTTATGGCTTTGGACCTTTACGCGGGAGAATCCTTCCGAATGACGGACATTTGCCACGCCGGACATTTGCCACACTTGCCCCTTCGCCAGGTAGCGATCCCTCAGGTAAGAGACGCCCTTCCTCGTACTTCTTCTGTCTGCTTTCAAACCGCCGTCTCCACATCTTACTCGATACAACCAGTACGTAAGGGACCTTCTTCTTCGACATCTTGACCAATTACAGAGCTTCTTTTCCGAAATCGAAATATTTATAACTTTTGGGAAACGAAAGCAATACCGACGATTATGTCAGTATGTAATTAGTTCTGCCAATTATAAATATAGATCCCTCTGTCTGTACGGCAGCTTCCTTTCATGCTTACTGATTGCAGTAGAAACAGTCCATCGCCATGAGAGCAACAAGAAAGGAACGATGTAAAGAGAATATGAATGTACGCTAATCATTTCTTTTTAACCACTGCATTTGTGTCTAATTTAATTGCTACAACGGCATGCCCAAAAGACAATAAGGAAAGAAGAAATCGGTATGTGAATGTTCGAAAAGAAGAACGACATACTCCATATTAATTTACTCTCTAAAACGCGATATCCCTTGCGGCGAAACATTAGTTAATAAAGTGTAGCGGGACAATGTTCAAAGCATGACTGAAAATACGTTCACTAAATAGAGATAAGAACATCTATGATTGACATGTCATCTAAAGTCGGCGTACAATTTTAAAATGTTAGAAATAAGGAAATGAAGTAATACAGAATGCTATGCTTGTAACGTACGTTGTTGTTCTACATTACTTAGCTCTGGTATTTACAGGGTCACAGAGAAACATCCTAGGTTTTGAAGGGAAAAGCCGTAATTGTAATGATCTGCACTACAACAGAAACAAGAAGCGCAACTTACGGAAAAGTAATGCAATGTGTGTTCCAACTCACAAGCGACATTGAAGCAGATAGTTCCTGTGACTTAGTATGGGCAGAGGTTATATTCGACAACCGGAATAAATTAATAACTGGCTCCTTTTACTGACTCCCGGTCTCATATGAAATAGTTGCTGAACAGATCAAAGAAAACTTGAGTCTCATCACAAATAGGTACCCCACTAATACAATTATAGTTGGCAGTGACTTCGGCCTACCTTCCGTACGTTGACAAAAATACATTTTCAGACCCAATTGTAGATAGAAAACAACTTCCGTAATTGTTCTAAATTCTTTTTTTAAAATTACTTTGAACAATTAGTTGACGAGGACATTCAAATTGTAAATGGTTACGAAAACACACTTGACCTCTTAGCCACAAATAATCCTGAGCATCACGACAGATACAGGGATTAGTGAACACACAGTCGTGGCGAGGCACAATTCCGTAACAAAGAAATTCACCAAAACTAAACGCGAAATATATTTATTTATAGAAGCAACTAAAAATTCGGTTTACGTCTTTCTAAGAGACAGTCTCCAATCCTTCCAAACTATGTAAGTGAAAACCATGTGTGGCTTAAGTTCAAAGAAATAGTATCAACAGAAGTCGAGAGATTCATACCAAAAAAATTAATAAGAGACGGAACTGATCCCCCATGGTACACAAAACACGACATAAAGCTGCTGCAGGAGCACCGAAAAAGGCAAGTTTAATTTAGACGAACGCAAAATCTCCAAGATTGGTGAAGTTTTACTGAGGCTCGAAATTTGGTGCGGTTTTCAATGCGAGATGCATTTAATAGTTTCCACAACGAAACTCTCTCTAGAAATGTGGCGGAAAGTCCAAAGAGATTCTGGTTCTATGTTAAGTAAACCCGCGGAAAGGCTCAGTAAGCGATGTGGAGGAGGAGGGGGAGAGAAGGGACCCAACCTTTCGGAGCAGGTAAAATCGTGGCAAATGTCCGGCGTGGCAAATGTCCGCACACCATCCTTCCGATGCGATCGCTCATACTTTTAATGTGTGGTAGGAACACCGGTTGTTTTGGTGTTTTGTCCTCTTCCTCTTTCTTGCCTGCTCCATCTATCGACCTAGCCGCAGGCGGATGAGTGATGTTAAGGTGTGTCTTAAGTCTAATCATGAATCAGATCGAGTGTGGTGATGAAGGCCGTAGCAGCACCTTACAGGGTACTTGTAACGACTATAGTTCGCCACTCTTACGTAACAAGCTCACGCTGAGAAAAGCTCGCCAATTCAATGCACCAACACATGTTCAGTATTGCCCACCGTTGTAGATCTGCTGGTTTCAGCCTATGCGCTTATCTCTTTAGGTTTTCACCGTCGCCGTGATTTAAATTGAAATTACAGAGATGTTGCATGAAGAATGGTTTGGCAGGCGAAGTCAGTTATGCATTTTCTTACCTAGCAGTTTCAACATCCGCGTCTGTGAGACGAAGCAAACGACGAGAAACATACGGAGGTTACGTGAACCGACTGGAAGTCGAACCCGGATACCGGTGGATGCGTGTCCTCAGAGTTGCGCCACGCTTCCTCAGGGAGCAGGTGGCTGGTTCACACGGCGCGCTGCAACCACGATGAAAGTGCCCCGAAGTGACCTTGAGAAATCCCGGCGGGACGGAGGTCGTTAATCAGGCGACTTGACAGGGCCGTTACATCCCTCGCTACTGTTTCCCTGGGGAGGCGAACCGGCCTATTGCTCACGTTACGTTACGTGATGTTGTGTTGTGTTGGCACCAGAGGCAGGCAGGCTGCGGCGCTCTTGTCAAGGCCAGTATACAGGTGCCCCGGGCTCTGCTTTGTGTTCTCAGCTCTGTTCGATAGGTTTCAGCAATTCCTTGGTGGGAACACAGCTCCTACAAAGAAACTTCCCACGTCTCATTACGTGGTTTTTTCTGTTTTTTTTTATGTTACTTTTATACTGTAGCCGGCCGGTGTGGTCAAGCGGTTCTAGGCGCTTCAGTCTGGAACCGCGGGACCTCTACGGTTCGAATCCTGCCTCGGGCATGGATGTGTGTGATGTCCTTAGGTTAGTTAGGTTTAAGTAGTTCTAAGTTCTAGGGGACTGATGACCTCAGATGTTAAGTCCCATAGTGCTCAGAGTCATTTGAACCATACTTAGGGTGTATGTATAAATTGCAACCAATGATAATTTTTATAGCTTTCTAACCTTGTACTATTGTATTTTCTGCAGCAGGTGCCCCACTAGTTCACAAGTTTCTGAAAAGACAGTATTATTTCAGGACAGCCAAAAACTGCTAATAAGCAAATATTTATTAACTAACGGTTTCAAACATTCGATCATCT
Organism: Schistocerca nitens; assembly: GCF_023898315.1. Classification (NCBI taxonomy): domain Eukaryota; kingdom Metazoa; phylum Arthropoda; class Insecta; order Orthoptera; family Acrididae; genus Schistocerca; species Schistocerca nitens. The sequence continues at coordinate 714,896,597 of NC_064617.1, read as the reverse complement.
TCGGTTATCATAAAACTATTTACAACAGTCTTACTTTCTGGCCAAATGAAATAAAATCCATCTTGCACTTTACTATCGGTGGCAATGATGCAAGATGGCTTTTACGAGGATGGTTTGATAAGTCTACTAAATTTCTATGAAAGAACGGAACATTTTTGTTGCGCCTTCGTGGTTGCTAAGCTTTGTTATTCCAAAGATCGTATAAAGCGTTTCAACAATGCACAATCTACAGTTTATTGCTGACAGCCGTCTGAATTGGGCAGTGTGTCGACTGTGATTGAAAATGGAGAAAACTGAGTTTCGTGCTCTTATTAAACATCCTTATTTGAAGGTTGGACTGGCGCACAAAATAAAATAGAACTGGGTGAAGTTTACGCGAACTCTGCACCATCACTGAACACCATTTACTCTTGGATTAATGAATTTAAATGTGTTCGGACAAGCACCGAAAACGAAGCTCGCTCCAACCGTCCAATTGAGGTCACGACAAAGGAAACCATTGATAAAATCCATGATATGGTAATGCAAGACCGCCGAATAAAAACTAATGAGATTTCTGAGACTGTAGGCATTTCAGCCGAACGAGAGCATAGTATCCTGCACGGAGAACTGGATGTGAAGAAGCTTTGTGCGAGATGGGCGTCACGATTGCTCACAGTCGACCAAAAGCGCATCCGGCACAGCATTTCAGCACAATGTCTGGCGATGATTAATTGCAACCTGCAAGATTTTAGTGCTAATTTGTGGCTGTTGATGTAAACTCGATCCATCACTACATACCAGAGTCCAAATCATAGTCGAAACAACGCACTAAGGCTGGTGAAAGTGCCTGAGGAAGACAAAGAGCTTTTTGTCGGCTGGTAAGGTGAGGACGACTGTTTCTCTTGGGTTCCCAAGGAAAAATACTCATAGATTACTTGAAAAAAAAAACAGAAGCGTAAATGGCCCCTATTATGCTTCCTTATCAGATCATTTGAAACTTGTGTTGGGTCGAAAAAGACCAAGGCTGTGATGCAAAAAAGTGCTCTTTCACCAGGATAATGCACCATCTCACACGTCAGTGGTAACAATGCCAAAAGCGCATGACTGGGCTTCGAATAGGTTCCTCATCCACACTGTTCACCAAAATTAGCTCGAAGTGACCTGTTCTTGTTCCCTAACTTGAAAGTTTGGGTTGCTCGAAAGAAATTTTCATTAAATTAGGAAGTGATAGTGGCAGTCAACGAGTATTTTGCAGAATCTGACAGAAGCTTTTTTTCCGATGGGATGAAAAAGTTGGAGGATCGCCGGATCAAGTATATATCCCTCAAAGGAGACTATGTCGAGAAGTGAGGTGGGTTGTTTACGAAACAAACATATTTTCTTCCTTTTTTTACTAGACTTATCAAACCACCCTCGTATCTTAATTCAGTAATAACGTTGCCATACCGTTCGTTGGGAACAGTTTTATGAACAGATGATGGAAGCCGGTATCTGCGGCTTTTGACGGTCTTGTACAATTTATTTTCGACTCGTTTAGAGCCACTGGTGTTCATTTTCTGGAACGGGAACATGTAAAACACGCAAACATTATTTACGGAACTATTACCTAGATTATCGCTAGTCTGTCGAACTGACAGGGTTTTCATTACGTCCAGATCGTAATCCTCTACACAGGGGACTGGAAAATATGCGTGGTCTATGTCTAGCTAAATAGACGTTTACTCCCTGTATAACCGACAAAACAAAACATTTAAACTGATAAGCTCGGGTACCTTCGGTTGTGTACAGCGCACCCCAGTGGTAGCGCAATACATCACTGACAATAGCGGCAGCCGCGCATGTAGCATACTTGTAGCAGCGTATTTGATCTCTTCTTATTGTAACGATTTTAGTTACAGACATTTTTGATTTTCTGTGACTGCATATAATTAGTGCATATTTTTTATACTGTATATTATAACACTTACTTTATGTTTGAAATGCCGAGATACTTCTGCCTCCAATAAAAAAATAGAAAAAACTCTGAATAATTACATGGTAGCCCCGTGGCAGCGTTTGGGACTCCGGAATTCCACTGACGCAATTAGTGCCCGCGTCTCTTCAGTAGCATAGTTTTTTCTTTTCTTTTCCTTTTCTTTTTAACACAATATTGTTTGTTAATATGTTGCAAGCATAACATGAGCATAGCCGAGGTATGCCGAACATGATAACACTTTGCGCCTCAGAAAGGTATATGACGAACAGTCATTTACTGGCAGGCTGTCTCAGCTTTCGCAGGGCACGAAAAATAAGTATCCTAGAGCTCGTCCAAGATAATGGATTTAGTGCGGAAGAAGCGGCAGCCATTTGAGGGGTTCAGCCTCGCTGAATCCCAAAGTGGCTAAACAGGCGTGCGAGAAAAGGTAATTGGTCGACTTCGAGGATCGGGCTATATCACTAACGTCGATTTGCAGTAGGGTTTTGGAACGTATACTGTATTCGAACATTATGAAGTACCTCGAAGAAAACCATTTATTGACACATAGTCAGCACGGTTTCAGAAAATATCGTTCTTGTGAAACACAACTAGCTCTTTATACTCATGAAGTAGTAAGTGCTATCGACAGGGGATGTCAAATTGATTCCATATATTTAGATTTCCAGAAGGCTTTCGACACCGTTCCTCACAAGCGTCCTCTAACCATACTGCGTGCTTACGGAGTATCGTCTCAGTTGTGCGACTGGATTCGTGATTTCCTGTCAGAAAGGTCACAATATCCGGCGTTTCCCAAGGAAGTGTTATAGACACTCTATTGTTCCTGATCTACATCAACGACATGGGAGACAATCTGAGTAGCCGTCTTAGAATGTTTGCAGATGATGCTATCATTTACCGTCTTGTAAAGTCATCAGATGATCAAAACGACTTGCAAAATGATTTAGATAAGCTATCTGTATGGTGCGACAAGTGGCAATTGACCCTGAATAAGGAGAAGTATGAAGTTATTCACATGAGTACTAAAAGAAATCAGCTAAATTTCTATTACGCGATTAGTCACACAAATCTGAAGGATGTAAATTCAACTAAATACTTAGGGATTACAGTTGCAAATAACCTAAGTTGTAAGGATCACATAGATAATATTGTGGGTAGCGCAAACCAAAGACTGCGATTCATTGGCAGAACACTGAGAAGGTGCCACAGGTCTACTAAAGAGACTGCTTACACCACACTTGTCCGCCCTGTTCTGGAGTATTGCTATGCGGTGTGGGATCCGCATCAGGTGGGACTGACGGATGATATCGAAAAAGTACAGAGAAGGGCAGCTCGTTTTGTATTATCGCGAAATAGGGGAGATAGTGTCACAGATATTATACGTGAACTGGAGTGGCAATCATTAAAACAAAGGCGTTTTTCGTTACGACTGGATCTTCTCATGAAATTTCAATCACCAAAAATTCTGTTGGCAGCCACCTACACAGGGAGAAATGATCATCACGATAAAATAAGAGAAATCAGGGCTCGCACAGAAAAATTTCAGTGCTCGTTTTTCCCGCGTGCCGTTCGAGACTGGAACGGTAGAGAGACAGCTTGAAGGTGGTTCGTTGATCCCTCTGCCAGGCACTTTATTGTGAGTAGCAGAGTAATCACGTAGATAAAGGAAAGGTGTCGACGTCTCAGAAAGACAACGTGTTAGTTGACGTCGGTATGGAACGGTCGTTTTTAAACGCCGTCCAATTCAAGAATAAGATCAGTCTTCCTGAGTACTCGCAGACTGTTCACAAATGCTTATTCGACGCTGGGCTTATAGCTCATAGGGCTGTTAATAAAGATGCTCTCTCTGATGATTAAAAACTGTATAGGGTTGCCGTCACTTTATTGAAATCGGTCATGGCTGGTGCTGTGTCATCTTTTCAGATAAGTCAATACTTACGAGCCACCAACATTCGCGTCCTGGCCACATTTCAGTGTCGTGCTGGGGGTGGATGTCGTCATATGGGGCAGGGATACTCCTTCACATTTATGGTCATCCGACCATGGACCAGTACGTGCACACCATGAAGCATACCATGGTACGGAGAATGAGGACGCGATATCCCAGAGGAGTGATCCATTTCCAGCAGGGCCAGTCCTGAGCTGTTACGCATCGGATCGTTCAGCAGTGTTTTTTGCAGTAGGCTGGCGTCGACCTGATCGATTGGCCATTGAAAATTTGTATGCCAAAACGAAGCGTCACATGAATCTACACTGGCCCCGTACACACTTACCAACGGTGGTACCTAATGTTGGATACAGTGGAGAGTCTCTCGGACCATGAGACATAATTCCAGAGGCTGACCGCTTCCATGCCTCGTCGGACGTGGCAGGTAATTGAAGCCAGTGGTGGCTGGACCTCACATTAGCCTTATTCCTGATTTGAAACTTTCCTCGTCTCACATTACTTTATATTACAGCATTTCACATAGCTGAATGTTTGTTCGTGCTACTTAATACATGCAAAATTGAAAAAAGTACGAAGAAGTCTATTTGAATCGAAATAGAGGTTTTGTCCTAATATGAGACAATCAGAGAAAACACTTATTACCGACCAATATAAGAAACGCCTAATAATTCTGAGATAATAATATTCTATTCCTTACCGCCTCTCCAACTTTTTTTGAGTTCATTGTGCGAAAGAAGTACACCTAGGGATACAAAAGCTGTATTTCTTCTGGAGAGCAAGGATAGTATTCTATTTATCTACGTCAGTCTTCAGAAAAAAGTATACTGCAAAAAAATTCAGCGTCTTCTTCTTCAGAAAGCACATCTGAAGCACTGACCTCAATTAAATTGGTATCAGACTGAATGACTGGAAGATTATGTTTTCTGTGCTTGTTTTTCTTTTTGCAGAACAAAATTTTTCCTTCTGTCTCCTTAGATTGCGCCACAGCTTTCTCCCCATTGAATTGTTTAAAACGCCCCCTGTATGAAGTCCATGCTAGCTACTGAACTGATGCAAAACGTGCTGCTTTTACTAGACATGGTGGCACTTCGTGTGGCTTACTGATGTTGGCAGGTGGCCGGATACCATTTGGACCTACATTTAGTCCATTGTTGGCATCTGGTATGTTAAACTTCTGGTGTATTGCAAAGTCAGAGTCTCAAAGTATTTATATCTCTTACATGTGAAGATTCCCGTTTTCCAGAGGCCGTTTACAGCATTTTCCATTATTTTTACTGTTAAGCAGACTGCTCCAAATAACTTCGTAATAATATATGGGGTTTCTTTTTGACGTGGATTACTTGCCACCATTTTTTATTGGCGATAATGCGTTTTAAACGGTCGTGTGAATTCGACATAAGAGGCTGCATTTTGTGCGCGGAGTGGGGGATAAACAGATCATGTGGACACAGTTTTCTCTTGCTTTGGGCTATCACACAAATGCTATATGACGGCCATCAAATATTAGCACAACAGGATCATCACCAGGTGGCTTCTTGAAGTTCACGAAATTGTCAAACTAGTTATTAAAAGTTATTAGGGTGGAGAGCTGAAGTTATCCTAATATGAGATAACTTGTCCTAATATGCGATATGTCGCTTATTAGGATATCCGTTGTATCTCATATCAGAAACAAGCAATCTTGTTCTAGAGACCTAGCCCTACTTAGTCTGAAGAGCAATTCGTTATAGCGAATGAAGGAGTTGTGAAGAATATAATCATATGAATATTGTTGCAACATCTATCCAACTTGAGACAGTAAAGCCTTACAAGCACGTACACCCGAAAACTTGAAATTCAGCACTTTTAAAATCAAGGATTCCCAACAACATCCAGTTCCATAATGTTTATACCGGCACTGTTCAACGCCTCGGGCGCTGTAGGAACTAAGTTCTGATAGTTACAACAGATCAGTTACTGTACTTTAGTCAGAATCTAGCTGTCTTACATTAGGGAACTGTCCCATAAAGCGCCCCTTTCCTCTATATTCGCAATCATTATCAGTGATGACAGTATCATTTGTGTAAATCAAAAACAATGCCAATTCAGAACATAAATAGTCGTTTTTTTTTTCAAATTAAGTTCTAATTGAAGTAAGGCAAAGCGTAGTGCATTCCGTCATCATGCGTCTCCAGTTTCATTCCTGTAGAGCACCGAAATTATTGAGCTCTAATTTCCTTGGAAACGGGAAAAATGAACCATAATTTCCTTTGAAAAACCGTATTCTACGCTTGATTCTCAGTTGCAAGGTCACACCGTATCTGCTTATTTCTTTCGGATCATTAACCACGTCCAACCGGATTGTAACAGAATTTAATCGTCTTATTCAGACTCATCTCGACGAATTGTTGAGCTTATTTTTCTGAGCATACTTCTAATTTTACATCGTTACCAAATTTATGAACTCACTGTTAAACATCTAATCTCTCTTACTCATTTTCATCTTAACAGTTTTATTCTGTTGCATCTACTTTCTCACTACGTCTGCTACTTCTGTGAATAGTGTTATGCATATAGACAAAACTGTCTCTTCTGAAACTTAATTTCGACTTGACTGTTTACGAAACTGATAGAGATAGTGAATGTTAGTGTTCTCGATAAAGGAAGAAAAGGAGCTTAAATATGAGTTCGTAGTATGAAAAAAAGGGTATCATTACAGGTTTGAATCATGTCAAAGAAATGAATAATTATTCGATAAGTTATTCTCTCCTACATCTGAATTACGGACTTCGTAAAAGATAAAACTATACAACAAATCTGATTGATTTAAAGCTACTTACTCTTCAAAACAGAGCTCGTGGTCTAGTGGCTAGTGTTGCTACCTCTGGATCACGGGGTCCCGGTTTCGATTCCCAGCCGGGTTGTCGTTATCATTCCATCATCAGTCGTGCAAGTGGCGAGGCTGGAAAGGATTCAGATAGGGAATGTGTACGGGAGCTGATGACCGCGTAGTTGAGCGCCCCACAAACATCATCTTGAAAGTAGCAATATTTTCTCGCTCCTATAAAACTAACGGCGTTAAAATAACTTGGACGAATTTGGTTTAAAATTTTGCGAGTTTTGTTACACTGTTTTTGTCAGCTCGCTTTACAATAGTTCTCCGAAGGACTGCCAGTAACATTAACCACCTTTGTGCTCATCAAGACAAGAGGAACTACCACAGAAAGGTGGTTGGCACCTACACGACGGAGATATAAAAATATGCACTAGATGTTGGAACCGATCTCTGATAGAACGAGTGACGAACAAGCACTGTAACCGTGCGCACAATTTTTTTTTTTTTTTTGTCCCTACTTGTACAGTGACGCTAACACTGTCTTCGGACCGCATCTAGAGCTGCTGGTGAAGTCGCTACATATTTCTCGACCGTTGTCGAGGTTCTGAAGTTCCGTATATGATGTTTTACTGGTATTAATTACCAGTGCTGTGTACAGTAAGTCTTTCCGGCATAATAATGTGTTGCCGCTACAACCCAACATGGCCATCAACGGAGCGAAAGTGTTGCCACTATTTGTGATGTGGCTGCACATGCTGAGAATGGTCGATATGAGACTTAGAGATTTTCCGTGGGAAAAGTTTTGTTTTGTCGACTGTACGTCCACTGGCTGCTACCGAGGTCGTCCATTTTGTAGTACTTGTATATACGTACCATTGTAAATCACGTTCATCTTTGGACTTTATTTTTATGGAATAAACAAAAAGTTACAAAAAGATTTGGTGAAATTTAAATTTGGATGTAGAAACTGCAGACATTTCTGAATTACAGGAGCTCTAGGCCGTGACATCGCATAGGCTTCACGTTACCATAGATTTTCCATTAAATACGACAGGCCGTCAACAAGCAATGCGAAACATTTTTGTGTGAAAGCAGGTTCCTTTTATTCGGATTCGAGTACATCATATTGTTCTCCATTCTTTTGACTAGAATCTCCCGTTTTTCTACATAATCCCCATTCGATGTGACGGCCTTACGCCACCTTGCAGGTAGTGTCTGTATGCCTGCATGGTACCTCTCTACTGGTCGACGTCGCAGCCAACGTCCTGCTGCATCAATAACCTCCCAATCATCCACGTACTGCTTCACATCCAGTGCATCCTTCATTGGGCAAAACAGATGTAAGTCGGAAGGTGCGAGACCCGGGCTGTGGGGTACTAAGAACAACACACACATGCCTGAGGGAGGACTCGAACCTCTGGCGGGAGGAGCCGCGCAATCCGTGACACATCTAACTCCAGGACGACACATATGAAATAAAAGAGCAAAAAATGTATTTATTTCATTTATTTATTCAACCTGATCTGATTATGGCCATCAGTCTCTTTCTTACATCGTACCAGGGTTTCACACATACAGTACATTACAGTTACCTAAGAAAATAACAGTTTTAGTATGACAATGAATATTACAGTAATTTGAGTATCTGCAGTGGTATTGTGAGTAAATTGTACTGAGTATGAGATAACGAGCCGGCCGCAGTGGCCGAGCGGTTCTAGGCGCTTCAGTCTGGAACCGCGCGACCGCTACGGAAGCAGGTTCGAATCCTTCCTCGGGTGTGAGTCCTTAGGTTAGTTAGGTTTCAGTAGTTCTAAGTTCTAGGGGACTGATGACCTCAGATGTGAAGTGCCACAGTGATCAGAGTTATTTGAACCATTTTTTGATAACGAAGTCATTACTGGAATAACTTAAACTATTACAGCTGCGGCCACTAATAGCAATAATAATTAATAATAATAACAATAATACTTTAAAAAGCCTACGATTCATTTTTTCGACAATAATTATTCAAAATAATAAAAGAACAGGGTTTAGATCTGAAAACATTTGTAATCATACAACAGACATTGATGGACACAAAATCTAAAGCCAAATTTATGGGGGAAATCTCAGAACCTTTTCTGATCATAACAGGAGTATAACAAGGAGATGGACTCTCTCCACTACTGTTCAACTGTGTCCTTGAAAAGGTGATACAAGAATGGCGCAAACTGAAATCAGTCCTCAAGATTGGCAAACCAATTACTCTCGGCTGAGGAAAATTAACAGTAGATTGCTTAGCATTTGCAGACAATCTAGCCATCTTAACTCGCGATGTTTCAACAGCCAAAAAACAGATTGAACTCCTGAAAGAAACTGCGGAAACAGTCTGCCTGCAAGTATCTTTTGAAAAGACAGAATATATGACTTGCAACAAACAAGCACCAAAATTCATGGAGACAAAATATATCCTTCAATTTAAAAATCTCGGTGAAAATATTCAGGAAAATGGAATAGAAACGAAAACCAACTAAGTCAGATGCCAAAAGACGGACACTGCTTATCGCCCCACACAAAATATCTACGGTAAAAAAATGTGTCCCAAGCACACAAAACTAAGACATTACAATACCGTCATAAAACCAGAATGCCTGTATGGATCAGAGACACTAATTTCAAACAGGAAAACAGACATAGAAAAACTTGTTGTAGCTGGGATTCACAGTCATAAAAAATTTTTTGGAGGACATCATCTTTACGCCAGTGACTGTTACAAGTTTTTATTATACTATTGCAATTTCGGCCTTAGGCCATTATTCAGCCGTAAATAGAAGTATTAAAAAAGGTAGGAAGATTTTTCTGTTTAGCAAAAGTGACAAAGAGCAGATTACAGAGTACCTGGCGGCTCAACACAAAAGTTTTGTCTCAAGTATAGATTGTGTTGAGGATCAGTGGACAAAGTTCAAAACCATCGTACAATATGCGTTAGATTAGTATCTGCCAAGCAAGATCGTAAGAGATGGAAAAGAGCCACCGTGGTACAACAACCGAGTTAGAAAACTGCTGCGGAAGCAAAGGGAACTTCACAGCAAACATAAACATAGCCTAAGCCTTGCAGACAAACAAAAATTACGCGAAGCGAAATGTAGTGTGAGGAGGGCTATGCGAGAGGCGTTCAATGACTTCGAAAGTAAAGTTCTATGTACTGACTTGGCAGAAAATCCTAAGAAATTTTGGTCTTATGTCAAAGCGGTAGGTGGATCAAAACAAAATGTCCAGACACTCTGTGACCAAAATGGTACTGAAACAGAGGATGACAGACTAAAGGCCGAAATACTAAATGTCTTTTTCCAAAGCTGTTTCACAGAGGAAGACTGCACTGTAATTCCTTCTCTAGATTGCAACACAGATGACAAAATGGTAGATATCGAAATAGACGACAGAGGGATAGAGAAACAATTAAAATCGCTCAAAAGAAGAAAGGCCGCTGGACCTGATGGGATACCAGTTCGATTTTACAAAGAGTACGCGAAGGAACTTGCACCCCTTCTTGCAGCGGGGTACCGTAGGTCTCTAGAAGAGCGTAGCGTTCCAAAGGATTGGACTGAAGAAGGGACGTCGAACAGATGTGCAGAACTATAGACCTATATCTCTAACGTCGATCAGTTGTAGAATTTTGGAACACGTATTATGTTCGAGTATAATGACTTTTCTGGAGACTAGAAATCTACTCTGTAGGAATCAGCATGGGTTTCGAAAAAGACGGGCGTGCGAAACCCAGCTCGCGCTATTCGTCCACGAGACTCAGAGGGCCATTGACACGGGTTCACAGGTAGATGCTGTGTTTCTTGACTTCCGCAAGGCGTTCGATACAGTTCCCCACAGTCGTTTAATGAACAAAGTAAGAGCATATGGACTATCAGACCAATTGTGTGATTGGATTGAAGAGTTCCTAGATAACAGAACGCAGCATGTTATTCTCAATGGAGAGAAGTCTTCCTAAGTAAGAGTGATTTCAGGTGTGCCGCAGGGGAGTGTCATAGGACCGTTGCTATTCACAATATACATAAATGACCTTGTGGATGACATCGGAAGTTCACTGAGGCTTTTTGCAGATGATGCTGTGGTGTATCGAGAGGTTGTAACAATGGAAAATTGTACTGAAATGCAGGAGGATCTGCAGCGAATTGACGCATGGTGCAGGGAATGGCAATTGAATCTCAATGTAGACAAGTGTAATGTGCTGCGAATACATAGAAAGATAGATCCCTTATCATTTAGCTACAAAATAGCAGGTCAGCAACTGGAAGCAGTTAATTCCATAAATTATCTGGGAGTACTCATTAGGAGTGATTTAAAATGGTATGATCATATAAAGTTGATCGCCGGTAAAGCAGATGCCAGACTGAGATTCATTGGAAGAATCCTAAGGAAATGCAAACCGAAAACAAAGGAAGTAGGTTACAGTACGCTTGTTCGTCCACTGCTTGAATACTGCTCAGCAGTGTGGGATCCGTACCAGATAGGGTTGATAGAAGAGATAGAGAAGATCCATCGGAGAGCAGCGCGCTTCGTTACAGGATCATTTAGTAATCGCGAAAGCGTTACGGAGATGATAGATAAACTCCAGTGGAAGACTCTGCGGGAGAGACGCTCAGTAGCTCGGTACGGGCTTTTGTTAAAGTTTCGAGAACGTACCTTGACCGAAGAGTCAAGCAGTATATTGCTCCCTCCTACGTATATCTCGCGAAGAGACCATGAGGGTAAAATCTGAGAGATTAGAGCCCACACAGAAGCATACCGACAATCCTTCTTTCCACGAACGATACGAGACTGGAATAGAAGGGAGAACCGGTAGAGGTACTCAGTGTACCCTCCGCCACACACCGTCAGGTGGCTTGCGGAGTATGGACGTAGATGTAGATGTAGATCATGTGCTGAATCAGCACTTGATCATGGACTAAGGCCGAAATGGCAATAATGTAATAAAAACTTGTAACAGTCACTGGCGTAAAGATGATGTCGTTCAAGACTTAGAAAATATTCAGAAAAAGGAACGGAAGATCATAAGAAAAATTTTAGGCCCAAAAATTGTAGATGTACTGTATCGGCTCAGAGGCAAACAGGAAAGCAAACAATACTCTGATATTCACAGTAACATTAGAAAACGCAGATTAAGATTCTATGGACACATCAAAAGAATGAGTGCGGACAGATTTACAAAGCAAATAGTTGAAATCTATGAAAACAGGAGTAAATCTAAAACAGACTCATTGTAATGGATTGGCGAAATCAAAACAGATTGAAACTAACAGAAATTACACCAGAGGTCCGCAGCTCATGGTCGTGCGGTAGCGTTCTCGCTTCCCGCGCCCGGGTTCCCGGGTTCAATTCCCGGCGGGGTCAGGGATTTTCTCTGCCTCGTGATGACTGGGTGTTGTGTGCTGTCCTTAGGTTAGTTAGGTTTAAGTAGTTTTGAGTTCTAGGGGACTGATGACCATAGATGTTAAGTCCGATAGTGCTCAGAGCCATTTGAACCATTTGAAATTACACCAGAGGATACCCAAAACAGGGAAATCTTCAGATTCAAAATTCACAAGTGGCAAGTTGACCAAGAGGAGAAACCAAAGAAGAAGACTGGATCAACGTCTTCTCAAGAAAGAAAAGAAGCCCACAGCAAAAGAATGAAAGAATTATGGGAACAAAGTAAGGCAAATGCAAGCCACTAAGTACTTTGCGTAGTCCTAATGGGCTCATTCGCAAATATATATAACTAATAATAATAATACTTGTAACATCAATAACAACAATGTTAGTGGCATCTAAAAGAAGACTTTATAGTTCCACAAAATCGTAAGTAGAACTAAATAGCAATCAGACTTAACGAAACTTGCGCTCTGAAAAGCTGTTCCCTATTTAACAAGAGAATAACAAAAATACAGTAACTTACTTCAAATCATTACACAAAACGGCTATTATATACATATGACAACCATGTGTTACAGAGCAATGAAGGTGCTTCAAAAATAAAAAGAAACGGAATGCTTACGGTAAAAAACAAACATCCTCTCTGCGGTTGGACGACCCTTGGTAACGAGAGCACCTACTACACACTGTTCTGAATCGTCTATCCCTAAACAGTCGCTAAAATATTAGAATAAACTAAAAAGAAACGGAAGTAAATTTAATCAATATTCCTATTTGGATGCGACAGCAGCAAGTAGATACTGGTGCAAGTAAATAGCTACAATAAAGCGAGAAAGTAATTCAATTAATAGTTTCTCCATCTTAGGCCTTTGTTTTCCTTTCTTAGAAAGTACTGTAACGTAAGAAAAGAGTGAATCGATGATCATATTTCAACATGCAAATATTCTTGTCCGACATTATTCCTGTTTTGCAGTGAAAAGAAACCCACTGGTGATGTAATACCACGAAAACACGTACTGATAAATGTGAACAATAAATTCTGTTTTGTTCAAGATGGAAGACTCAAAATATATTTATTGCTCAAGCTAACACCGAGGCAAATTGTAAACTTCCAGAAATAAATCTCTTCAAGGTGAGATCGAAAGCTGCAAAGCTTAAAAAACGTCTGCTGAACGTGCTACGTTACGAAAACGTGGCAAAACCTTGACTGGAACAACGAGTAGGATTATCGTCGCTGTGATTTGTTACTTGGCAGCGGAACAATAGGACACTAATCTTTATCTGTGAAGGAAACAAGAGAAGCAGTAAGATGCACATGGATTTTCCAGATGGAACACCTTAACAATAGCGAAGTTGTGGAGGTCAGCATCTTCTAAAGGTTGCTTACTATTAAACACAAAATCAAGTGGCCAGGAATTAGTTGCATCCGTGACAAGGCTATGACTTTCTATACAGTAACACTACGCCACTAGCTGCACTTAATGCTTGCCTGTCGCAGGCGTGTTTCAAGGAATAATAAAACAGAATGCCTCTGCATCATTATCTCAGATCACTTACATACATCGATGAAAAAAAGGTAAAAGAAGACTTGCGAGCAAAGTCAAGATTGTTTTCAAAAATCCATTCAGTGAAATTAGGAACTGACAAAGTGCTTGCATGAGAGAATAGACACTGAATCTTGGTCTGAGAATTATGATTACAAATTTCCAAGGCTTCCGTAAATCACTGTGGATGAATGCTGAGATGCTACATGAGTGATGCCTCCACAATGTGAAACAATAGAAAGGATTGAATGGACACATCAAAAGAATGAATGCCGACAGATTTACAAAGAAAATAGTTGAGTTCTATGAAAACAGGAGTAAATCTAAAACAGACTCATTGTAATGGATTGGCGAAATCAAAACAGATCTGAAACTAACATAAATTACACCAGAGGTCCGCAGCTCTTGGGCGTGCGGTAGCGTTCTCGCTTCCCGCGCCCGGGTTCCCGGGTTCGATTCCCGGCGGGGTCGCCCACATCTCGTGGTCGTGCGGTAGCGTTCTCGCTTCCCACGCCCGGGTTCCCGGGTTCGATTCCCGGCGGGGTCAGGGATTTTCTCTGCCTCGTGATGGCTGGGTGTTGTGTGCTGTCCTTAGGTTAGTTAGGTTTAAGTAGTTCTAAGTTCTAGGGGACTTATGACCACAGCAGTTGAGTCCCATAGTGCTCAGAGCCATTTGAACCATTTTTGAACCCGGCGGGGTCAGGGATTTTCTCTGCCTCGTGATGACTGGGTGTTGTGTGCTGTCCTTAGGTTAGTTTGGTTTAAGTAGTTCTAAGGAAGTAACCACATCGGCATTTATAATGTTATAAACAATGCACAATGTTAAAGTTGACATAACTGGAGCAAGATAACGGAAGCGGTTATTCTGGAGACATTTCTCCGACACTCATGTGAAACGATTTAGGGAAATCAGGCAGCAGCACGGAGGTTTAAGCTCCGGATACGAGTTCAGTATGTTAACCAATGCAGCGCCTACATCAGTGTAGTTCTGGTCTCTCTATGCTGCTATCACAATCGACTGTGTGTTAAACCACAGGACACAGAAAGTGAGAAATGTATCTGCAGTTCCTGTGGAAAGAATAATGAATGTTTGGAGAAATAGTATATGTCTGCTATCAGTGCTCCTCTGATGATTACAAAGGCAATACCTTGACGCACTACGGTCGCAGGTTCGAATCCTGCCTCGGGCATGGATGTGTGTGATGTCCTTAGGTTAGTTAGGTATAAGTGGTTCTAAGTTCTCGGGGACTGATGACTTCAGCAGTTAAGTCCCATAGTGCTCAGAACCATTTGAACCATTTTGAACCTTGACGCAGGTGAGCGTTACGTGCAACGTCGTCCCACAAAGTGATCACATGTACTAACACTCTGTAAAAATATTGAGTCATCTAACGGTGTTAGACAGTCCCATTTTCTCTATGTATGCCTGTCTGTACATAGGAACAATGTGGCTCAGTGTCAAAACAAATTTCGTTTCTCCGATAAGACAGTCCCTCTGCTGACGGTTTAGGATGTCCACCGCCAGTTCCACTCACAGTCTCGGGTAGTATCCAGCAGAAGGCGACATTTCTACTGGACAGGCACGTCTCTAGTCACATGATAGATGTGATGAAACCACCGATCCGGAGGCTACGTCGGTGAATCCCAGCAGTGAGTGTGGACCCAACGTCAGTATTATCAAGATCTATTGTATCAAGACGTCTTCAAAGTATTGACGTCCTAGAAAAAGCATTCGATATCGTGATATTCTGCAATATATTTGAGATATCAGAAAAATAGGTGCTATTTTATAGTGATATGCATAATTTAATTTATCACCAAACAGCACAACATAAGACATTAAGGCAGCATTAGGTATTTATAGATAGATATATCTTTTTAAACAGTTGTTGACATGAATAAGAGCGATAACAGAGGAAGATCACTTCGCACATTTGGCGACACAGCCCTGGGACGTGTTTCGGGGGGAATCTTATGCAATGACCGTTTTTTTGTGGTAGGAAGTGATAAATAGGCCTTTAAACTCAAACTCTGTGTAGACAAATACACTCCTGGAAATTGAAATAAGAACACCGTGAATTCATTGTCCCAGGAAGGGGAAACTTTATTGACATATTCCTGGGGTCAGATACATCACATGATCACACTGACAGAACCACAGGCACATAGACCCAGGCAACAGAGCATGCACAATGTCAGCACTAGTACAGTGTATATCCACCTTTCGCAGCAATGCAGGCTCCTATTCTCCCATGGAGACGATCGTAGAGATGCTGGATGTAGTCCTGTGGAACGGCTTGCCATGCCATTTCCACCTGGCGCCTCAGTTGGACCAGCGTTCGTGCTGGACGTGCAGACCGCGTGAGACGACGCTTCATCCAGTCCCAAACATGCTCAATGGGGGACAGATCCGGAGATCTTGCTGGCCAGGGTAGTTGACTTACACCTTCTAGAGCACGTTGGGTGGCACGGGATACATGCGGACGTGCATTGTCCTGTTGGAACAGCAAGTTCCCTTGCCGGTCTAGGAATGGTAGAACGATGGGTTCGATGACGGTTTGGATGTACCGTGCACTATTCAGTGTCCCCTCGACGATCACCAGTGGTGTACGGCCAGTGTAGGAGATCGCTCCCCACACCATGATGCCGGGTGTTGGCCCTGTGTGCCTCGGTCGTATGCAGTCCTGATTGTGGCGCTCACCTGCACGGCGCCAAACACGCATACGACCATCATTGGCACCAAGGCAGAAGCGACTCTCATCGCTGAAGACGACACGTCTCCATTCGTCCCTCCATTCACGCCTGTCGCGACACCACTGGAGGCGGGCTGCACGATGTTGGGGCGTGAGCGGAAGACGGCCTAACGGTGTGCGGGACCGTAGCCCAGCTTCATGGAGACGGTTGCGAATGGTCCTCGCCGATACCCCAGGAGCAACAGTGTCCCTAATTTGCTGGGAAGTGGCGGTGCGGTCCCCTACGGCACTGCGTAGGATCCTACGGTCTTGGCGTGCATCCGTGCGTCGCTGCGGTCCGGTCCCAGGTCGACGGGCACGTGCACCTTCCGCCGACCACTGGCGACAACATCGATGTACTGTGGAGACCTCACGCCCCACGTGTTGAGCAATTCGGCGGTACGTCCACCCGGCCTCCCGCATGCCCACTATACGCCCTCGCTCAAAGTCCGTCAACTGCACATACGGTTCACGTCCACGCTGTCGCGGCATGCTACCAGTGTTAAAGACTGCGATGGAGCTCCGTATGCCACGGCAAACTGGCTGACACTGACGGCGGCGGTGCACAAATGCTGCGCAGCTAGCGCCATTCGACGGCCAACACCGCGGTTCCTGGTGTGTCCGCTGTGCCGTGCGTGTGATCATTGCTTGTACAGCCCTCTCGCAGTGTCCGGAGCAAGTATGGTGGGTCTGACACACCGGTGTCAATGTGTTCTTTTTTCCATTTCCAGGAGTGTATAATGTTAGTCTCGAAAAAATACACTGACGAGCCATAACATTATGACCATCTGTTTAATAGCTTGTTTGTTAGTCTTTGGAACGAAATACATCACTGATTTTGCGTATCAGGGATCCGACAGTTTATTGGTAGGATTTGGGAAGTATATGGCATTAGATGTCTACGCACAGGTCTTGTAATTCGCGTAAATAACGTAAGTACTCGGTGATGGTGCCCGATGGTGAGCCAGATGGGTTCAATAGAATTTACTACAGGCTCATTTGATCGTCGAGGCATCAACGTGGGGTCGCTATAACGTTTCTCAAACCACTGTAGCACTGGTCTGCTCGGAGATACCGACAATTATACGACTGATAGATGACATCGTCATCGGGGAAGGGTGTCTTCGATTACGACCACAGGTCCCATGCAAGAGGAGGAGAATGTCTCCAAAGTATAAAGTTGCTCCCACCAGTCTGCGTCCGTGGCTCATTGACGTTTCGAGCCGCCGTTGGCCTCGATGACGGTATTGTGGAAACGACCATCGACCTAGTGTAGCAAAAATGTAGTTTACCCGAAGAGCTGACACATTTCCATCGATTGACCGTCGAATTCCGATGGTCCCGTGCCAACTTCAATTGTAATTGACGATGTCGTTATGTCAACATATGAACACGTTGGAGTGGTGTGCTATGGAGCTCCATGTTTAACAATGTACGATGAACTGTGTGCTCCGAAACATTTGTGTGTGTACCAGAATTTGCTCTTTCGGCAGAGATGCCAGAAATCACCATCTATCCTACTTAACAGAGCAGGCAAGCCTCTGAATCCCACGTTCTATGAAGAGTCGTGGACATCCAACCATTTGGCACGTAGTGGTAGTTTCACAGTCCTTCTACCTCTTTACGTAGATGCTCACGACAATAGCACGTCAATATTCGATCAGATTCGCCGGTTTCGAGATCCTCGTTCACAATCCCTGCATAATAATAATCTGTCCTTTATCAATATCCCTTATCTCAAAGGATTTCTCCATTTTCAGCCCATGTCTCCGCTTACATACTATTGTTTCCGCGTCACGTTCCCGCAAAGGCGGCATCCAGAGTCGCGGTGGGCGGTGTTCACGTTTTGGCGGATCAGTGTAGATCTTACAAGGGGACTTAACAGGGACAAAATCTTCTGTGAGCGGAGCGTGTACACAAGACGAACTGGGATGGCAACTTGAGTGCAGCGGGTGTAGGATGTTTACTAAAGTCAAGGTTTCCTGGGCATGACAGTGCTACACGGGGTACTTACCATGCCGTGCGGTGATCCTCCTCTTCTCATTTCTTGTCCATAAGCCACGGAGAAGACTGTCAGCGTGTCAAACCGTGTAGTAGTACGCAACTAAACTCTCTGTGCCTAGCAAAACCCTGTCGCAATTGTTCACTTGATTCAAACTCCATTTTTATTACGATAGCTTATTGAATAAATGTCATTAATAGTAAATGCAGTTTTAACAGGGTACCTGTATTTGCCAATCATTTTGCTTCACCTGAAGCTGAGCGCCTGTCTTTCAACTGTTTTTGCACTGCGTACTACTGTCGAAACAAATAAGTCCAACATATAGTACTATCGATGTATGAAACAACAGACTCTTGCTCTAGGAGTAGTTCAAAGGGTGGAGAATCGTACATTTGTATCAGAAAATGGACACAATTTACGTCAACACATACCCTTACTATACTAACTGAAGACAAACACTTTGAAATATCAGCAACTGAATTAACACAGCCTGACATTTACAAGAAAGCAATCATTTTGTTTGCGTTCGATCACCCACTGGTAGGGTGGTATTTTTTTTTCAATAAATTAACGGAGGTTCTAAGCAAAATATCAACTACAAGATTCAATATAATTTTGTATGGAGACATAAAACGCAAATATCTCAAACATTGACTGCATTGGTAATAGACCATGTGATCACAGATACGGGCAAGGAAAAATGTAGTGTAGCTGTAAGAGATCTTGGGCTGCAAGACCACTTTTTCCATTTAATAACAGTAAAATCAGGTATGAAAAATATACCAAAACTCAAGTAGACAAAAGCCATTCATCACAAATCAGAATACAAGGTTTTTCAAAAGAACTAGCAAACTGAAATTGGGATGAATTGCGTGGGGAAACGAATAAACAAATGAAAACGCGAAATTCTCTGAATTTTCAGTGGTATTTAATTTGAAGTTTCGAAAGGTGTTTCCAAAAGTACCTTCATCAGCAACAATGTCTCACAAAAACAAATGGAAAAAGCTGTTATTAAGAAGTCCTCCCAAACACTTAAGTACTTCAGTTCTGTGCAAAAGATCCAGAGCACCTAAATTTCTATGATAGGTAATGATGTACAATCATACGCCGACGCTAGCGGTTTCGCTGATAAGGCTATTGAAAATACCGACGCTGGAGCACGCAGAATGTAGTGGCGGACGGAGAATGAAGAAATTGTTCCATCAACTAGTCCTACTCAAGACTCACTTATGGCGTTATATCGAAGTTTAGGGCCAATGATGAAAAACGAATTTTAAACACTTAACTTACAGCAAAAACAAACGCCACCTGAAATGGTGCCTAGGCAAAATAAAGTGAGAAATGTCGCCCAAATTGGCAAATTGGTCATCGCAAAAGGATGCCTTAACAGTCGAAATTTCTGAACTGAAAATATCACACCAGGGCATTCCCAACGTCGTGCTGACAAACAAACCCAAATAAAAGAATTTGTTCGTAAGCTAAGTAGAAAGGTAGACAATTATACTGACAAACAAGACGTTAAGATAAGTGAACAGTTTGATGTGCAAATGTAAATCTTCTTACAGGATTTTTCAAAACGGATTTCGCATAAGGGTAACCTGGTCAACGAAAAATTAGGTTAAGTATTACAACTTGTTATACAAGAGTCTGTTACTGAAGTGTTATCTCAGAGAGGCACTTCAGAGGAATCATTTTAAACAGAGTTGAATCAAATTAAAAAGGTTTTAAGTAAAGAGTTACCTGAATGGTGTGACAAAGTCATTTATCAGATTAGTAGTACGCAGCAGGAGATCTCTACTACCAAACAAGTAGTACATGACACACTGCTCTGTTACTAGAGCAAGTGGTGAGTATAAAAGTCCCGCACAATCTGACAGAATATGTAAGATGAAACAGATCGTGCTGTTCTGTCCCTGTCGCATAACCATATAGCGTATCGGATGGGGTGGGGGGGGGGAGGGGGGGCACCTTCTTCTTTGTCATCCCGTTTGATAGAAAAATTTATTGAAACACCCACAGTTCCAGGTGTCCACACCAAACAAGAAAAATCTCATGCTATTGTGTTCATGAAATCTTTTAAGGGAGTGTTATCTAGATCTCTGTCATATCCACAAAAAATGCATTTCACTACAGGTTTTATCCACACGAAAGCCGCCCTTTGGGCAAGTGAAATGGCTGAAAACTGCCAAACGTATGAACAATTTGAGAAAGTGTTCTTGTAAAACCACTGTTCAAATTGCATACAGGAAAGTTTCCACAAGCAAGTGTTTAACCCGGATACATTCCACAGTAGGCAAGGCAGCCTTCGAAAATATTGCGGAAACTATTTAAATACAACCAGATATTCAGATGTACCTGTTCTGCAAAGTGACATGTTGTGGATACCAAAAGTGAAGCTGAGTTTGGATGTAAGAGAAAAGTTAGTCTATGTTCCAGAGGAGAACTCAGAACACCTCATGTCCATACTAGATTCTACTGATAAAGCACTTAAAGATTCTAGTAACAGCAATAATAATGATGCCACGGATCATCATGTTAACTTTCTGATGCAGCCGGCACTGCCTCCGCTGCACAACTTTCAGCCTGCTGATCGAGGTCCACGAAATTCTAACAAAAGAATAAGGGCAGATAATAAGTAACAGATACTATAGTAATGTAGTAGGTCAATAACAACACTACAACCATCATAATCAGTGGCGTTCAACACAGGAAACCACAGTCAGCTAAATACAAAGGCTACTTACCAGGAAAGTGGTCCAGTATGAAACCATGCTATTGACATGACCTTCTGGATCTTTAATAAGCAGCCAAGTATCATAAACAATTATCAAGTTTGTATCAAGTTATGGAAGTATTTCTATACAAAGTTTACTGCCAAAACTCATACTCCATTCCATGGACAAAACGAGAAGTGATTACCACAGAAATATGACATATGTTAGAGTGGAAAATTATAGAATCATCACTGTCATCTAATTTCAGCTCTCTATTAACATTTACTAAACCTGGTGGTAACGTCTGCCTTATACTAGATGCATGTTGTCTTCATCAAATCACTGGCCCTGTTTGAGCAACCTGAAAAATGTAGACTAACAGATACATAGGCTTTGTGGTGTTAAGTACCTTATAATCATTGATCTGAGAAATTCACACTGGCAGTTGCACCTCACAGAAGAATCTAGAAACTATGCAGCATTCTTATTTGCAGGAAACAGTTATCACTTTTGCGTGTTACCTTTTGGACTGAACCAAAGTTCAGGAGTCTTTATCATTGCATTAGACACTACATTAGGGCCTGACGTACTGGACAAAGTAACATTATAAACAGATGACTCATTAATAGCTACTACTACTTGCGAAGAACATACTGCTTTATTACACAGAACATCACAGAAATTTTCAAGTGCAGGTGTCACTGTAAACGTCCAGAAATCAAAGTCTGGGAGAGAAAAAATCAAATTTTGCAGTCAATTACTTTCTTCTGCTGATCTAACACCAGATCGAGATAACAGTGGTGCAGTAGAGAGTTTTCCAAATCGAAGAACTAGGAAACAACTTGAGGTATTCCTAGGATCAAGTTCACTTTTTAGACTTTTATACTTGATCAAGTTTTAAACTGTAAAGCACTATGAAGCTTATGCACCCTGGTGTTGGTTAAGGAATTGTCAGGAGCACTTCGATGCAATCAAATGTGCTCTAGTGAACTCTGAAATGTTACATCACCCTGACATGTCAAAAGATTAATTCTGTAACGTCGCTACACCTCCTTTTCAGGGCTGGCGTCTTGTACATTTCAGTTTAATACAAAAATGGTAGATGAGATGTAGAAAGTTTTGCTAGCTGTGCGCTTTCAGATTGTGAATGAACTCATTGTGCTACAGAATTGGAAACCTTTGCTACAGTCTGGGCATTTTAAAAATTTAGTTACTATATTTATGCCTAATATATTAAAGTTTTCAGTGTTCATCAGACATTAAGATTTCTCAGGATGTGTAAACTGTGTCATCCTCACCTGTACTACTAGTCATCATTTTCATGGAAATATGATTTTAAAAGAATATGTGCTTGTGGAAAGGACAATATTCGTAGTGGCAAATTCTCTGTCTCGATTACTGAATGATTTACCGGAATTCTCAGAACTTGTGGAACAAACCTCAGGTTACAGAGTTTATTAATGAAAGACAGCAATTAAGGACAATATATCCTGGACATGTGTAGGACTTTGGCAGCTTTACAGGATGCTGACCTTCGGTAGACGAAAGTTAAATTACTTATTTCACAAAATCCCACTGTAAAACTAACCAACCACTACAAAATCCATTTTGATGTACTATTCTGTAGGCGAAATATGCAATCCAATACTTGGTGCATTTGTATTCGCACTGCATGTTAAGATGCTTTGATTGGGTGTACACATCGTGAATTGGGGATATTATGCTGCAGGAAAATGTTTGAAAAATATAGATCTTTACTGTTACTTCCCCCACATGAGGAGGCACTTGTAAATCTTGTATATTGGTAATTAATTTACCTTGTGAAGAAACTCTTGGGGCCATATGTACTTACTGAATTCGCACTGATTGGGAGAAATCTATGTCAACTGTGCTATTTATTCTTATTGCTTGTGAATGACTTACATAACTGGTGCATACGTTAAGCAGTCTTTGCCATAATATTTGCAAACATCAGATGGACTAAATAGAGGACACTGCCTTGGCTGTGTCTCACAATGTGTAATTGAAATGTATTTGTGTAAATACAGGCTAGTATAGACACAAAGCAAAAAGACATTTTTATAGTGTTTGTGTGGTCTTAAACTATGACACAGATGGCTACCTGCTATACTATTTCAAAAGCTCTGTGTACAGAGCTCCTATCTTTGGTAGTTTATTAGAATTAGACATGTTTTCCTCAAAAAGGAGAGACATTTTTATATAAAGAGCTAGCTCCTCCACTGTTTAAACAATTTACTATATCTTTTTTATAGTATTAAGTATTTAGCTGTAAGAAGTACTTCTTTGTCTGTATTTCCTAGCACCTATGAACTAAATGAAATCAGAGCTTGGTATATGAAGGAAATACCTTCACTACTAATAGTCTGTATATATACAATGTGACTGGTACCATAATATGTGGGTTGTTTTGAATCTCTATTAATATAATTCATAATCGTGTTAATAATGGTATTACTAAATATGTGCAGGCTTTGCATGATTACATTTGACATGACACTTTGCAAATTCCAGTAAATTTTCTGCTCTTATTTGAGCTTGCTTTCTGTTCTCTCTGTGTTCTGTTGAGGTTTCGTGCATTGACTTGATTTTCATAGAAATATACAAATGACAATTCTGTGCTTTAAATAAAGAAATATTATTCTCCTGGCCTATCTGAATAGGAAGAAACAAAGGGATATCATCATTTAGTAGCTCAGGATAGAATTGTAAAAAACTATGCCATTGTATGGAATGTATTCCTTATTATGAATTTTGAGTATCTTTCCCAATGAAATTTTTATATATCTGTCTAGTAAATATTTTGCTTATATTGTGTCTCCCGAAAGTATTTTGATCTGAGTGGGTGACATTAACATGTGTGTTTGTAAAAATATAATAGAAAGACTATGGTGAAGTAAACTCAATTTTAAAAACGTTTTTGCTTTAGTGAGTGCATGGTGAAGCTATTCGTATATGACACTGGTAAAAAAGTATGTTGGTAGCGTGAGCTGAAATGGACAACGAGACTAGTACATTGACCACAAACCCTATGGAGAATTTTACACTTTCCTGAGGTAAGATCAGCAAAATGTTTTCCACTCGTGATGCTGTGTGGATGAGTTTTATCTCCAATGACACTCACTGAATAACTGAGACTAATGTGTAACAAACACTGTGCTCTGGCATAGAGAAGTCAAAAATTCCTTCTGCCTCCAGCAAGACTTGGAAGTCGAAGAGAAGTATTGTACACTATGTCATTATTGAGTTAAATTGCACGCTACATATATGAGGTTGCCCAACAGAGACATTTTCTTGTTGCATGTTGTGGACATTAACTACACAAGACTACCATTGATCTCATCTGCTTCTTTAAAGTTTAAATCACAGTATATTGCACACTTTGCGGTGCTTTAGAAATGAAATATAAGAGCCCCCCTACCCACCCTAAG
Source organism: Schistocerca nitens (assembly GCF_023898315.1). Classification (NCBI taxonomy): domain Eukaryota; kingdom Metazoa; phylum Arthropoda; class Insecta; order Orthoptera; family Acrididae; genus Schistocerca; species Schistocerca nitens. The sequence goes on along the minus strand of NC_064617.1, from coordinate 714,872,030 downwards.
TTAAAACAGGCCTATTTCATGTCTTTCAGTCATTCTCTTTTATTGTTATCAATGTGAGAGATTACCTGTATGTCAACAGAGTTCCTTATTTTCCGCACAACTTATGTAAGTCATACATTACGTAGTTCTGATTTCTTTGCACAACTATTACTTGCAACTTGATTATGAGGGGCTACTTTAGCCTGTTCGCCTCCGTGGCGCAGTAGTAGCTTTACCGCCTACCACACAAGGGGGCCCTGGTCGATTCCCGGTCGGGGACTGGGTGTTGTGTGACCATCATCATTGACATGCAAGTCACCAAAGTGGCGTCAACTAAAAAGACTTGCAATACGGCGGCCGAACCCCGAAGGGGATATCCCTCCCAATAAGTGTCATACGATCATTTTCATCTTATGCATCTTTAAGATGCAGCCAAACATACGCTGAGGCACCCTACTTCCTGTTTCGGTAATTGACTCACTGTGTGGAGCATAGCCATCAAGATGGGTCCTTGTGCAGCCGACAACCATTGCCTACATCCTGTCATTGGGTTCATCCTACCTCGCCTTCATCAGCTGAACTACCTGACGATATCAGTCCAGCATCTCCAACTCCTGATTTACATTGCCATAAAATATATAATGCTATCCTCTGTTATCCAAAAATGCATACATGTTGACACGCTGCTATCGATTGTCTACTGTCTAGCTTCGCTCTTTGGTCTGGCTGGACGAGCGACATGTCTTGCAGTAGGCTCTTTGGTTTGTGGCAGCCAATCAGACACTTGTCACAAGAATTTTTCTCAACTCAGTAGGGCATAGGCCGAGATTGCAAACGCCCAAGCTGCTCGTGTGCTATACACCTTTTTATTCTGATATTGAAACGTCCCCTTTTGAACAATTATACAGGACTGTGCTTAAACTGACACACAGTATATTTAGCGCAACGCAATCTGACTTTCAAAAAATCCCTACGAAAGAATGGCCCTGACCAACATTAAACTATGCGTTTCACAAATCACTTACCTCACAAAAATCTTGGTTACTCCCACTACTGCAATACAGCTAGCGCCACTACTGCCAGCTAAATAAAAGATTCAAACTATGGAAGGCACTAACTACTGATAGGGATAGTCAGCAAATGAAAGATATTAATAGAGAACAAACAATGTATTTACCTTGATATCATCACACACATATATATATATATATATATATATATATATATATATATATATATATATATATATATACAGCAGTTCATGACAAATTTCAAAACTCCGCCATCACTCTCCCCACATCCACCACTGCTGGCGGCTCACCTCCAACTGCGCAACGCTACGCGCTGTTCACAGCCAGCTGCCTAACACTACAATGGCGAGTATTACAACAATGCAAAGCAGCCACAGGCTGCACACAGCACAGCCAGTGATTTTCATACAGAGGTGGCGTAACCAATAAAAAAAACCTAAACAGCCTACTTACATAGCCCCCATGCTCCCCACAAAAAATTTTACAAATTGGTTTGGGCAGTGGCCAATACAGATTCGAAAAAATTTTTCATAATTACAATAACAAAGAAATCAAATGCACACACTTACTGATACAATGTTGGTCAAAAGCTAAACTTTCTCACAGTCCATAAAGACAGTCCTAATCGTTCATCACAGTAAAATATCAGTGTTTTTCTCAAAGTCTGAGCAGGAAAAGAAAATGCACACGGAAGTAGTGGATTTCCATGCAGTCTTGAAGAAGTAGTGTTGTCCTTCCAACGGAAAGACAGTGCTGACTCTTGACATGCAGACAGGTAATGGGCCACAACAGAGCAAACCCACAGCGGAGTCAGTCGAAGTTTTGAAGAGTATTGGTGGGTAGGTCATCACAGAGCAGACCCACTGTAGTCCTGGTAGAGATTACGGTACTGGTGGGCCACCAGAGGTGCAGACCCACTGCAGTCCTTGTAGAAATAATGGTATTGATGGATCATCAAAGATGCAGACCCACTGTAGTCCTTGTAGAGATGGCCAGCAGCCATCCGTTGTGACTGTGCAGGTGCACAATCACCATTGAAGAGTCTTGCGGATAATATAGCAAGTCCATTACCACCACTTGTGCACTCACAAAGTTTTTGAATTGTCCTGAGAACCAGCAATGCTGTTAACCAGTCCCTTGCTGAATTATTAACACACGTGCAAACACTAACAGTCCCTACTTCTCACATATTGTCCATATACTATGACCAATAGAAACGTGTGCAGTGAAATGTAACTTACAAGTTACTTAATTTGATAACCTGGAGTCAATTACAATTTTATAACAGAAGAATACAATTACAAAGGTACAAAATACATCATTAAAGACATAATAATACAGATAACATTTGTAGTAATATGGGCTTTACAAAAGAATAGAAATAAACATATACATCAGTGTTACAAAAATAATGACATAAGTACATACATAAAGATCAGAATAAATTTTGAAACATCAACTTCACACATGAGAATTAAAACAAAACAGAATAAATAATGTCTAAGCATATTTACAAGTTAAATAACATATTATTAATACCAATTATATTTGAGGATAACAGTATTCCTCATCATAGTGAATAGTATTAGAAAAGAAAAAATTCTATGAAACTACACAGAGACAGGAAGAAAACAAATACACAAGGGTGCACCAACACATAGGGGGATAACACAATGGAAAGGACAGGGTTCGTTTTTTTTTCAGTGTAACTTTTGGTACTGCAGTATTTTGCAAACAAAACCTTTTTTGTTCTTGGAGATCTCCCTTCGTTCATCATTATTCCCAAAAAGTCCTATCTGTACCTGTTTTCTGTATTCTAACCATATTTCTTTCAAAATAAATATGGCTCATGGTACAATACTCATTTAGGCCCAAATCGTTTTCATATAACTTTCAAAGCATTCTTTCCCTATTCTCCATAGTTAGGTTCTTATATAGTCTACCCGCTCTTAAGCTAACTTAAATCTACTGAGCTCAGATATTAAACTAAGGGACGAGGCAATGCAGCAGCACAAAACAAGTAACACAAACAGCAATGATAAAAAATACAAATTGCGTAGCAAGCAGCATAAATTACAACTAATATAAGGCAATGAGCAGCAAACAAGAAAAATAAACCAGTAGTAAAACTGGCTTAAAAGAATAATACAAAGTGAAATTTAGTAGCACTATGCATGGCAAACAGCAGCAGCAAATGCTATAATTAAAACCTAAGCATGGCAAAGATCAAGCAGAAAAAATATTACACTAAAGACAACAATGCAGATAAGAGAAATGTCTATTCACATCTTAATGTCTATGTAATTAAAGTGGTGCACCACAAAAACTAATTCTACAAAAGATTACTAAGTACTAGAAAAGAAAATTATGTATGCAGTTCCTGTGAAGGTAAATGTCTTTTTGTGCTCCCTCATTTTTTTGAAAAAATTATTATTTACTCGATCTGTAGACAGAAAATATTTGTATTAGTACATCTATAAAATTTTATTTTAACCAATGCTGCAGTGCAGCTAGAAACTAGATATTAAACGAAATGAGCAAAGCAAAGCGTGAAACGTCATTCACTAGCCATATGGCATTTCATAAGGTAGTACAGAAAATCTCCCAACTCTCGTAGAAAGACGCTTGTCATAATCAGGTGTGCAGATGTAAAAATATTTCTCGTCATTTCATTAGGCATTTCTGTAAATATCATAAATTAAGGGCTCCACAGTGTAATCATACGTTTTCAAGTTCGACCGTGTCGTTTTTTCGATGCTCTCTACAAAGGAATGTCAGAAGTGAGGTTAATGGCCTCTTTTTTTTCTCCACCTAATGGCTTTTTCTCCAGGCGGCTGGCACACCTGGGTGCCCGCGACGCATTACGTGCAGGTGGTCACTTAACTTTCGTACAGAAATATTTACGACAGCAGTTTCCGCTGCAGTGGCAGTCTCATACAAAAAATTGCAGAGGTCGAGAATTTGGTTACAAATGTGTAGAAACAATATCTTATGAATATAACAGTGTCCAAAAAATTTTTTGTCGGCATTGTAATACACGCACGCGTTTAAGTACATTTCATAACTCTTGAAGTACGATCTTGGTTTCCAACAACCTTTTCCTCAAATCAGAGTGCCTAAACACTACAAATTATTCCTTACCTTATTCGTCGACACTTCTTCAATATTTCGTCATAACAGAGTAGCATACTCAAATAACTCATTTAGCATCAGCTTCTTGACCATAAACATACCTCAGCAGCATAATACACATCGTCGTCATAAAAATATCACAACACCTCAGTCAAATCTCAAAATCGTCGTAGCTTTCTGCAATAATTTCAAATCCTAAAAAAATATTCTCTGCTCATTTCAATAGTGTCATCAACCTCAAACGTACTTTAAAATCATGCTCCCTTACCAAATGCATCATTCAAAGCTCTCATAGTATCACAATGGCTCCAAAAAAATATGAACAGTTCACAAAGTACTGACAAAATGCAATTTCGTAAGTGTGAAGTTATTCAACTGTGTAATTACGTACACATCTGCCACTAATGTAGTAAAAAAAAAAAGCTAATCTGTCAGTTAAATGATCAGATAGCTGTGTAATTTGTGTGTTAGAGAAATATGGTACCGATGTGTAAAATTGTATAAGCAAATACCATATTAGCTAGGGCTCCTTGTGCTTGCAAAACACATGATACACAAAGTAGGCGTGTACCCCCCTGAGGATAAATGTAATTATACCCTCAGGTGTTACAGATTACAGCAATGGAATGAAATGTATCACGGAAAACCCTTGTATCATTGCACTTCAAATATCTTAAAAAAAATAAATGTTTTAAGTGCGAAATCAATCACTCAAATACGTGTACTGTAGCGCTAAACTGTGCGTCTTGTTGTAAGATAATCTCTGTGGAAGTGTCGTAGTTATCGTCCTCCGAAAGCTAAGTTCTGCAGAAGTCAATGTACTTACCTCATCATAAACGAAAGTGAAACGCTGTGTGTATAGATATCGTAGTTATTACGCTTATTGTTGTGATGAAGAAAGTACTGTACTGTAACGTATTGTTGTGCCACGAAAAAGGCTGTCTCATTGTTGCTATACCACAAAAATTACTACTAAAACATGTTTTTCTTTCTAGAAGAATTCAGAAAACTGTGCAGATATAAAACAGATACAGCGCAAAAGCAACATTGTAAATTGTCACTCATTAGTAGCGTCGTGATAAAATCGTGTAGCTGTCACATAAACTAACCTCTGTGTCATCTGGTATCTCTCAGAAAGCACTTTAATTTCAGAATGTATTTTCAAATAAACCAAAATGTTGCATTAAAATCTCATTAACAGTACTGGTAAATGTTCTAAGTATGTGAGCCTTATAGTCGTTACGTAATCGTGCAACAAACAAGCAAGAACGCACACACACAATAACACTGTGTCGTCTGTTCACAATAACAATGCATTCGTAATTTCTGTTTAAATAAGTTCTCTTGGTTCTTGATTGGATATTTAACTTCAAACATTGTTGTATGTTAACAGATTCTAAGTCTGACAAAGCTTACTAGCAATGTAAAGTGAAAAGTTTTATGGCAAAGACTAAGTTAAAAAGTAGATTATCTCTCAATAAATGGTTTTACATGTAAAATGTGGTGTAACCCTTTACTCTTCATAGTACTCAGAGTTTGAGCTTGAATGCAATTGTCATGCGGTATACGTCGGTAAAGAATACTGGAATTTTTCTCAAGGTTAGCGTCTATGTTATTTTTCTCTGAGCCAGCTGGCGCACGCAGCTGCCTGCTGTGCGAGTCATTGTCTGTCTCTTTGTTGGCGCGCGTCGTTATTGGGATTAGGAGACCTAGCTTCTACAAATTCGCCTTGCCGAGAGGGCCCAGCTCTGTTTAAATCCCGCCAGTTCTATACATTTCAGGTCTGTCGTTACGAATATATCGTCTGTCGTCATGTCGGTAGGTTCCGTAGTTTCTTCCTTGTCGGTTAAGTGGTGGAGAATTTCTCCCTGAATCGTAACTGCGCGCTGGACCGTTGCGTCTAAAGTTATTCTGCCTCCCTTGATAATAATTGTTTGGGTACCCATATTGTCTGTTTCTATGGTTATCTCTGTCATATTCATTACTACGGAAATGCGATCTTTCTCTGTAACTATTATTCTGCCAACGGTTGTCATAAGTGTGGTGTCTGTTTTGTTCACGATTTGCGTTGTAAGAATAGCCTCGTCGTGTCCAGTTATTATTTCTGTCGTCACGGAATTGCGACGTATGTGACCTGTAGTGATTGTTTTCCTGTTTTCGCATCCGGCGACTGTCTGTGTCAATTTCTAATTCTTGTAGGAGTCCCTGAAAAGCTTCAATGTCGTCTTTGCAACTTCCTGCCAAAATAGTATGCCGTAAATGTTCAGGTAATTTGATTACGCAAATTCGGATGAGTTCTGAGGGGCTGTATGGGTTTGAAAGATACTGATTCTTATGCAACATGTCTTCAAAATATTTCATAATACTGGAAAATTCAGATTGTTCGAAACGTTTCATCATTATGATGCTATGTTTTACTCGGTCTTGTGTGGCTTGAGACCAATATGCTGAGAGGAAGGCATGATAAAAATCTCCTTCACTGTGACAATCGTGAATGACCGATCGCATTCTTACAGCTGGTTCATTCTCCAAGTAGCCACACATAAATTCTAACCTGTGCTCCAATGACCAGTTGGGAGGAAAACAATGAGAGAATTGATGGAGCCACGCTTGTGGATGAATGTCGTTGGCAGAATTCTTAAATGTTTTGAATTTACGTGTAGTAATGAACAGCTTACAGTCAAAATCATCATGTCGGCGAGTCGCATGTCGGTCATTGTTACGTCGTTTCGGCGGTTCCATCTCATAATTCGGTGTACCTTGCCAATTTCTTTCATAATTTCCGAAGTGTCCTGTGTTATTATTTTGTGGGTGTTCCGTATTTCTAAGTCCCTTTTCCCGTGTTGGAGCGCGAGTGTCCTCTGAAATATGAAATTTTTGTATTACTTGCGCCAACTGATCTTGTACTTCCCGGATTTCTCTTTTGTATTGCGTATTAATTTGATTCTGATTTTGTTTGAATTTCTTAATTTGTTCATACTCTTCTGTGTCAGTGATGGTTACAGGTCTTGTGTCATTCAGATCCTCATCTACCTTTGTAGATAAGTTAGTGAACTGATCCGAAAGTTCGGCTACTTTCTCCGATAGTGAACACATTTCCTCAGTGTGTTTTTCTGAACCAGGTTTCAGAGTATCTACTGTGTCCTTTAAGTTTTCCTGAGTTTTTGCAAGTTGCGTAACCGAATCGGTAGATGCAACTGAGTCAATTTTAGCTTGCAAGGTGTCGTGATTTTCATGAACAATGGTTTGCAGTTCTTTTATGGCTGCTTCGTGATTCTGTAATGCATTTTCGTGCCGCGAAAAAATAGGTTGAAAATGCTCACAAATTTGTGTTTTTACGTCATTACAGACTTTTTGACATTTCGATTCAATGTTATGTAACTCACTAGTTAAATCTTCACGTGTTTGTTCAAGTGTGGTGTCTAACTTTTGAAGCTTTTGCTGTGTTTGTCTCTGATTTTGTTCCATTGTGTCTAACTGTTGCTGTGTTTGTCTCTGGTGTTGTTCCATTGTGTCTAACTGTTGCTGTGTTTGTCTCTGGTGTTGTTCCATTGTGTCTAACTTTTGAAGATTTTGTTCCATTGTGTCTAACTTTTCAAGCTTTTGTCCCATTTGTTGCATTAATTGTAATAACAATGCACTGGTGTCTGAAACATGTTCCTCAGTGCTTTTCGGCAGTGAATTTGCACCGGCAACATTCACATTTTGATAAGCGGAAAATGTGTCTTGACTCATTTGATAAAACGGTGAGGACGCAAAACCTGAATCTACAGTATTTGCAAAATTGTGTCCTGTCATTTCGGATTCCTGAGGCGAGCTGTTGCCGACCGATCGATCGACAATGCTTCCCTCTTCACTAATTGTTTCACTGTCCACGCCATTGTTTGCCGCCCGCTCCATTTCCCTATGCACAATTACCAAATTACTACTTTGAACATCAGTTAATTCATTACTCGGTGGCGCTAACACACTGCTTTCGTTTTCACTGTCATTTCTCAGTTTACTTTGGAGCCTAGTATTACGTTTTTCACACGCCATTATTGTCACAGTATTTCACACGACAACACAGAAAAACACAATTTGAAGAGCAAAAATGGGGGAACACATTAACATAGCACTGAAAATAATATCTAGTTAATTGCAGCTGCGAAATACTTGGTGCAAATCTACATGCGTGCCACACCTGTTTTACTGTACAACAATGAAAGACTGCAACTACAAAGGAGATTCTCTCTACAATTACGCGCTAGCAATAAACAAAATCTACACTAATTACTCAAACTACAAGAAAAAATCAAAAGATTCCAGTGAGGAATCCTAGGCTAAGGGTCGACATATGAAACGTCCCCTTTTGAACAATTATACATGACTGTGCTTAAACTGACACACAGTATATTTAGCGCAACGCAATCTGACTTTCAAAAAATCCCTACGAAAGAATGGCCCTGACTAACATTAAACTATGCGTTTCACAAATCACTTACCTCACAAAAATCTTGGTTACTCCCACTACAGCAATACAGCTAGCGCCACTACTGCCAGCTAAATAAAAGATTCAAACTATGGAAGGCACTAACTACTGATAGGGATAGTTAGCAAATGAAAGATATTAATAGAGAACAAACAATGTATTTACCTTGATATCATCATATATAAATATAGCAGTTCATGACAAATTTCAAAACTCCGCCATCTCTCTCCCCACATCCACCACTGCTGGCGGCTCACCTCCAACTGCGCAACGCTACGCGCTGTTCACAGCCAGCTGCCTAACACTACAATGGCGAGTATTACAACAATGCAAAGCAGCCACAGGCTGCACACAGCACAGCCAGTGATTTTCATACAGAGGTGGCGTAACCAATAAAAAAAACCTAAACAGCCTACTTACAATATGAATTCTGTTAAGTCATGTGGTAGCAGATTGCTGCACTACATAATGCTGTTAAAAGTCTGTTGATGAGATTGCTACATCCTATTATGTTAAACAACACACTGCAAAAGCAGTCGGTTGTATTCATGTGAGATGAGTTTGTTTTCCAATGTCGTGATTAGGCATGGTAAATCTCTACTGTATTTTGGCATTATGATTGAAAACAGTTTCTTCTTAGAAGAGTCTGTGTCTCAGGTCCACATGGACCATAATATTCATATATACTGATGCCATCCATGATGATGCTAGGTACTAACACCTCATCTTATTCAATAAGAAGTCAGTTCGATTGATTTTTTATGTATCCTGTAAAACGATTTATTTCTTTTGTGCTCATTTGGATTTTAGACGTTGAAAAAGGACGTTCAATGTACGGAGAAGGAGTGGTTTCCTAATAGAGCAAGTTATTAACGAGTCTGATACCTCTTTTTCGTATCTACCTTGTTACTTTTATAAGCACAAGGTTATATAAGTCCACGGTCTCCTACAGCCACAAAATGTTTAAATCCTCTGTTTAATCACACAAGCACTTAAACAAATATATGGTACACTTCACAATATCACGAGTATTATTATGTACTAAGTGAGTTTTCAGCATTTCATGGCAAGTACTTGAACAGCAAGCTAATGACAAATCTAGCAGTCAGCCAGCATATGCCGCAGATCAGTTCTCATCAAATTCTCAGTGAAACTTTTTTCTTGCGTTCGGAGTCCAGAGTTTTTGTTTTCAACTAAGTTTCAGAGTTGTCTCGGTAATACAAACTGCATAAAGACGTGCATTGCGCGGTAGATCGTCTAATGGTGACCTACAGAACACTAGAATGCGTAACTGGGCACCTCCTTAATTCCATTAATTCTCCATGATGTACATTTTTTCCTGAGACGCATAAGTCCGATTTTCCGTTGTGATTGCAATAGTTAACTGTTGTCAATAAAACGTAAGTTAAAATAATTATCTGTGTCAGTTATTTTTTGTTTTCTCCCTTGATGCGTCTCGAGGACTGACACCCTCATCTTTAAGCGCTGGATGTGACCAGTTGTTTGTTCTGAGTTTAATTTCGCTACGAATGGGATGTCTTAAACAATAATAAAGATTATTACAATATATTCCAACAGAAAGAACCTTGAGGTTCGTCATAAATACACATTTTCATCTCTGGGAGTCACGTAATCACGAAACAACATAAACAATCCAGAGACTGCACAGATGTAGAAATATGGTGCTGTGTCTGGTAAGTCAAACAGCATTCAATACTAGCTTAGGCTGCGACTCAAAGATACAGATAAAAAATACATGTTTAACTTTTTCAAGCGTTTCGCTTACGGATATCATTACTATAAACAATAAATGTATAAAAATAAAGCCTTATAAACATATATTACTGTGGTGTCACCGCCAGACACCACACTTGCTAGGTGGTAGCTTCAATCGGCCGCGGTCCATTAGTACATGTCGGACCCGCGTGTCGCCACTGTCAGGATCGCAGACCGAGCGCCACCACAAGGCAGGTCTCGAGAGACTGACTAGCACTCGCCCCAGTTGTACGACGACATTGCTAGCGACTAAACGTACGAAGCCTTTCTCTCATTTGCCGAGAGACAGTTAGAATAGCCTTCAGCTAAGTTAATGGCTACGACCTAGCAAGGCGCCATTAACCATTTGTAACGTTGCATGTACCTCAAGATAGAGTCTCACTTATATCATCCAGAATGCTGTATACCAAAGGACAATATAAAAGTTAAGTGTTCTAGTAGCTACGTTCTTTTCTTTATCACATTCATTACGAATCCTGTTCCAGACTTCACGCCAGACGGCGTGAGTTGACGCGTGCCCTTTCGGCTACTTCACTGTGGACTGGCTGCCTTAACAGTCCACTACATTGATCCCATCCTCGTCGCCAATGTAGTGGACTGTTAAGGCAGCCAGTCCACAGTGAAGTAGCCGAAAGGGCACGCGTCAACTCACGCCGTCTGGCGTTAAGTCTGGAACAGGATTCGTAATGAATGTGATAAAGAAAAGAACGTAGCTACTAGAACACTTAACTTTTATATTGTCCTTTGGTATACAGCATTCTGGATGATACAAGTGAGACTCTATCTTGAGGTACATGCAACGTTACAAATGGTTAATGGCGCCTTGCTAGGTCGTAGCCATTAACTTAGCTGAAGGCTATTCTAACTGTCTCTCGGCAAACGAGAGAAAGGCTTCGTACGTTTAGTCGCTAGCAATGTCGTCGTACAACTGGGGCGAGTGCTAGTCAGTCTCTCGAGACCTGCCTTGTGGTGGCGCTCGGTCTGCGATCCTGACAGTGGCGACACGCGGGTCCGACATGTACTAATGGACCGCGGCCGATTGAAGCTACCACCTAGCAAGTGTGGTGTCTGGCGGTGACACCACAATTACAACATTTTTATTTGTTAGAATTTCAGTTTGGTGATTTGGGAGTACCTGTGTAATTTAGGATACTCGAAAATAGATAGCAGCAAAAGTTACGTGCATGTCTAGTATGCTTGAGAAGTTTCTGAAAAAAATTCATTGGCGCTGTCTCAGCTTTGTTATTGGCACAGTTCTCACATGCTCGTTCCATTTCATATTGCTTTGTAACGCTACGCACGAAGATATTTAAACAACGTGACTGTGTCAAGTAGGACACAAGTAATGCTGTATCTAACATTACAGGTTTGTTTATCCGCATTAACCTACCTTTCTCTACATTTAGAGCTGGCTGCCATTCATCACACCAAGTGTAAATTTTGACTGAGTCATGTAGTATCATCCTACAATCATTCAACTTCGACACCTCCCCATACGCCACAACATTATCAGCAAACAACTGCAGAACGCTGCGTACTTTTTCCTCCAGATCATTGATGTATATAGAAGATAATGGCGGTCCTATCATACTTCCCTGGGGCATTACTGATGAGATCCTTGCCTCTGATGCATATTCACCGTCCAGGACAACATACTGGGTTCTATTGCGTAAGAAGTCTTTGAGCTACATTCTTATTTGGGAACCAATTCCATATTATTGCACCTTCGTTAACGGTCTGCGTGGCGCACCGTATCAAATGATATCTGGAGATCTGGAGATCCGCCGGTTGCCCTTCATCCAAGTTCTCAGAATACCACGTGGGAAGAGGACAAGTTGAGCTTCGCATGAGCGATGCTTTCTAAAACAGTGCCGATTCGTATACATAAGCTTCTCGGTCTCAAGAATATGAATTGTATTCGAACTGAGAATATGTTCAAGGATTCTGCAGTAAACCCATGTTAGGTATATTAGTCTGTAGTTTTGCTGGTCTCTTCTTTTACCCTTCTTATATACGGGAGTCATCTGCGCTTTTTTTAGTCTCTTGGATCTTTGTGTTGGGCGAAAGATCCGCGATAAATGCGAGCTAGGTAAGGGGCCAAAGCGGTACAATATTCTTTGCATACTCGAATTGGGATTCCATCTCGATCTGCGACTTATTTATTTTCAACTCTTTCAGTGATTTCGTACGACAGGGACGCTTATTACAATGTCTTCCATACGACAGTCTGTTCGATGATCAAACGACCGATACGGTAGCTGTTGTATGCTTCGCGCATAGAGCTTTTCACAGACGCTCGAATCTCTACTGACCTTCCCCTGTCGTCATTTGAGCGTTCTCTTTTGAACCGAGAGTGAAAAAGCCTTTGCTTCCTCAGCAATTCCCAAATTTCGTTGCTATACCACGGTGGGGCTTTTCCGTCCTTACTCCACTTCCTCGGCACATACTTCTCCAGAGCACAATTTACAATCCATTTAAACTTTGCCATAATTCCTCTAAGTTTATCATACTAGGACTAAGGTCTGTCATTTAATTGTCTAAGTTAAAATGCTAACAACAGCTTATCTGCTCTTTCCAGCAGAAACCCTCTACTAGCCTTCTTGACTGATTTATTAACCTTCGTAACCATAGTCGCTATAATGAAAAAGTGATCGCTAATCCCCGTCTCTGTAATGACGCTGTCGACAAGGTCCGGCCTGTTTGTTGCTACAAAGTTTAAGATATTTTCAGTGCGTGTGGACTGCCGAACTAGCTGCTCGAAACAGTTTTCAGAAAATTTCTTTAAGAGTACAACACAAACAAAGGCCTCTATGAAGAACTTGACATTTTTATTCAGAGCAGAAAACATGAGCATTTCACAATTACTTTACGCGAAAGTCAAAAGACTGAATGTTCCTCTCGACAAGTCAATACGCGTCAACACCACCAGCCGGATGACCCCAACTGCCAGATGTAGGCTTACTACAGAGGCCTCCACGCGTTACAGTCGCCCTTTACACGCCTTCATATTTCTACTAGTTGCTTTGGTACCTTAGTTTCTTGAATTTCTGTGTGTTAATCTAATATTGAATAGACACAGTTCTCGCGTTCACCTTTGTGTCGGGAAGTAAACCAATTTTGTGACATGTTACAAGTTCCTAATCAGGAGCGAATTATTAGTGTCATCTGGGTGCTTTAATAGTTTAGTTCAAGAATCTACGTGTGTTAATCTAATTTATTAAACAGATTTCTTGTACTTTCGTCAGTGTCTACAGTAGAGTTCCGTAGCATGTGTCGATAGTCGTTTGTTTGCCTGTGTAGTATAGTTTTTGACGACATTTAGTATGGACAGGAATTGAGATTGCTGTGTGCAAATGTGAGCCGAGTTAGTGACACTTTGCTCTCAGCTCCAGGCTGTGATGGCTTCAGTTATGCAGCTTGAGGATGCAGTGGATGGGCACCACTTTTGTGGGCCGGCCGTGGGGATCCAACAGACGTCCAGCACGTCCAAGTATCCAATCAGTCCTCACAAATGGCCAGTCCAGTTACTGCTCGCACTGAGGTTGAGCCCTCATCCGTGGTCGAGTGGGAGGTCGCCTCGGGCCATGGCAGGGGCGAAAGACTTCCCAGGGAGCAGAATGTAATGCCTCCCACGTTAGTCTGACAAAGAGGTTCCGATTGCTGTCTGTGGCTGACACTGTTCCTCATCCAGATACAGTCCCTTTTCCTGTTTCAGAGGAAACTTCTTAGCCTGCAAGATCTGGGCAATCACAGAGGGTGGGGTTATTGGTAGTTGGGAGCTCCCATGTAACGCACGTTATGAGGCCCCTTAGGGACATTGCAGCCAAGGAGGAGAATAAAACCAATGTACACTCCGCTTGCATACCATGTGCAGTCATTCCAGACGTGTAACAGGCCCTTGTGGATGCCACGAAAAGCACAGGGTGCAGCCAACTGCAGGTTGTAGCTTGCATCGGTACCAATGGTATGTGTCACTTTGGATCGGAAGAGACTGCCTGTGCCACGTCAAGGGAGCCCTAAGTGACATGGCTGTACGATACTACGAGGTTGAGGAAACAATATGTTAGCTAGCCACGTGGGGCTGTTGAGATTCTCTATATTGTTTAGTATTAATTGCGGAACGATAAACTGAAATCTGGATAGACCGCATTCTTTTCTGTGTCGAATATTGACAGGTGCTTGTGTTCACCTTCTTACATGATGCATAACAATCTTCTGAGAGACACCTAACGCTGAGATGGGTCTTCTGAATGAGAAGCCCGTTGTGCAGTATTTCTTTATAAACGGAGTGTGAATGGCGTTACTCCTACATAAATTGCTGAAATGCTAATACAAGCATGTATTTCCAAGTATACCGCATAGCGCACGCCAATTTGAGATTTTTTACGTACTGTGTTCACGGTATTACAATTCTAATGGTCAGCACTATAATTTTGAACATAGTAGGTAGAATCAGCCTTCCAGTACATGCTGGCCATGAAAAGGGAAAGGAATGTTATAGTTTAATGTGCTATCGACAAGAATGACATTAAAAAGAAAACACCGAACTCGAGTTGTCAAAGAGAAGAAAATTTCCCGTACCCTTTCCGAAGTCAATGGTTCAAATGGCTCTGAGCACTATGGGATTCAACATCTGAGGTCATCAATCCCCTAGAACTTCGAACTACTTAAACCTAACTAACCTAAGGACATCACACACATCCATGCTCGAGGGCATGATTCGAACCTGCGGCCGTAGCGGTCGTGCGATTCCAGCCTGAAGCGCCTAGAATCATTAGTAAAAACCTAATTTTGGATACTAGACCATCGACTTCACAACTATCTACGAAAGAGACGTTTCCAGACACACACTGTTATGGATGGGCTTAAAGTGTACTCTGAGCTCCATGCAAGTTTCAATAAACACTGATACAAATGGTTGAAATGGCTCTGAGCACTATGGACTTAACATCTGAGGTCATCAGTCCCCTAGAACTTAGAACTACTAAACCTAACTAACCTAAAGACATCACGCACATCCATGCCCGAGGCAGGATTCGAACCTGCGACCGTGGCGGTCACGCGGTTCCAGACTGAAGCGCCTAGAACCACACGGCCACACCGGCCGGCGCCGATACATAAAACCCTATAATATCCATAATGCAATTGTCGGAGACAGACAGAGAGCGAGAAAATAGAGGGAAGAAAAGAACGCGAAAAGACGAAGAAAGGAGAAGTTAGATGGTGACGAAACAGAAGTGAAGAAAGTCGAGCGATGAGGACCTGACATGTTGGATCACTGCCTTAACAGTACTTGAATCTACTCGGGCCCGCATGCTCCAACGCCCACGTCTGGCGATCGTTAACCTCGACTCCTCAACGACTTCCTCTTTCTTGGAGTTACAATGTTACTGTGAGACTACAGCTGTTTCACGAGCGTTGTTGCTGCCAGGCAACTTATACAAGAAATGGACCGTCGGTGCCCAGTAAATGCACGCAGCAGCCGTGGAAGAAACGGGAAGTCTTAATGCTGCGACCGCGGCTTTGTTCAGCTGGGTAGACGCGAGACGAGTGGAGTGGCGGTGTCATTTTGCGTGGACTGCCGCTGGGAACAGCCTGATGACAGCCAGAGACAATGGCGGCTGCGCTACCGTTAGCAGGCGCGCTCGGATGCGCTCCACCAGTCCGCCGCAGGACGTCCGATGCGCCGGGGCAGCCAACCACGACTTTCCACAAAGTTCGCAACCACTGCTGGCTCTTACAAGGGAACCTCCCCACCGCACCCCCCTCAGATTTAGTTATAAATTGACACAGTGGATAGGCCTTGAAAAACTGAACACAGATCAATCGAGAAAACAGGAAGAAGTTGTGCGGAACTATGAAAAATAAGCAAAATATACAAACTGAGTAGTCCATGTGCATGATATACAACATTAGGGACAATGTACGCTGAGGAGCGCCGTGGTTAGATTGAGCAACTGCGGAGCCTGAGGTCTTTGGTTCGAGTCCTCCCTCAAGCGAAAATTTTACTTTCTTCATTTTCGCAAAGTTACGATCTGACCGTTCATTCATTGACTTCTTTGTTCACTGTAATAAGTTTAGTGTCTGTGTTTTGCGACCGCACCGCAAAACCGTGCGATTAGTAAACGAAAGGACGTGCCTCTCCAATGGGAACCGAAAACATTTGATCGCAAGTTCATAGGTCAACCGATTCCTCCACAGGAAAACACGTCTGATATATTCTATACGACACTGGTGACGGCATGTGCGTCACATGACAGGAATATGTTGTCGACCCACCTAACTTGCACACTTGGCGAATGGGTAAAAAGATTCTTCTACCTTGCCCGATTTAGGTTTTCTTGTGGATGTGATAATCACTCCCAAAAAGTGATGAAAACACAAGAGTTTGTCACATAAACTGCAACAAATGAATGCAACAGTTTCACAGTCGCACAGTTTTCCCTGTGCTCTGTCAAAACATATGTTTTTTACGTTTTCAAATGTTTCCGTGTGTAGACCGTAAAATTGTGCATATGTCCAAGCAAATCTGAACATGCCCTGGAATTTTGGAGAGCGAAGTTGATTATGTGTGAGAGCCCGAACTTTGGTAATTGTCTGAAAGTAAAAAAAAACTAAACTTTTCTCTCGAGAGAAGATTTGAAGCGAGGACCTCTCGTTCCGCAGCTGCTCACGCTAACCACGGGACCACGGCGCTGGTAAGCTGCCAGTCTCCTTGATGTTGCCTACGTTGCGCATGGACTACTCAGTTTGTATATTTTGCTTATTTTTTCATAGTTCCACACAAGTTCTTCCTGTTTTCTCGATTGATCTGTGTTCAGTTCTTCATGGCCTATCCCTGTGCCAACTTATAACTAAATCTGAGGGGGGTGCGATGGGGAGGTTCCCTTGTTAGTAATGATGCACGGCGACAGCAATTGAGGATTACGTTCCAGTAGCACAGGAGAAATACAAAGTGTGGCAGTAGATGAAACTAGTTTAGACGTCAAAGGAGACGACGATCCTAGGTCATAACTATAGACATTTATAAGGAGCACGCAATTAGAGGCTAGAAGTCGTGGACTGCAAACGGCGGAGACGTCCACATCATACCTTGAACGAGGCCGATCGTTATCAGTTCTACTCCTTTCGTTTCCACCAGGTATGGTCGAAGCTATTTAAGAACAGTGTTTTGCCATGAGTTCATATTTGCACTCAGCATTTTCACATTCGTTTTCTGAGGCCCTCCTAATCATTAACTGTTACCAATTATTTAAGAAGAATTCTTACACGTGCTGTGAACTTCTTGCGAGTTTATAGCTAAATATTTGTGTCATTCTCGATAGAGTACTGTCAATTAACTAGCAGTGTGTGAGCGTGACGAACACTGAATCTGCTAGACAAAAAAGCCGTAGACAACTGGGGAGCAAAGATCGGCCCAGGTAACAGTTTTGGATCCCATTCTACACTCCTGGAAATGGAAAAAAGAACACATTGACACCGGTGTGTCAGACCCACCATACTTGCTCCGGACACTGCGAGAGGGCTGTACAAGCAATGATCACACGCACGGCACAGCGGACACACCAGGAACCGCGGTGTTGGCCGTCGAATGGCGCTAGCTGCGCAGCATTTGTGCACCGCCGCCGTCAGTGTCAGCCAGTTTGCCGTGGCATACGGAGCTCCATCGCAGTCTTTAACACTGGTAGCATGCCGCGACAGCGTAGACGTGAACCGTATGTGCAGTTGACGGACTTTGAGCGAGGGCGTATAGTGGGCATGCGGGAGGCCGAGTGGCCGTACCGCCGAATTGCTCAACACGTGGGGCGTGAGGTCTCCACAGTACATCGATGTTGTCGCCAGTGGTCGGCGGAAGGTGCACGTGCACGTCGACCTGGGACCGGACCGCAGCGACGCACGGATGCACGCCAAGACCGTAGGATCCTACGCAGTGCCGTAGGGGACCGCACCGCCACTTCCCAGCAAATTAGGGACACTGTTGCTCCTGGGGTATCGGCGAGGACCATTCGCAACCGTCTCCATGAAGCTGGGCTACGGTCCCGCACACCGTTAGGCCGTCTTCCGCTCACGCCCCAACATCGTGCAGCCCGCCTCCAGTGGTGTCGCGACAGGCGTGAATGGAGGGACGAATGGAGACGTGTCGTCTTCAGCGATGAGAGTCGCTTCTGCCTTGGTGCCAATGATGGTCGTATGCGTGTTTGGCGCCGTGCAGGTGAGCGCCACAATCAGGACTGCATACGACCGAGGCACACAGGGCCAACACCCGGCATCATGGTGTGGGGAGCGATCTCCTACACTGGCCGTACACCACTGGTGATCGTCGAGGGGACACTGAATAGTGCACGGTACATCCAAACCGTCATCGAACCCATCGTTCTACCATTCCTAGACCGGCAAGGGAACTTGCTGTTCCAACAGGACAATGCACGTCCGCATGTATCCCGTGCCACCCAACGTGCTCTAGAAGGTGTAAGTCAACTACCCTGGCCAGCAAGATCTCCGGATCTGTCCCCCATTGAGCATGTTTGGGACTGGATGAAGCGTCGTCTCACGCGGTCTACACGTCCAGCACGAACGCTGGTCCAACTGAGGCGCCAGGTGGAAATGGCATGGCAAGCCGTTCCACAGGACTACATCCAGCATCTCTACGATCGTCTCCATGGGAGAATAGCAGCCTGCATTGCTGCGAAAGGTGGATATACACTGTACTAGTGCCGACATTGTGCATGCTCTGTTGCCTGTGTCTATGTGCCTGTGGTTCTGTCAGTGTGATCATGTGATGTATCTGACCCCAGGAATGTGTCAATAAAGTTTCCCCTTCCTGGGACAATGAATTCACGGTGTTCTTATTTCAATTTCCAGGAGTGTATTTATTTTGTATAGCCACAATACGCCAGCTACTAACTTCAAGGAAATTCAGTATGCAGATGACCTGGCATTAATACGCGAGAACAAAGCTGTCAAGCATTGTGAGAGTATATTCTCAAGTGAACTTACCACGTTGAATGAGTACTTTTAGAAATGTAGACTCCAGCCGAACTCGAGTAAAACAGAGGCCACTGCGTTCCATCTCCATAACTGAGATACATACAGGAGGATACTCGTGCTGTTTAATCGGGTAAAAGTTCCCTATAGCTACTTCTCTAAATATCTAGGTGTCACCTTAGATCGAACATTGTCGTTTAACCAGCACTGCACGAATGTGTCAAAAAAATTCACTTAAGAGTAAGGCAACTGCTCAGAAATAGCCGGAAGCAAATATAAAGACACTACGCAACTGGTAAAAGCGGACCTCGGGGAAGATCAGTTTGGATTCCGTAGAAATGTTGGAACACGTGAGGCAATACTAACCTTACGACTTATCTTAGAAGAAAGATTAAGAAAAGGCAAACCTACGTTTCTAGCATTTGTAGACTTAGAGAAAGCTTCTGACAATGTTAACTGGAATACTCTCTTTCAAATTCTGAAGGTGGCAGGGGTAAAATACAGGGAGCGAAAGGCTATTTACAATTTGAACAGAAACAAGATGGCAGTTATAAGAGTCGAGGGGCATGAAAGGGAAGCAGTGGTTGGGAAAGGAGTGAGACAGGGTTGTAGCCTCTTCCCGATGTTATTCAATCTGTATATTGAGCAAGCAGTAAAGGAAACAAAAGAAAAAATTGGAGTAGATATTAAAATTCATGGAGAAGAAGTAAAAACTTTGAGGTTCACCGATGACATTGTAATTCTGTCAGAGACAGCAAAGGACTTGGAAGAGCAGTTGAACGGAATGGACAGTTTCTTGAAAGGAGGATATAAGATGAACATCAACAAAAGCAAAACGAGGATAATGGAATGTAGTCAAATTAAGTCGGGTGATGCTGAGGGAATTAGATTAGGAAATGAGACACTTAAAGTAGTAAAGGAGTTTTTCTATTTAGGGATTAAAATAACTGATGATGTTCGAAGTAGAGAGGATATAAAATGTAGACTGGCAATGGCAAGGAAAGCGTTTCTCAAGAAGAGAAATTTGTTAACATCGAGTACAGATTTAAGTGTCAGGAAGTCGTTTCTGAAAGTATTTGTATGGAGTGTAGCCATGTATGGAAGTGAAACATGGACGGTAAATAGTTTGGACAAGAAGAGAATAGAAGCTTTCGAACTGTGGTGCTACAGAAGAATGCTCAAGATAAGGTGGGTAGATCACGTAACTAATGAGGAGGTATTGAATAGGATTGGGGAGAAGAGAAGTTTGTGGCACAACTTGATTAGAAGAAGGGATCGGTTGGTAGGACATGTTTTGAGGCATCAAGGGATCACAAATTTAGCATTGGAGGGCAGCGTGGAGGGTAAAAATCGTAGAGGGAGACCAAGAGATGAATACACTAAGCAGATTCAGAAGGATGTAGGTTGCAGTAGGTACTGGGAGATGAAGAAGCTTGCACAGGATAGAGTAGCATGTAGAGCTGCATCAAACCAGTCTCAGGACTGAAGACCACAACAACAACAACAACGCAACGCTATAATTTCGCTTAACATTAAGCTGCTGAATGTTGAGTCTCTGTATGAAAAAATAGTGCACAAACACTTAAGACAGATGTATGTCTGAATGAGGGCGCAAGGGTCCTTCAGTGGGCGCTATTCTATCCAATATTGCCTTTCTGAATTTGAGAAGGAAATCAGCCAAGATGCAGACTCTTAAGAAGACACTAGTCCCATAAGAACTCACGACCAGCAGTATGTCTACAGTCACACAAGTCACCTTATGTTGATCTTCGGGTCACATATATTTTAGATGCAACCGATAAGAGGAACCAGTGCTGGAATGAACTTCTACCTCGCACCGTCCACCTAATAGAAAACCCCGCGCATGGCCTGATCTTCCACGACGCGAATAATCGAGACTCAATAGCACCCTAACTGGACAAGGCATATATGGCCACATCTTACAGAAGTGTGGTAACTGTGAAAGTGCTCCTTATGACTGTGGTGTTGGATAACAGACAATAAAACGTATTGTCTTATTCCAGTCTTCAAGGGTGGTCTGGAAGACTTGCTTAAAGCGATTAGTGCTGTGGCTGCCAAATTTAAACATTAACCTGTAAATACACTGTGTACACACATTGTAAGTTACATTAAGCCACACGATGATGACAGTTATTCACTACTGGCGATTAAAAATGCTACACCAAGAAGAAATGCAGATGATAAACGGGTATTCATTGTATAAATATATTATACTAGAACTGACATGTGATTACATTTTCACTCAATTTGGGTCCGTAGATCCTGAGAAATCAGTACCCAGAACAATCACCTCTGGCCGTAATAACGGCCTTGATACGCTTGGGCATTGAGTCAAACAGAGCTTGGATGGCGTGTACAGGTACAGCTGCCCATGCAGCTTCAACACGATACCACAGTTCATCAAGATTAGTGACTGGCGTATTGTGACGAGCTAGTTGCTCGGTCACCATTGACCAGACGTTTTCAATTGGTGAGAGATCTGGAGAATGTGCTGGCCAGGGCAACACTCGAACAATTTCTGTATCCAGAAAGGCCCGTACAGGACCTGCAACATGCGGTCGTGCATGATACTGCTGAAATGTAGGGTTTCGCAGGGATCGAATGAAGCGTAGAGCCACATGTCGCAACACATCTGAAATGTAACGTCCACTGTTCAAAATGCCGTCAATACGAACAAGAGGTGACCGAGACATGTAACCATACCATCACGCCGGGTGATACGCCAGTATGGTGATGACGAATACACGCTTCCAATGTGCGTTCACCGCGATGTCGTCAAACACGGATGCGACCATCATGATGCTGTAAACAGAACCTGGATTCATCCGAAAAAATGAAGTTTTGCCATTCGTGCACCCAGGTTCGTCGTTGAGTACACCATCGCAAGCGCTCTTGTCTGTGATGCAGCGTCAAGTGTAACCGTAACCACGGTCTCCGAGCTGATAGTCCATGCTGCTGCAAACGTCGTCGAACTGTTCGTGCAGATGGTTGTTATCTTGAAACAGTCCCCATCTGTTGACTCAGGGGTCGAGACGTGGCTGCACGTGTACTGGTCCGTGACTGCCAGTACCCAAGATCGACTGACAACGACAAGAGATCGTACTGTACCAAAGTCTCTATGCCGTTATTGAAGAGTATCCTGTTGCGCAAAGTACTTAGGCCACCAGTCGACCACCACACCATTAATTAGGTACAGTTTCTTATTTTTAAATATATGTTAAGACTGCAGAACGCTATCTAATTGCAGAATATTCCAGTTGGAGAGGAGTCTCTGATGACGTCAAGAATCTAGCCCGCGCCGCAATCACACTGGCAATGAACTAATCGGACACGAAATCAGCCTTAGTACAATTAATATTGCCGCCACCTCAACCGCTGTCCATGCAAACAGCCTGTCTGCCAAATAATGGGAACAACACCTTGCCTAGACACGACGCCGAAATCGTACCAAGCCACGATAGAACTACGAATAATCACTTAACAATATTCACACGCCAATGATTACTGAAGTTAAGCAGTAGTGAATAAATTGGCCTATTTAATGAACCACTCTCTTTGTCTACAATACTGATCTCGTCAGAGCAACAAATTACTTTAATTTCAGTACCTGATTATCTTGCGTGATGATAAATGCGACATCCAACGAGCAATTGTTATCTTTCGCAACAAGCTCACAACGCAGTACGTACTCACTGACATAAACTCGGAACTATATTATTACTTGTACTAAAATACCAATCTGTCCACCGTCTTGTAATGATTATTCTGTTTATGGACACTTCCATCACTACTGTTAGGAATTAAAACATTTTTAATTCTCCCTTAAATATTTTTCCAACTCGACGCAGCGATAATATGTAAGTGATGAGACTTCGCATGCGTCACAGAATAACGAATCTTTGTTAGTAGCAAAATCTTCGGCCTGTCCGTAAATAATTCAATTACTTCAATTAAACTTATCATTTAGAAAACTTTTTCCCTTAATTGAAATCTTTTCTTTAATATTGAGAAGATCTACATTCAGTAGCTTATTTATAATTTCATTCGTTTAAGAACCTTTTACCAAACACATTTAAAAACACCACATTATACGTGATATCGACTCCACTGTATCAATATCTCTGAATTACACTCTTTTATACTTCCGAAAATGATATAGATATATTCACACTAGATACCAATTAAATAGACTGGGAAGTTTCCTTTAACCCCAATAAAACTGGATTTATTTTCCTTCTAGGTATCTCAATACACGTTGGTTATCACCAGTGAACTAGTTACACCAAATATATTATCAGTCCCCACAATACAGAAACAAGTAATAAAAAAAATCAAACAAAAATCCTAAATGTCACCGCCACTTTTCAACTAACCTTAAGTTACAATTTAAAAGTAAATCTTGACTTCTTCAGGCGTTGACCACACGCGACCCGCTAAGTTCCCTAACATTTAAATCGGCCAATCGTCACCTTGATGAATCAAGTGTAGCTCGTTAAATGGTTCCTTCAATTTACTATCGCTTGTCTACTCAGTGATACGTGCACACCATCACCGTATAGTGAAACAGTTCGTCGTTCTATGAGCCAATTCGCTGTCTGCTGCAAGCTAGTGGTCTTGAAAATACAACTACCAACACGTGTTCGAGGCTTTCCCTTCTCGATACACACACGCACAATACCCAAACCACCTCAATAAAAACGACAAGCAACCCAATTACCTCTGGGCGCGTCGCGACCACTCAACATACAATACAGACGGGATATCGGTCACACCGATTCCACAAAACTCAACACCTAACAAATCGGTCTCTCAATTAAATCAGGCTCACGCGGGACTCACCCCAGCAAATTTTACGAACGAAACTGTTCCCACAACTATAATCAAAAAATTTCCGTGCACTCTCCCAAGACTTCGGTGTCAACTGAGTAGCCTCTCTACACCACGCAGAGAAACGCTATAAGATCAGACCTGATATACACCACTACCACCACTTGGTCGGTGAGAGGTCTATCCGGGAACTAACTAACCCTTTTCGTTGCACAGTAGGAACCATTTAAAACGAACAAACACGCCACGCCACGCCAACTTTTAACAATTAATGTAATAATCATCGATGCTGTCGATTCGTCGCAAAAGCGGCCGGCTGCTGCGCGTCGATCAGGCGGCATCTCTGGACGCAGCCAGGCCGATATGGTATATCGCTGCAGTCGCGCATGCTCGCCACCTGCTATTCCGTAGACGCTCTCATATCATCTAGAACACAATTTGATTTTGGTTTTACCACATCATACACGTATATTATCGTGACCACCAGGAGTTATCATTGATTTATCACGCAGGACGCTCAGCACCAGTAAGGGCGAACGTACCCTGTACGTTTTGACACAGCACACACGATCCGTTACAGCCATGCGGATAAGATCCCTGTCACCTCGACTGCTAGTGATACGAGGCCGTTGGGATCCAGCACGGCGTTCCGTATTACCCTCCTGAACCCACCGATTCCATATTCTGCTAACAGTCATTGGATCTCGACCAAAGCGAGCAGCAATGTCGCGATACGATAAACCGCAATCGCGATAGGCTACAATCCGACCATTATCAACGTCGGAAACGTGATGGTATGCATTTCTCCTCCTTACACGAGGCATCACAACAACGTTTCACCAGGCAACGCCGGTCAACTGCTGTTTGTGTATGAAAAATCGGTTGGAAACTTACCTCATGTCAGCACGTTGTAGGTGTTGCCACCGGCGCCAATCTTGTGTGAATGCTCTGAAAAGCTAATCATTTGCATATCACAGCATCCTCTTCCTGTCGGTTAAATTTCGCGTCTGTAGCACGTCATCTTCGTGGTGTAGAAATTTTAATGGCCAGTAGTGTAGTAATAGTACTTATAGCTAGACGGCAAAGTTATTCGAAAGGAGCATTAGATCCTCTGTGAAAATTATTCTGACTTTTACGATGTAGTATCTGCTTGAATAGTTTACGTGCGTTACGCCGAACCGTGTTGCACAACATTTCCGCGAGGTAGCCGTTTGTCATCCTCAGGTGCCACTGACGCACTACCATTATGTTCACCAGTTTATGCGCTGGCTCGCATGCGCCAAAGGGCGGAGCTATAACGTCATCGTAGACCAATCGTTGAGAACGCCGACATCTTACAGGCCCTTGCCGCTGGAACAGACCGCGGTCTTCGCACGCGCAGCGCAGGAAAGCACGGTGTCGAACCGCGGACCGCCGCGTACTCGAGGTAGCAACGTTTTGGCGCACGAGTTGTCCTGACTTCGATTTCCCATCTCTGTTGACTCACTGCAATCGGTTGTCTGCGGCCGACGATGCCTTAGTGCCGCCAGTGCTGGTTCCCATGCTTTGCTGGGTTTAAATCCTATGGCCTTGTTTATTACGTCGATAGTTTAATGATGGAGTCCCAGTATATGGAAGTGTACGAGCAGATCTTCGTGTCTTCGTAGTTTATACCGCGCCCCGTGTTAAGACAATATTCAGCAGCAGCAGATATTTCTAGCTGACCTTTATGTTTGTCGCATCTGTCTTGAAAAGACACGTCTGCCCAATGTAAGATTTCCCATACTGCGCTGTATCTTATATATTATTGGTTTCCTTAGGCCTAGGTTGTCTTCAACAGAAAACAGCATCGTTTGTACTTACGCTGGGAGGCGGAAGACACACTAGATTAGATGATTCTTGAACAGCCTGCCGATCTATTCCAATTTTCTACGTTGTCAGTCCTCATCACTGAGAGCGCATTTCAAATATTTTCTCAAGCCTTGTCTATCCATTACTGTAGTCGATTCGTCAGTTTGATAATAGCAGCTATCGAAGTATCGAAAAACTAAAATTGCGTTTGTATTCATCTAACTGCCGAAAGTGTTCTCCGCAGTTGTAGACTGTGGTGTTCATTGTTCGTGTCGTAACGGTTAGACAACGAATGTAGGGGCATAGGTTAAATACCAGAGACAATGATCATGCCAAAAAGTAGCGTTATTTAGCAAAGAAAGACGGAATGTGGGTATTTGTGATGTGCGACATACTGAAGCGGTGGAGAATTCTATCGTGATTTGTTTCTGCCTAATAAATGCTTCTTTAACGAATAATATTACACTACAAGCCATTAAAATTGCTACACCATGAAGATGACGTGTTACAGACGTGAAATTTAACCGACAGGAAGAAGATGCTGTGATATGCAAATGATTAGCTTTTCAAAGCATTCACACAAGGTTGGCGTCGTTGGCGACACCTACAACGTGCTGACATGAGGAAAGTTTCCAACCGATTTCTCATACACAAACAGCAGTTGACCGGCGTTGCCTGGTGAAACATTGTTGTGATGCCTCATGTAACGAGGAGAAGTGCGTACCATCACGTTTCCGACATTGATAAAGTTCGGGTTGTAGCCTATCGCGATTGTGGTTTATCCTATCTCGACACTGCTGTTAGCGTTGGTCGAGATCTAACGACTGTTAGCATAATATGGAATCGGGGGGTTCAGGAGGGTAATACGGAACCCCATGCTGGATCCCAACGGACTCGTATCACTAGCAGTCGAGATGTCAGCCATCTTACCTGCATGAATGTAACGGATCATGCAGCCACGTCTCGATCCCTGCGTCAACAGATGGGGACGTTATCAAGACAACAACTATCTGCACGAAAAGTTCGACGAGGTTTGAAGCAGCATGGACTATCAGCTCGGAGACCGTGGTTACGCTTACCCTTGACGCTGCATCACAGACAGGGGCGCCTGCGATGGTGTACTCAACGACGAACCTGGATGCACGAATGACAAAACGTCATTTTTTCAGATGAATCTAGGTTCTGTTTACAGCATCATGATGGCCGCATCCGTGTTTGGCGACATCGCGGTAAACGCACATTGGAAGCGTGTATTCGTCATCGCCATACTGGCGTATCAACCGCGTGATGGCATGGGGTGCCATTGGTTACACGTCTCGGTCACCTCTTGTTCGCATTGACGGCACTTTGAACAGTGGACGTTACATTTCAGATGTGTTACGACCCGTGGCTCTACCCTTCATTCGATCTCTGCGAAACCCTATATTTCACCAGGATAATGCACGACCGCATGTTGCAGGTCCTGTACGGGCCTTTCTGGATACAGAAATTGTTCGACTGCTGCCCTGGCCAGCGCATTCTCCAGATGTCTCACCAACTGAAAACGTCTGGTCAATGGTGGCCGAGCAACTGGCTCGTCACAATACGCCAGTCACCACTCTTGATGAACTGTGGTATCGTGTTGAAGCTGCATGGGCAGCTATACCTGTACACGCCACCCAGCCTCTGTTTGACTCAATGCCCAAGCGTATCAAGGCCGTTATTACGGCCAGAGGTGATTGTTCTGGGTACTGATTTCTCAGGATCTATGCACACAAATTTAGTGAAAATGTAATCACATGTCAGTTCTAGTATAATAAATTTGTCCAATGAATACCTGTTTATCATCTGCATTTCTTCTTAATGTAGCAATTTTAATGGCCATTAGTGTACATCTAATTACCACTTTACTCTCTTACGACTACCACCTTCAGTTGATATTCGTGCTGCGACTTTATATTAAGTTACTAGAAAAATGTAAATCGTCGAACGGGCCCAGAGGACCACACGATGTCAGTCAACGCCATATCACCCTACATCACGACATTAGGATGCGTTGTGGAGGAGCTTACTGTCAGCACACCGCTCTTCCTGAATTTGTCAGCTTTTCAGATCTTGGAGCCCATATTGCGTCATTTGGGTGCGGTATGTAGTGAGAAAACCGCTTTCACGGCCATTGTCAGTTTTCCAGTTCTTGGAATCGCCAATTCTAATTTAAATAGCTACTCAACTGGCCTTACGTTGCTGTGTGCAGCCACTGCACTTCTCCCACAGGTGAAAAATCCCTGATAGTACCGGGAATGGAAACATGGTCATCCGCATACCAATGAGGTTAGCGCTCAGTTACACAGGAAGACTCTTCAACCAATTATTGTCTGTTCAAATAAAAAGGGTTCAAATGGCTCTGAGCACTATGGGACTTAACATCGGAGGTCATCAGTCCCCTAGACTTAGTACTACTTAAACCTAACTTACCTTAGGACATCACACACATCCATGCCCGAGGCAGGATTCGAACCTGCGACCGTAGCAGTGCCGCGGCTCCGGACTAAAGCGCCTAGAACCGCTCGGCCACCGCAGCCGGCTGTTCAAATACAGGTGACGTTAAGACTAAACTCTTCTGATGGAACACATTAATGTGGTGTCCAAGATCGTGGTTTTCGTTGTGTGTGTTTTGCGTCGTTCACACCTACATCTATATGTATTCTCCGTAAGCCATCTGATGGTGGTGAAGGAGAGTACTTTGTGTACCACAGTAACTTCCCACTTCTTTTGTCCCTGTGACGAATGGTCCGCGATGAGAATGATCGCTGGTAACCTTTTTTGAAGGTCGAATGTTTCTAATTTTTCCTTCATGTCTTTTCGCGTTATACGCAGAAGGAAGTAATATACTCCTTGACTTCACTAGTAAAGTACGATCACAGAACTTTAACAGTAAACCATACCGTAATGCACAACGATTTTCTGGTAATTTCTGCGACTGGAGCTGTGTGAGCATCTCTGTAACGCTTTCTCGTTTCCTAAACAATCCTGCGGTGAAACGTACTGCTCTTCTTTGAATATCTCCTACTTCCTCCATCAGTTCTTTCTGCTACGTTTCGCCGGCCGGTGTGCCCTTGCGGTTCTAGGCGCTTCAGTCTGGAACCGCGTGACCGCTACGGTCGCAGGTTTGAATCCTGCCTCGTGCATGGATGTTTGTGATGTCCTTAGATTCGTTAGGTTTAAGTAGTTCTAAGTTCTAGGGGACTCATGACCTCAGATGTTAAGTCCCATAGTGCTCAGAGCCATTTGAACCATTTTTGCTACGTTTCCCAGAGTGAGGAGCAATTTTCAAAGTATCTACTGACCAAAGATTTCGTAAGCTACTTTCTTTGTGGGCGGATTGCACTTCTTGTAGTTTTCTCCAATAGATCACAGTCTTACATCTGCCCTTCCTATTACTTACTGTTCTTCCTTTCAAGTTTAGTTAAAAGTTACTGTTTGTACACTCCAGGAAACTGAAATAAGAACACCGTGAATTCATTGTCCCAGGAAGGGGAAACTTTATTGACACATTCCTGGGGTCAGATACATCACATGATCACACTGACGGAACCACAGGCACATAGACACAGGCAACAGAGCATGCACAATGTCGGCACTAGTACAGTGTATATCCACCTTTCGCAGCAATGCAGGCTGCTATTCTCCCATGGAGACGATCGTAGAGATGCTGGATGTAGTCCTGTGGAACGGCTTGCCATGCCATTTCCACCTGGCGCCTCAGTTGGACCAGCTTTCGTGCTGGACGTGCAGACCGCGTGAGACGACGCTTCATCCAGTCCCAAACATGTTCAATGGGGGACAGATCCGGAGATCTTGCTGGCCAGGGTAGTTGACTTACACCTTCTAGAGCACGTTCGGTGGCACGGGATACATGCGGACGTGCATTGTCCTGTTGGAACAGCAAGTTCCCTTGCCAGTCTAGGAATGGTAGAACGATGGGTTCGATGACGGTTTGGATGTACCGAGCACTGTTCAGTGTCCCCTCGACGATCACCAGTGGTGTACGGCCAGTGTAGGAGATCGCTCCCCTCACCATGATGCCGGGTGTTGGCCCTGTGTGCCTCGGTCGTATGCAGTCCTAATTGTGGCGCTCACCTGCACGGCGCCAAACACGCATACGACCATCATTGGCACCAAGGCAGAAGCGACTCTCATCGCTGAAGACGACACGTCTCCATTCGTCCCTCCATTCACGCCTGTCGCGACACCACTGGAGGCGGGCTGCACGATGTTGGGGCGTGAGCGGAAGACGGCCTAACGGTGTGCGGGACCGTAGCTCAGCTTCATGGAGACGGTTGCGAATGGTCCTCGCCGATACCCCAGGAGCAACAGTGTCCCTAATTTGCTGGGAAGTGGCGGTGCGGTCCCCTACGGCACTGCGTAGGATCCTACGGTCTTGGCGTGCATCCGTGCGTCGCTGCGGTCCGGTCCCAGGTCGACGGGCACGTGCACCTTCCGCCGACCACTGGCAACAACATCGATGTACTGTGGAGACCTCAGGCCCCACGTGTTGAGCAATTCGGCGGTACGTCCACCCGGCCTCCCGCATGCCCACTATACGCCCTCGCTCAAAGTCCGTCAACTGCACATACGGTTCACGTCGACGCTGTCGCGGCATGCTACCAGTGTTAAAGGCTGCGATGGAGCTCCGTATGCCACGGCAAACTGGCTGACACTGACGGCGGCGGTGCACAAATGCTGCGCAGCTAGCGCCATTCGACGGCCAACACCGCGGTTCCTGGTGTGTCCGCTGTGCCGTGCGTGTGATCATTGCTTGTACAGCCCTCTCGCAGTGTCCGGAGCAAGTATGGTGGGTCTGACACACCGGTGTCAATGTGTTCTTTTTTCCATTTCCAGGAGTGTATTTGTACGCTCATTTATCAGTTGCTAGCCCTCAACTAAGGTATTTTGAATCTGCTAATCCTCTTTCACGTGACTGGTATGCTTGTTACAACTATCCCAATGTAAGAGAATAGCAGAGTCCAAGCGTGCGATTATAATCAATAATCGCACATAAACTGCTCTCTGCTAACACGCGAACTCACAAACAGAACTACTGCGCGGTCAGCCCTGTCCCGTATCCCAGACAGCTGGCAGATCTCGGCGGCCACGCCCTCGGCACCAGCCGCCCAAGGCTGCAGACTCATTGTGCTGTGCGCGCGCCGGCACCGCTCCGTCGAGGCCGCGCCCAATTCTTCAGAGCCGACCTGCGACAATCTGACGTCTCCTTTGTCGTCGAAGCTGCAAAAATAAAGGCGAGAGTGATCTCCATCGAGTACCACAGAATGACTGTCAAGTTTCTGACAGCCCTGCAGTAACGAGTAACCGGTCTTCAGGTCGATAGGTGGGCGCATCTCAGAGCAGTTTCTCTGTAGACCAGTGTCTGCGGGCAGCAGTCTTTCTACATCTACATCTACATGGATGCTCTGCAAATCACATTTAAGTGCCTGGCAGAGGGTTCACCTTCACAATTCTCTATTATTCCAATCTCGTATAGCGCGCGGAAAGAATGAACACCTATATCTTTCCATACGAGCTCTGATTTTCCTTATTTTATCGTGGTGATCCTTTCTCCCTATGTAGATCGGCGTCAACAAAATATTTCCGCATTCGGAGGAGAAAGTTGGTGATTGGAATTTCATGAGAAGGTTCCGTCGCAACGAATAACGCCGTTCTTTTAGTGATTTCCAGCCCAAATCCTGTATCATTTCTGTGACACTCTCTCCCATATGCCGCGATAATACAAAACGTGCTGCCTTTCTTTGAACTTTTTCGATGTACTCCCTCAGTCCTACCTGGTAAGGATCCCACACCGCGCAGCAGTATTCTAAAAGAGGGCGGACAAGCGTAGTGTAGGCAGTCTCCTTAATTGGTCTGCTACATTTTCTAAGTGTCCTGCCAATAAAACGCAACCTTTAGTTAGCCTTCCCCACAACGTTTTCTATATGTTCCTTCCAATTTAAGTTGTTCGTAATTGTAATACCTAGGTATTTACTTGAATTTACGGCTTTTAGATTAGACTGATTTATCGTGTAACCGAAGCTAACGAGTTCCTTTTAGCACTCATGTGGGTGACCTCACACTTTTCGTTATTTAGGGTCAACTGCCACTTTTCGCACCATTCAGATATTTTTCCTAAATCGTTTTGCAGTTTGTTTTGATCTTCTGCTGACTTTATTAGTCGATAAACGACAGCGTCATCTGCAAACAACCGAAGACGGCTGCTCAGATTGTCTCCCAAATCGTTTATGTAGATAAGGAACACTGAAGGGCCTATAACACTACCTTGGGGAACGCCTGAAATCACTTCTGTATTTCTCGATGACTTTCCGTCAGTTACTACGAACTGTGACATCTCTGACGGGAAATCGCAAACCCAGTCACATAACTGAGACGATATTCCATAAGCACGCAATTTTACTACGAGCCGCTTGTGTGGTACAGTGTCAAAAGCCTTCCGGAAATCCAGGAATACGGAATCGATCTGAAATCCCTTGTCAATAGCACTCAGCACTTCATGTGAATAAAGACCTAGTTGTGTTTCACAGGAACGATGTTTTCTAAACCCATGTACACTGTGTGTCAATAGACCGTTTCCTTCGGGGTAATTCATAATGTTCGAACACAATATATGTTCTAAAATCATGCTGCATATCGACGTTAACGACATGGGCCTGTAATTTAGTGGATTACTCCTACTACCTTTCTTGAATACTGGTGTGACCTGTGCAACTTTCCAGTCTTTGGGTACGGATCTTTCGTCGAGCGAACGATTGTATATGATTGTTAAGTATCGAGCTAATGCATCAGCATACCCCGAAAGGAACCTAACTGGTATACAGTCTGGACCAGAAGACGTGCTTTTATTAAGTGATTTGAGTTGCTTCACTACTCCGAGGATATTTACTTCTACGTTATGTTCGCAGCTGTTCTCCATTCGAATTCTGGAATATTTACTTCGTCTTCTTTTGTAAAGGCATTTCGGAAGGCTGTGTTTAGTAAATCTGCTTTGGCAACACTGTCTTCGATTGTATCTCCATTATCGCCTAGGGAAGGCACTGATTGTTTCTTGCCGCTAACATACTTCACATACGACCAGAATCTCTTTGGATTTTCTGCCATACACTTTCATAAACTGTCGGATGATTACGTCATTGCCAGAGAAGAAAAAACAGTCAATTTGGATGACACCATTATGTTTCAGTTCGAATGCTTAATTGGGCTAGTTATTTCAACAGGGAATCACTTAACGCATTCGTAATACCATTCATAGCACATGAGACAAATTATAGTGCCACATTTCGAAAGTTCGAATCGTGAATGGCTTTACAAATCTATCCTCATTCTGATACATTTATTTTATTATTTGTGTCATCTTGCAGGATGTAACAATATCACTTTGACAGCTGTACTTCAATGTGCTGCACAAAAACACAAATTAGCGATTTAATTTAGTGTGGAAAACAGCTGCAAGTTAAAAAAAATTTACCCCGCAGATTGTATAAAATGTTAGCAAGAAGCATACTCACAGATGATAGGTCTGAAATTTTTAGTGGCCATCTGCTCAAACCATTTAGCAGGTAATCGATCTGTATTGCTGGCCAGCTTTGGGAGGTAATTACTTTAATTATATTTATTATTTGCTTAAATGAAGCACACTGCTATCAAGCAAATTTAAATAACACACTTGTGTAAGACATTTGGAATTAAAGTACATTAAGATTGCCTTTATGTCCAGGAGAATTATCCATATCGGTTCATAAGTTGATGGTAGTTACACTTAACAAAATTATTTCGTATCTTACTCTAAAGTCTTGTATGACATTATACATATCAATCCACGGAAGCTGCTTCAGCTGAACCTCTGCACTGCAATAGATCTATTTCGGCTATAATTACCGATGTCAAGGTATCTGAAAATAGTAAGTAGAATTTTATCATTATTTGGTTAACGTTTTTCTATTTACATGGCTACATGGTTTGTATATACATTGGTACTTACGTCTAGTCATTCTTGACTTCCATTACACATCGGTGGGTAGTGTCGCTTATTAAATAGCTGTCTATGAGTACGTTTGTCTTTTAGCGAATATGTGTGTGACTATGTTTGTACTCTAGCGAATTTGTGTCAGCACTTTAATAAGCGAAGTCAAGAATAACTAGATGCAGGCACTAGTGAATACTCACACTTTATAGCCATAAAATGTAAATACAAAAACATTTAAGCAAATAATGCTAGCTAGACAACGGGAATTATAGCCGAAATAGGGCTATTGCATCAATGAAATTTCACTGAACCAGATTTATGTTTATAATGTCATTACAAGACTTGTTTCTTGCTGCAGTCCCAGAAGAAAGTTAATTAATCTAATATGTTAAACCCAAACACTTTTCCATCAGAAACTGAGATTAAATGAAACAATAACAAACCCAGAATGAGATTTTCACTCTGCAGCGGAGTGTGCGCTGATATGAAACTTCCTGGCAGATTAAAACTGTGTGCCCGACCGAGACTCGAGAGCTTCTGTAAAGTTTGGATGGTAGGAGACGAGATACTGGCAGAAGTAAAGCTGTGAGGACCGGGAGTGAGTCGTGCTTCGGTAGCTCAGTTGGTAGAGCACTTGCCCGCGAAGGGCAAAGGTCCCGAGTTCGAGTCTCGGTCGGGCACACAGTTTTAATCTGCCACGAAGTTTCAACAACAAACCCATTCCATTAATAATAAAAGCAAAACAATAACGTCTGTTGCAAAATTACAATTAACACACTATCAGCAGAACTGCTCGTGTTTCCTGACAAGAGTAACATTCAGAAGAATGGAAAAAAACTGAAGGAATGTTGGATGGCGATAATTTTTACTGGTGGAAAGGTAAAGTTTTCAGACAGGCAGTTCTCATGTTGTGCTTGATAATGGAGGCAAGCAAAATCAAGACACCTTCAAAGCTTTGACGTCCTACAAAAAGTATTTAACAACTTAAAATGGAATGAGATGTTTGAAATGCCCAGAAAAATAGTTACAATCTATAGAGTAAGAAGGGTAATGTAGTGCATATAAGAACCAAGACGGGAAAAGAAGAATGAAAGTCCAAGAAGGAAGTCTTCGAATGGAAATGGTGTAAGGATGGAGTCCTTCCACGCTTCTGCTCAACATAAAAATCGAAGAACCAATGAAAACAAAAATGAAATAAAGTTTCCGGAGTGAGATAAAATTAGAGGCAAAAGGGCATCAATGATAACATTCTCTGATGATCTTGCTGCCCTCAGTGAAAGCGACGAAGTCTCAGCATTGCTTGAATGGAATGCTCCAGTGAGCTTAGAATATAGTTTGAGAGTAAACCGAAGAAAGACGAAAGTTATATGTGGCAGCAGAAATGACTTTAACGATAAACTTAACATTAGAATTGAGGATCATGTTGTAGACGAAGTGAAGCAAAATAATGCAGGGCGGACGAAGAAAGGAGCATCCAATAAGCAGACTAGCACGAGTAAAGAGGTAATTCTGCGCTAAAAGATGGTTACTGATATCAAAGATCTTAGTCTGAGACAGAAATTTCTGAGAATTTACATCAAGGGAACAGCGCTCTACGGAAGTGAATCGTGTACTACGGGACAACCGAGAGCTAGGAGATTCAAAGCGTTTGAGATGTGGTGAAAACTGAACAGACTTATAAGATAATAAATGAGGAGGCTCTGCACACTAACTAGAAGAAGGAACAGTCATTGAAGCCCTTAGACTGGCGACAAGCGATGAGTGCAGGTGCTCTGAGCATGCTGTGTTGCAATCTATATCTGGAAAGATCCGTTACGTTAGAGCACCCTACAGCCGTATTGTATTTGTGGTGTCACCGCTAGACACCACACTTGCTAGGTGGTAACTTAAATCGGCCGCGGTCCTGTAGTACATGTCGGACCCGCGTGTCGCCACTGTGGGATCGCAAACCTAGCGCCACCACAAGGCAGGTCTCGAGAGACTGAGGAGACCTCGCCCCCAGTTGTACGGACAACATAGCTAGCGATTGGACGTGCTAAGCCTTGCTCTCAATTGCCGAGAGATAGACAGTAGAATAGCCCTCTGCTAAGTTAAATGGCGACCACCTAGCAAGGCGCCATTTGTATCAGTGCCTATAGCTTACTAATATTCAAGAGAGATGTATTCCAAGGACTAATTAAAAGTTAAGTAACAAGCATCTACGTACTTTTCTTCTTATTCATTTATAAGTTCTCATGTTCCAGACTTCACGCCAGTCTGCGTTAGCCTTGCGTGCCCTATCGACTACAGCATTGTGTCTAGGCTGTATGGTCTAGACACAACATTATTGGCGACGAGAAAAAGAGTTTGTATTAATTCGTTTGTGTCATGGCTTCGCCACAATCTCCGGATGTACTGTCCGAACTTTTTCGCTTGCAGAATCAGCAGTCGCAGGCGTTATTGGATGCCCTGGGACAGCTCGTCCAGGGTCAACGTGTGCTGCAACACGATGCGGCAGCCGCCGCTTCATCGCTACCGCTGCCACAAAACGCTGTTGCACCGCAATTTAGACCATTCGTGGCGGCCGATGAAACATGGCAAGAATGGTCCCGCCAGTTCCAGTTTCATCTAACAGCCTACAGAAGTCAAGGTAACGAGCGGCAGCCGTTTTTGCTTTCTTGTGTCGGTGTGTCTACCTACCGTGTGATAGTGAAATTGTTTCCCCGACGCGACGTAGCAACTCTGGCCTACGAAGAAATTTTGTCTGCTTTAGATGCCTATTTCAAAGAAACAGTGAATGTCGTTGCAAAACGGTATACGTTCTTTCGTACAAAACGTACGGCCGGTCAGACTAATAGGGAGTGGGTTGCAACTTTGCAAGGACTTACTAGGGAGTGTGCCTTTGAATGTGACTGTGGCCTCCCTTATTCAGATACTATGGTGCGTGATGCAATTGCACAGAACGTTTCTGATGTTCGCATACGGGAACAGATTTTGAAACTCGTTAATCCCTCCCTCCAACAAGTGATAGACATATTGGATAGGCAAGACACACTTGACTTTCCTCAGGACTCATTTGAAACTTCGCCAGCAGTGTGTCACATTAACCGGCCCGCCGGGCCCGCTGCACGGGACGCTAAGCAGCCCTCGCGCCTGTTACCGCAGCGGCAGCCTACCTTGCATACACGTGCGCCGCGTAAGCAAGCAACTGCAGTGAAATCATGCCCGCGGTGTGCCACTAGACATTCGCGTGAAAATTGCCCGTCACGCCAAGCTATTTGCTTTTACTGTCAAAAGAAAGGACATGTTCAAAGTGTTTGCCAGAAAAGGCTTAGATCAGACAATCACAATAATTCCAGGCCCTTTGCTTCGCGCCGGAATCGAACCCAGAACAATCAGGCTCGTGGACCTTCGCCCATGGACATTCATGTAGTTCATTCCCACCCGTCCCGTGACACTTTAGCTAACGGTGACTGTGTTCGTCCCACAAACAGTGTGCGTCGACGTCGCCGAAAATCCCGTGAAGTCGCAAGTGCTTCTGTACCTGTATCAGTTCAAATTGCACGTGACAGTCGCTCTTGTCGTCAGCAGGACAATAAACTTTTTGTGGACTTAGACTTTGACGGCAAAGTGATACCATTCCAGCTCGATACCGGAGCTGCAGTTTCATTGCTCAATCACGACACGTACAAACAACTGGGCAAACCGCCATTGCGTGCCGCAAATGTTAAGTTACATAGTTACTCTGGACACCATATACCTGTGTTAGGACAGTGCAGCCTTCTTGCCACATACATGGGACAGACAAAACTTGTATCATTTTACGTTCTTCGTTCTACTTCTGCAGTGAACTTGTTTGGTTTAGATTTATTTCAATTGTTTAATATGTCTATAGTAAATCAGGTCCTATTAGTGAATCAGACTGTGCCTTCCGCCAGTGTTTCTAGTCTTTGTGAAGAATTTGCAGACATTTTTGCACCGGGCCTTGGTTGCGCTAAGAACTATGTAGCGCATTTGGAACTGCAAGAAAACGCGCAACCGAAATTTTTCAGAGCGTGCAATGTTCCCCACGCATTGCGTGATGAGGTCGCCAGAACATTAGCCGATTTAGAATCTCAAGGTGTAATTGAACGTGTGCAGGCTTCTCTCTGGGCCTCACCCTTAGTAATTTTGCCAAAAACCTTCCGGTAAACTGAGACTTTGTGTGGACTTCAAGGCAACGGTGAATCCACAACTTGTGACTGCCACTTTTCCTTTGCCCCGCCCGGAAGATCTTTTTGACAAACTGTGCCCGGGAAAATATTTTTCCAAATTGGACCTAGCAGATGCGTACTTGCAAATACCTGTGGACGAAGAATCCCAGCGCGTCTTAGTGGTTAACACGCATCTTGGCTTGTATCGCTTCAAAAGACTACCGTTCGGGTGTGCATCCGCCCCTGCTTTGTTTCAGCAATATTTACAAACTGTTTGTGCGTCGGTCCCTACTGCTGCGAACTATCTGGACGATATTGTGATCTCAGGAAAGACAGAAGCCGAACATTTGCAAAATCTCCGAACATTATTTCAGGTCTTGCGTCAGAATGGTCTTCGCTTGAGGAAGGACAAATGTGTGTTTTTTGCTCGGGACTTACCCTACCTGGGGCATGTCATAAATGCCCAAGGTATACATCCGAGTCCAGAGCACCTCCGTGCCATACAGGAGTTGCCTTCGCCACGGGATGTTAAACAACTACAGAGTGTGCTGGGTCAAATTAATTATTATGCAAAGTTTGTGCGCAATGCTTCTTCCATTTCAGCTCCGCTTCATCGCTTACGCCGTAAAGGTGTTCCGTTCGTCTGGACGGCGGACTGCGAACGCGCCTTTCGCCAGTTGAAATCGGCGTTACTTTCAAATACGTGCCTTACGCCATTCGATCCCCAGAAACCCCTTTTGTTGATGGTAGATGCATCGGATTTCGGGATCGGTGCTGTGCTTGCGCACAAGGATGGCTCGCATGATCGCCCTATTGCCTTTGCGTCCAAATTGCTCTCATCTGCGCAAAGAAATTATTCACAGA
Organism: Schistocerca nitens; assembly: GCF_023898315.1. Lineage (NCBI taxonomy): Eukaryota > Metazoa > Arthropoda > Insecta > Orthoptera > Acrididae > Schistocerca > Schistocerca nitens. The sequence goes on along the minus strand of NC_064617.1, from coordinate 714,832,931 downwards.
TAGAGAAAGAAGCTTTAGCTCTCGTGTTTGGTGTTACAAAGTTTCACGATTTCTTGTATGGTCGTCACTTTACCATCATCACGGACCACAAACCTTTGACATCGCTTTTTCATCCGACCAAGCCTGTACCTCCACGTACAGCGCAGAAATTCATTCGCTGGTCACTTTTTCTCTCGCAGTACCGCTACGATATCTTGTATCGGTCCACTGCTAAGCACGGAAACGCTGATGCGTTGTCCCGTTTGCCTGTTGCTGAGGATAAAGCATTCGATTCTTCCGAACTTGCTTGCATGTTCATTGATTCGGAAACCGATGACGTGGTCGAATCGTTTCCGATTGATTTTCGTCGTGTAGCTACAGCCACAGCTGCTGACCCTGTCCTTGCTACTGTTTTGCGTTTTGTTGCTACGCAATGGCCCTTGTCAAAGTCACGGATCGAGGATCCTTTGGTTCGCCGTTTTTTTGCTCACAAGGAGAGACTTTTTGTACGACGTGGTGTTTTGTTGTTGCGTTCCGATAATGATCAATCCAGAGTCGTGGTCCCACGTTCGTTACAGTCCTCTGTCTTAAAGCTTCTTCACCAAGGACATTGGGGTATAGTGCGTACGAAACAACTTGCTCGTCAGCACTGTACTTGGTTCGGAATCGATGCTGCGATTACGAATATGTGCTCCTCTTGCGTGGCGTGTGCCGACCAGCAATCCGCACCGCCGCGGCAATTCTTTGCATGGCCGACAGCCACTTCCCCTTGGCAACGCTTGCACATCGATTTTGCTGGTCCATTCTGGAATGCTCGATGGTTGGTTGTGGTCGATGCTTTCAGTAATTTTCCTTTTGTTGTCCGGATGTCTTCCACGACGTCTTCTGCCACAATCCAAGCCTTGTCTGCTATCTTTTGCATTGAAGGTCTTCCGCAGACTATTGTTTCCGACAATGGCCCACAATTCATGTCCGCAGAATTTCAGTCCTTCTGCGAGGCCAATGGTATTCAACATCTGACATCCGCGCCGTTTTCGCCTCAGTCAAACGGTGCCGCTGAACGATTGGTCCGGACTTTCAAGTCACAGATGTTGAAATTGAAAGAGTCGCATTCTCGGGAGGACGCTTTGTTGCTCTTTTTGTCTTCGTATCGCTCTCAGCCCCGCGATGGTCGCTCGCCGGCTGAATTGCTCCATGGTCGTTCTCATCGCACCTTGATGCCTTTGCTGCATCCGCCACATCAGGTTCCTGTGCAGCGGCAGACTCCTGCTTTTGCTCCTGGCGACGTTGTCTATTATCGCACCTATCGCGGTTCACGGCGTTGGCTCGCAGGGCGCATTCTTCGCTGCCTCGGCCGCGCGATGTATTTGGTTTTGGGGGCCTCTGGTGAGGTGCGTCGGCATCTCAATCAGCTGCGCCTCTGTCGTCGCCTGGGTTCTGCCGCTCCCCGTCTGCTTTCAGCGACGGAGCCGTCCGGTCAGCGCCTTGGGGACCCATCTACTGGCTCGTCTCATCCCCAGGTGTTACCGACGCTGCCTTCCCTTTTGCCTCATGGCGTCGCGCCGCCGCCGCAGCCGCCGCCGGCGCCGCCCGCAGTGGACGCTTCGCTGCAACCGCCCGGCGCCTCCCAGGGTCACGCGCCGCCGCTCGCTTCCCGTGACCAGCCGTCCTCCGCCATGGACCTCTTGCCCGCTCCGGACCAGATGTCGTCATCGCGCGTCGGATTCCCCGACGCAATGGAGGTCGGCCCTTCGACCCCTCCTGTCTCATTACGTGCGCATACACCGCATGTTGACGTGCACCCTGGACTAGGTTTTCAGGCGTTTCCTAGCTCCCCTCGGACCGAATGGCCGGGTGCGGGTGGCACAGCCTCGCCTGTTGTTAGGCTCCCCACCTCATCGCATACGTCAACATGGGGTCCTCCCCACGGGGGGCGGAAGCCTTATCTCACGACCGTTCGCCGATTTGCGGGGGAGGAATGTGGTGTCACCGCTAGACACCACACTTGCTAGGTGGTAACTTAAATCGGCCGCGGTCCTGTAGTACATGTCGGACCCACGTGTCGCCACTGTGGGATCGCAAACCTAGCGCCACCAGAAGGCAGGTCTCGAGAGACTGAGGAGACCTCGCCCCCAGTTGTACGGACAACATAGCTAGCGATTGGACGTGCTAAGCCTTGCTCTCAATTGCCGAGAGATAGACAGTAGAATAGCCCTCTGCTAAGTTAAATGGCGACCACCTAGCAAGGCGCCATTTGTATCAGTGCCTATAGCTTACTAATATTCAAGAGAGATGTATTCCAAGGACTAATTAAAAGTTAAGTAACAAGCATCTACGTACTTTTCTTCTTATTCATTTATAAGTTCTCATGTTCCAGACTTCACGCCCGTCTGCGTTAGCCTTGCGTGCCCTATCGGCTACAGCATTGTGTCTAGGCTGTATGGTCTAGACACAACAGTATTCACAACGTTCATCTGTAGGACTGGCTATTTCTATACTTAAAAGGAGCTCCCATCAGAATGAAATAGTAATCAACATATCTTGCAGGTTATATATTACTGACGTTGTTCGTGGGGGTGATGTGAAAAAAACATCACAAGCCAAGATCGCTAAAAAAGCATTTTATTGGATGGCCGGTTTTGACACAGTTACGCTGTCATCATCGGATCTTATGCTTAAAAATATTGAAAGATATTCCCCATCAGTGTTGCAAGATGTTTCACATTCCATATATACTTCCCGCTACCATGAAGATTACTACAAATCGGTATGTCAGATGTTTGTACATAGTAAATTTAAATGTAAAATGTCAATTTGTACTGATCTTCATTATAGGGGGAAGTGTTCACGCAATGTTAAACGACTCGAAACACTGATAGACAATATGCTGTAATATTTTTAAGCATAAGATCCGATGACGACAACATAGCTCCGTTGAAACCGATCATCCAATAAAATACTTTTTTTTAGTGATTTTGGCCTATAAAGTTCTCTTCAGGCACCGTATCCTACAGGCATTGGAAAGCGGTAGTATAAATTTGGCAGCGTTCGGTCAAGGCGTTCATGATCGTGTATTGCGCGGTCTTGGCTGTAATTTCCTTCTTACTTCAGATATGTTAATTCCTTTTCGTGCTTTCAAGTTAAACCAGTCTTTACTGTGGCGGCATGACTGTCACATTTTCGCCGTTTCCCAACTGCAGTCGGAGCGCCGCCTGCGCTGCTGACTGCCCTTGAACAGACGACATCCCGGGGCACGAGGCAGGCTCAGTCAGAACCAGCTATTAAGCTGTCAGCAGCGACGTGGCGACCTTAAGGCGCCCTAATTGCCAGCATAATAACTCTTCACCTGTCGAATAAACAGTCCACTGCCCGACAAGCGTTGCCTTGACTGAAGCGCAGAGATGACGTAGCATTATTTAGAAAAAGAGTGCACTCAGTGAAAGTTATTTTGCACGGATTAATTCTTTGGTAAGATTAACAACATTGACACTGGGACTAATTACTACTATTAACACTAAGCAAAGCTCAAAAAGTTTGCAATGAAAAATAGGGGTCGCTATGATTTTGCGTTTGTTGCGTGTTACGCCTTATGCTGCTGCGTATGAAATTTAGCTAACATGTTGAATTTTTGTTTAGACTTGGGAGGAGGTCTCTATCTGTCTCAGATCTGGACAAAATGGATCCTGTGAGGCGTATTCACTCCCGATCTCAACGCTGCTATGAGAACCATAACTGGATGCATAAAGACTAGCCCACTATATTCGCTTCCAACACTTAGTGATATAGCTCCACTCTTCCTGCGAAGACAGGGAGCTCTGATGAAGGAATACACAAAAATAATGAATAACCCCCTACTTCCTATCCATGAAGATGTCCCAACTTTGGAAAGAACACGACTCCGCTCCAGAAATCCCCCTTTAAGACTGGCCCAACAACTGTCAGCTGCCAACTTCAGCAAGGGTACTAAATGGCAACCGTGAACTTATCTCTCCATCAGAGAAACCTAAGGGCTTTGAACTTCCACAACAGCTATGGAAAAGCCTAAACAGAATCCGGACAGGACATGGAATGGCTCTGAGCACTATGCGACTCAACTGCTGTGGTTATCAGTCCCCTAGAACTTAGTACTTAAACCTAACTAACCTAAGGACATCACACACATCCATGCCCGAGGCAGGATTCGAACCTGCGACCGTAGCAGTCGCACGGTTCCGGACTGCGCGCCTAGAACCGCGAGACCACCGCGGCCAGGGCATGGAATATGTGCACACAGTCTACACAATTAGGGAAAGCTTCCCAGGCCTAGCTGTGACTGTGGGGCACCTAATCAAACAATACAGCACATCGCCCAGGACTGTGAATTAAGAGCCTACCAGGGTAGTCGGGCTGACTTCTTCAACGCCACACCGCCCTGCCTCGAATGGATCGCCAATTTGGACGTCAGAATTTGAATACTTGTGTAACGCAAAATATCTGCTGTGATGTTACTTTTATTGTGTTTATGTATTATATTTTATCTGAATATGTATCCTTCACTTACGTATTATATAGTGTAGTTTATCGTATAAATTGTGATAAGTGTAAACCATGTGTGTAGCGCCATATGCTAAATAAATAAATAAACTCCCGATCTCACACCCACGGGAATGAAATATTCGTACACACCTCGTATCTCCTAAACCGCTCGTGACATCGAAACGAGAGTTTGGCGAATGTTGGCACACAAGGAGGAGAGTACTTTGCCAGTTCGTAAACACACTGAACTTTCTTGCCTATGACGATGTATCAGAAGTTGTACTTTCTATTTTTTTTTTTTCATTCCAGTGACTGTAATTCGTTTAGAGAAATCGACAGCTAGTGAAACAAGAGTTTCCTAGTATGAAAATAAACATGAAATTTCTTCTCTTATTTTATAACAAACCGACACAATGAGGTTTTTCGTAAGCTATTGAGCTCTCTGGCCGCCAATTACTTGTTTAATGAGACACTCTTTTTCAGAATTCTGTCACAATAGCGGCTGAAAAAATTGATTTGTGCAAATTATAGTGCGTTTTGGCAAAAGGAGGTTAACAATTCATACAAAAATAAATCGCCAGTTCTGTTGTAATTTTCGTCGAATCCCACAATCCACCGTATTTTTAACTCTGGGCCACTGGAATGGAAACTTACCAAAAGACTTTATTCCTTTTCTTCATCTGAGCAGTATTAAAATAATGACAAGCGTACTCTTCAGGCGGAATGACACCCTCATGCCAGATGCTAGTTACTCACCTACGCCTTTCCAAACTGACAATGTGTGACTCCCGACTAAAATAGTTGATTTGAGAAAGGTAAACAATTGATACGTGGCACAACACAGTGGTCAGTGTATCGTCAGCAGCTGAGAACAATGCGCGCGACAGGAATGCGGAAGCTAGCCAAGTGTGCTTTGTGAGAGGAAGAGTTCACGTCGTCCGAAAAACATTATCATGAAAGTATATCTGCCTTTGTCAGCAATACATTTCAACAAATAAATATATCAAATCACCCCATTCTTTCAGGATACTCATACTTTTGGAATAATACCAGAGTTTATGTAGCCGGTTGAGTAATTAGTTTATGAATGATGTTAGTGTATATGCAACCACTGAAATGCTTTTTCTTGTCACAACGAGCCGATTAAAACATCGTTATTCGTGAGGGCTTCTCGACTGTTTCTAGCTTGCAGTGGAAATGTGGTGTCCACATGTACTTAGTATAATGTCTCTTAGTAGACCCATATCCACATAATGATAGTGAAACTTATGTACTTCATATCTCGGACGATTTTTACTAGGAGCACAGAGGGGTCGTACGTGTGGAAATTGCTCCTTTTCGACTTTTTGTAACAGATCGTAGAGAGACGTCAGCACAACAGGCAGCAAGTAGATAGTCTTGTTTTACTTTCGTGCCTTGCTTCTAGATCACATGATTTTATAATATTCCTTACTCCCTTACCCACTGCCCTGCCTGCCTGTCCCTTCTTACGATCTGAAAATATTGTGGAGGCAGAAGATATACTTCCGGTGGCTACTGGTTCACCAGTTATTGAACCGTGCATTGTTCTTGAGAAAACAAAACAAAAAAGTATGTAACTGAAAACTATTATGAACTACAATAAAGATATGTAGCGCTTAAACGGCGAAAAACGAAACACTACACAGTGACAATAAAACCCAGTATACCGCAAGGCCGATTTTTAAGATGTCAATACTTCCACTGCCCATGCGCACTATGCCGAAGTGAGCGTGTGGCAGGACTGCCCTCCCGCTCCCCGCCTCACCCCACGCGCAGTGCTCGCCTGTCGCGCCGCTTGATAAACTGCCGCAACCACAACGCTACGCGACCTGGCGCAGGCGCGTGTCGCGTCCCAGTCGCGTCGCGTCACAATTTGCGCGGTCCCATTTGAACCTGTGAAGTAACAAAATTGCGCGCTGCGCTGCGCCGCGCCACACGCGCTATACGCACCTCAATTTGCGCCTAGCTAAGACATGTGATATGAATTGCGGTCAATATCACTGAGGTCACACTTCCGACGCATCCGGGAATTGCCCGTCTCTTTTTTCTGTCGGAAGGCTAGGCAATACTAATGATCCTACTTCGATCAGTCTTGATCAGCTGCTTCCTACCTCTCTTGTGTTATGCGGCGTCCACAGCGTTCCATATATCCTTATGGCTGACGTCAATAGGACAAGAGAGGTTGGCACATCTGCCAAGGGGAGGTTACATGGGAAAAATATGGAATAACCAAGAATAGGGTAATACCAATAGCATAAAAAGTGTTAACGTTATGAATGGGTAGATGGAGCAGAGATTGAGTTACTGTGACCAGTTCACTAAGAGGGTTGTTCTCAACGAAATCGATAGCAAACCAACGCCAACAACAATAATTCAGGTATACCTGCCGACGTCTCAAGCTTAAGATGTAGAGACAGATGAAGAATATGAGGATAGTGAACTGGAAATGAAGTAAGTAAAGGGATCTGAAAATTCAACAGTCGTGGGAGATTGGGACATGGAACGTAGGGGAAGAAGTAGAAGAAACGGCTACGCAGAATATTGGCTTAGTTGTAAGAATTGAGAAAGGCGGAAGCTAACTTTCTGCAACACATTACAGCTAGGAATAATAAATATTCTATTCAAGAATCGCAAGAGGAGAAGGTCTCCTTAGAAAAGTCGGGAGATACGGGAAGATTTCAGTTACGTTACATCATGGTCAGGCAGACATTCCGAAATCGCATGCTGGGTTTGTGGGGCGGCGGTTATTGGGTTCAAAATGGCTCTGAGCACTATGGGACTTAACTTCTAAGGTCATCAGTCCCCTAGAACTTAGAACTACTTAAACCTAACTAACCTAAGGACATCACACACATCCATGCCCGAGGCAGGATTCAAACCTGCGACCGTAGCGGTCACGCGGTTCCAGACTGTAGCGCCTTTAACCGCTTGGCCACCACGGCCGGCGCGGTTATTGGGAAATAAGGTTGCTGTATAAATATTTGAATGCAAAATCAGTTCCTATTATTTAGAATGTTATTTATGCTGTTTTTCGCCGTTCTCAACACTGGCTTTCTAATTACACTTTAGCAACCAGAAAGTGATTTAACAAAACGTGAAGCCTGTAATTAGAATTCCTAGTGCCCACTTCATCTGAGAATACAATTATAGCTGCAGCTTATAGCTCTGAGGAATTAGGAGATTGTCCGGGATTTATAATCAAAAACGATTTTCCAGAATAGTTGAGTATATTCTGAAAGTCACTGATGAAAAACACAAGTATCCATACAACCTAACAGAGCAGTTCAGAGTCTAATGCGCTGATGCAACTATAAATGTCCGAATTAAATGTTGAAATGAATGCTCGCCATAATTTGATGATATTTCATCAAACGCCACGCTAAATAATGGTAGAATGTCTGTCCCGCGACGGCACGTGAAAATACGACAATACGCAAACTGAAGCTAGATAATGAAAATCATCCCAGAATTAACACTTCACTTGAAAATGATTTCCTGGTTACGCGCATCTCGAGTAACTGAATACGGCATCCGAGGCTGTTTGTAGCAGTGATACCGACGCGACGCGGCTCCCGACACAGATGGCGTGTTATTCAGCGTCTGGAGAGAACTGGGGCCTTGCTTCCTCGCGCAGCGTTCTTATATATAAAGCCGCGGTGCGGACGGCTAAGAGAACGCCTGATCAAATCGGCTCTCCCGACTAGCCGCTGGGCTAGTAATGCACCACTTTAAGTTACCTAATAAATCATAGCTTCTCTTGCTGATGGCCGATGAAGCTCTGAATGTAAATGTGCATTCAGCACGCAGGTAAGTATTGATAATAAAATTTTGACGTGGCTAACTTAAATATTTTGGGCGAGAGAATTAATTTAATTACACTGCACGCAGTAGATGAGCTCTGAACTGGCCCTTTGGAGATACGCTATCGCTATAATTTTATAGGTATTCAAATGAAACTTTTCACATCTTCATAGCTATAGCGGATCTCCAACCTATTTAAATCTAAACATCCTAGCCTTATTTATTAGCCTACTTAATCTATCTTGCTTCCTTAAGTTTTGAGACGAAAACCAGAAAATCATGAATTTCCACTAAAATCTTAATTTGTGAAATCCAAAGTACTGTTTTTATTAAATTATTATGAAAGATGAATCTAAATATAAATTTTGAAGTCTCTAGCTCTTTTCTGTTGCGCCAATGATTTTTACAGGAAAACGTCCAAATTTCGAAAATGGCTTAAGTTATCGAACTGATATTCAACACACATTAATTTAGTATTACTCCTGACATGCTAGAAAAGTTTCAGGTTATTTGCTTGATTTTTAAAGTATTGCGCAACATTTATGACGTCAGAGCTAGTTACAACAGACTGGCTGGCACACATGTGAGTTTATTACAGCGTGAGTAGGCTGCTTCCCTCCAACACCCTCTACTTAAATTTTTTTTTGTTTTATGAATGTTAATGAATGAAAAAAAAATTTAGTTACAAAATGGGAAGCAAGAGTACAGCTTAACTTCCTATGAAAATCAAAATTGAAATGTAAACATGTAGAAACATTAAAAGAAAACTGATTACCTACATTAATTATTTAAATTGCGGGCATGTTCACTGCCTCTTAAGCAACATTATTACTCAAATTTTTTAAGCAAAGTCCATGAAACATTTTGGCATACATATTGCCTTAAACAAACAAACACATAAAATATGTAAAATTATGAAAATCTTAAATCCATTAAATACATTAAATACATTTTTACATACACAAATTCAAAGAAAATAACATGATACATAAACAGATGATTATATCTTAGCAGTCTTTTCTAAATCTGAAAGAAAATTTTCACAAATAATTTTTACATACGTGGTTGTAGCCGCTTTGGCTGGCGTCCTACACTTCCATTCACAAGGGTAGAGGAGGGGAAGTTGCTATGGTGTGCGTCCTTCACGTTCACTCTAAATTACATGGGGAAAGGGGAGGGGTCACTGTGAGTTGTGTCCAAGTCACTCCACGCTTTCACGCAGCTACCAGGCTGCCATTATCTGGTTTGTCCTGTAGAACAAACAAAAAGAGTGCTTCAGACTCTGTTCACGTAATATCTAAGGGTGGGTCACAATGAAATGGGGATATATACATTTTATCCTTCAATATTTTTCTGGAACAAAGTTAACAGAACCTTTTCAATTTTACTCTTACGGTTACTTGACTGTCATAAAATTGGTAAACAAATGGCTCAAAACGCCGTTAGTCACGTACTAGAGAAAATTTATGCTCAAGGCATATAATCATAAATCATATTTAACATCAATTTATTATTTCTGGGCCGGAACACTGAACCAATGCTCGGTACATTCCTGATACATTTGTATTTCATTTACTTAGCTGACTCATTTTCGATTACCTTATTATTAGAGATAGTATGAGTATATTTGATTAGAAGTTTTCTCAGCTTCTTTGTACATATGAGTAACTTTTGGTAATAGTACAGTTCTGAGTGTTCAAAACACACTACGTTTAGTTGTCTACAAAATCCACTTATTGGTCCTCTGCTGCTGTGTCAGTTCCACATCTGCAATTATGTACTTACTTCATCGAAGTGTATTTATGCTGAGCTATAAATATTGTTTCACGTCTGCTATTAGGTTACTTATTTACTTTGCTAGTGTATGAACTTAAGTAATACTCACTCTATTAAAATTTAAAGCATAGGATAGCACATTTATTTCATATCTCTAGTGTATTGCAGCTGATCAGTTTGCTCACGTGGCAATTCATTTCCACTCGATCGGACGCTGAAACCACAGGTAGTCTCTCTCTCGACCTACCACTAAAGTGCATCAAGTAATTATGGACGAGCGTAATGCTAAATTCCTTAAACCTATAGGACACCATGAGCTTCTCTGTCTCATCTAACATAAGGGTACCTATGGTCGCATTCACGCCTCCAACTCATAACCTCAATACGTGTAGGTGTATCCTGTCACACACTACACCAAAATAATGGCCAGCTCCAACCTTATAAATACTTCAGGGACGTGTCCTTTACGTCTCAACCACAAACACTGTTCAATTCTATTACACTGCCTTTCCTTGCTACACAAGGTGAGTTCATCCTTACAACTTATCTGCATATTTTTCATAACACTAAGCAATCTCTTTCTTACTATTTATTAGTTAGCTCTAATGCATACACTAGGTTTCACTACCACTTCAGATCCCGCTTGTACATGAATTTGTACCTTTTTTTAAAAATATTATTGTGGGACCATTTCCAATAAAACAACACTTTGCTCTTACTGTATTACCAAGGTTCTATACATACCTGTTACTCAAATACATTTTATATCTTAATTACGTCATACTTCTCTATTGTTTGCCACTATTAGGTTTGTCACATTAGGTATATTTCTTCACTAATCGGTGGATAGAATGGTTACAGAACTCATGGCTTGATAGCCATGACGGAAAATTTTCATATGTTGGAAAGAAGAGGTCGAAATTTTTGTAGATAGGAAAGATGAAGAATGAGTGAGACCTGTAAAGGAAAGAAGATCTCACACAGCTGGGACTGCACAGCTGCCACACTGTGTAGAGGTTACAGAACAACCTCCTCCCTACAGCATTCATTCATAACCTTTGACCACGCCACGTCGATCTGAAAATACTTTGTGATGCCTTTTTAGAACCTGTGTCAGTTCTTCCTTCTGATTGGTGGAAATTTTATCGATTTCTTGCAATTTAGCTTCTATTTTGTCCAAAATAATTGCTTCTTCTTCTTCTTCTTCTGTGTTTAGCTTACTTGTACTAAGATTATCACCTTCGTCCCAATGTCTCCTATTTTTCAGAACTCGTATAGCAGCTCCCAAGTTTCATCATCAGTTACTACATGTTTATCACTAAAAGGTACTATAATTACTCCGGTTGTTGGCAAGACCATTTTTAACTGGCTTCTTCCAAAGTCAACAACACTCTGATATTTTGACAAGAAATCTATGCCAATTAAAACCTCAATACTGAGATTGTTTACAATTAAACATGGATGATCAATTAAATTACCATTAATGTTAAAGGGCAGTAAAGCTTCTTGCTTTACCGTTTTTGACACCTTGCCAGTAGCACCAATTATTCTTAGCCTGATACCCTCATTACTGTAAGCTTGTCTTTACCAGGTAATGCATCAAAGAAGGACTGAGATATTGCACTCACCTCACTTCCACTGTCTAAGAGACAACGTACATTGATACCCAACATATTCACTATTATTATAGGGTGGCTTATTCTAGGTTGTACAGGTGGTTCCTCAAATTCATCTAATAGTTCCTTTTGGATTTGTCTCCAACTAAAGTGATAGACATCTGTCTTCATTACATTTAGGTCACAGTGTGTAGGGGTTTCCTGAATTACATTTTCAGCTGCCTTTTCCAGTCGGTCTATTAATTTCAAATCGAAACACCGCACGACTTCATTACATTTAGTTTGCTGAACATAACCCAAATTACTGTAGTCTGGGCGATTCTGCGCCTCCAGACCGGGCATAACATTAGTTACAGCTAAACCACTTTCACCATTATCGTCGGGTTCCTTCTCAAGTGACAACTGGTCACAGCTACTGGGTTCATCGACCCCCAACAGCCTACCCTCTACATTCTCACTTATCTCCTGTCCTAAATCTATTAGTACATTATCAACATCCTGCACAGGCACTTTAGATAAGGGCACATCATCTTCACCGTAAATATAAGCACGAATTTCTTCTGCTTCTTCACAGGTTGTTAGGCGTACCCATGATAAAGAGTTGGTTGAAGTTTAACCCTGTAACGGTAAGGTTGGGGTTGGATCCGACCCCAGCGAGTCTGTTTTGTTTATAACTCCCCACTCCCTTTTCTGAAAGCGCTATTGTTCCAGCTACCCAAGAACGCCGAGGCGGCCACGTCAGTCTGGTGAGTGACCTGCAGCTACCCTCTCTATCCGAAACCTACGTTACCCGCGCTCGGGTTGGATCCGACCCCACCTTACTGTTAACGTCACACTTATCAGTTTCTTTTGTGGGGAGGATTCAACCCCATATTGATGTTTATATTACATCTAACTTTTGTTTTCTCTTCTAGTATCTTACTAAAATGGCGCATGAACTCCTTAGAACTCTTGAGGAGATATACAACGAGTTTCTCCGACAGGAGGCTGAGTCAGAGCATGGCGACAATATCGATGCAGAAAACTGTTCAGAAACCGAGGATGATGTATTATCTAATACTGATGACGAGGATGGTGTATTTCATTGTGCGGCAGGAGCGGTCGAGTTTGATAATTCTCAGTCATGTGTAGATGATGAGAGAAATTTTGAGCTAGGTAAAGACTTAGAGACAATATGAACCAACAAACCCATCCATTCAAAATTTTCTAGGACACCAGCGTCAAATATTATTACTCATCTCCCTGGTCCACGTGGGGAAGCAAGGGGGGTCACTAGTGAATTGGAAATATTTTTATTATTTATAGATTCGAAAATTATAGAAAAAATTGTTTTGTGCACAAATCATGAAATCTAGAAATCTAGGCAAAAGTACAATACGGTCCAGTGGTTTCATTCACCAACAGAGAGCGTTGAAATAAAAGGGTTGATGGGCCATCTCTTCATGAGTGGTGTCCTACAAAATTCTATGCTCAGTTTACATGAGATGTTCTCAGCAACCTATGGACCTATGGAATTCCGTTGCCCTATGTGCAAGAAAAGGTTTGCGTTTCTTCTAGAAAACCCCGGCTTCGATGATAAAGCCACCAGAGAGGCCAGAAAAATCAACGACAAATTTGCAGCTTTCAGCGAAGTGTGGGACATGTTTGAATCTAACAGTGAAAAAAATTATAGTCCATCTGAATATGTCACAGTAGAGGAGACTCTACTGAGTTTTCGGGGTGCCTGTCCATTCAAAACGTATATTCCATCGAAACCTGACAAATATGGGTTGAAAATAATGTCACTATGCGACGCAAGGACATTCTATTGTTTGCGTGGCATTCCACACACTGGCAAGGACAACAGAATAAAGAGGAGACCTGGAGATTTGCCTTTACCTGCCCAGTATGTTTTGCGCCTGACGGAATCTGTCAGGGGTTCTAATAGAAACATTACAGCGGATAATTGGTTCTCCTCACTGGAGGTGACTGACGCTCTCCTCCAAAAGAAACTCACATTTGTAGGTACATTGAGGAGGAACAAAACGCAAATACCACCATCAACGCTGCTTTCCGCTCCAGTAGGCTCTTCAACAAAAAAAAATGGCTCTGAGCACTATGGGACTCAACTGCTGAGGTCATTAGTCCCCTAGAACTTAGAACTAGTTAAACCTAACTAACCTAAGGACATCACAAACATCCATGCCCGAGGCAGGATTCGAACCTGCGACCGTAGCGGTCTTGCGGTTCCAGACTGCAGCGCCTTTAACCGCACGGCCACTTCGGCCGGCCTCTTCAACATTTATGTATCAGGACGACAAAACTTTGGTGTCATTTACCCCAAAGAAAAATAAACAAGTTTTACTGATATCGTCTATGCACTGGCGAGATAAACGAAAAACCAAATAAGCCTGAAATTGTGGAGTTCTACAATCTAGCTAAAGGAGGGGTCGATGTATTAGATATGCTTTGCCATAGCAGGACCACAAAAAGAAAATCGAGAAGATGGCCCGTGTGCTACTTTTATGCTATTTTAGACATCGCTGCTATAAATAGTTTTGTCATTTACAAAAGCAATAGCAAAATGGACAGCTTTTCAAATGACGCGAGAATATCATTTCTCAAAAATCTTGCTCTCTCTTTGACAAACCTCTTATGGAAAAGAGGTTGAATAACACACATTTTCCCCGTGAGCTCCGTTCGTCTATTGGAAAACTTTTAGAAAAAGAACCAATCGAATTAGACAAGCCTACCAAAGCACAGCCACTAAAGAAAAGAAGATGTGATTTTTGTGACAGATCAAAAGATAGGAAGGGGAATGCTTTTTGTAGTAAGTGTAATCGTTCTATATGTGGGTAGCATATAGTTATTATATGCCCTGGCTGTAAAGAAACTGAGATGTGATAAATTGTGCCAAATATGTATTTTTAGGGCTGTATGTGATCGTTTCCAGGATAACATTATACATTTATTATTTGTTCCTATTACATTATGTGTACAAAGATATTTATTATTGAGAACTTTATATTTCGGAACTGCTGACACTATAATTATTTTCTACAATTAGAAAGATATGTTTCTCATTTAGTTCCTATCTTTAGAATTTCTGAAGCACTCAAGTTCCTAGTTGATGACTGAATCTATTGATTTTTATTATGTTTTCAATAATTTTATAGAGAATATTTCTATTAAGGTATTTTTTTATAATAAGTTCCTATTTTTTTCCAGAGTACTTATATTCTTACTTATTGACTATAAAAATAAAAAAAACTTGTTGTATAAAAAACATTATGTGTGTTTCATTGATAATAAAACTTTTTCCCATTATTTATTTTTTATTTTACCCCGAAAAACCGATATTTGGAGCGTGGGGTCTGATACAACCCCACCTTACCGTTTGTGCCAGGAAACTTCATCTTACCGTTAGAGGGTTAAGAGACTACTAAGGAAGAATCAATGCCCAAGGAAGGGGGATACGGAAGTGTTAAGGAATGAAAAGATATGCTTTAATTTCTCTGAGACTACAGAAACTGCGATAATGATTAGTACAATAGCCAGTTCAACTGAGGGCAACGGCCTTGCCGCAGTGGCTACACCGGTTCCCGTGAGATCACCGAAGTTAAGCACTGTCGAGCGTGGCCTGCACTTGGATGGGTGACCATTCAGCCGCCATGCGCTATTGCCATTTTTCGGGGTGCACTCAGCCTGGTGATGCCAACTGAGGAGCTACTCGACCGAATAGTAGCGGCTCCGGTCAAAGAAAACCATTGTAACGACCGGGAGACCTGCGTGCTGACCACACGCCTCTCCTGTCCGCATCCTCAACTGAGGATGACACGGCGTCGGATGGTCCCGATGGGCCACTTGTGGCCTGAAGACGGAGTGCAGTTCAACTGAAGAGGAAAAGACATTCCTAAAAACGGAAATCAAATGTTGGACAGACAAAAACTGGTACAAGGAACCCAGCCGCGAAGAAACTATGGGTAACAAAATGGTTCAAATGGCTCTGAGCACTATGGGACTTAACTGCGGAGGTCATCAGTCCCCTAGAACTTAGAACTACTTAAACCTAACTAACCTAAGGACATCACACACATCCATGCCCGAGGCAGGATTCGAACCTGCGACCGTAGCGGTCGCGCGGTTCCAGAGTCTAGCGCCTAGAACCGCTCGGCCACCCCACTACGGGTAACAGCAAAAATACTTTAGCTGATCGACAAAATAAAAAGGTACGAAATGTTCAGGGAAATACAGAAATAAAATAAATAGCGGTCGCGCGGTTCCAGACTGAAGCGCCTAGAACCGCTCGGCCACTCCGGCCGACATTTGTGTCTACAAAACCGAGAAGAATTATGCTGGCCAACGCAGCACAGCAAAAAGTAATGAGACAAAGTAGAAAATAAGTAATTTATTAAGAACCGACTAAGTGCTGTACCAAGAAACTGAGTGGTTCTAAGTGGCAATAAAGAAGTTTTTGGTTAACTGCCATTAATACTGAGGCACTTCGTTTCATTTGTGACAGTAATATTTTACCTAGTAGAACCGTAATTTCTCGTGGAGAACAACGGTATGAAGAAGACTAAACTCCATTCCATCAGGTCTTGAAGGCCCGACCGACCGACCGCCGTGTCACCCACAGTCCACAGGCGTAGCTGGAAGTGGATGTGGTCAGCACAGCGCTCTCCTAGACTTTGTCAATTTTCGTGACCGGAGCCGCTGCTTCCCAATCCGCTTGCCAACAGCATACAGTAGTCCGGACGATGGTCTGAAAAAAGTACTTTAAAAATAGACCGAACAGTTTACACTGGAAAAATATTTTTTTGATGGCTACTGGTATCATTCATTTTTTAAGCTCCCTTGAGCCCTCATACCTTGCTAGTAGGCGGTGGCAATGAATGGAGCGGGTGTTATAACTACGCAGACATCAACTACGCTGAACTATAAACGTTTTTATGTACGTAATGTATGAATTTAAAAAAAATCCTATTTTGGTAGATCACTGAGAATGACACGCCACATATTGCCCAATTTGCTGTAATTGCACCTTTAAACGCCAGCATTGGTTACAATCTTTCGCCAATATCTTTAAAAGCAAGTAAATCGATTATGGTTCAAATGGTTCAAATGGCTCTGAGAACTATGGGACTCAACATCTTAGGTCATAAGTCCCCTAGAACTTAGAACTACTTAAACCTAACTAACCTAAGGACATCACACACACCCATGCCCGAGGCAGGATTCGAACCTGCGACCGTAGCAGTCCCGCGGTTCCGGACTGCAGCGCCAGAACCGCACGGCCACCGCGGCCGGCTAAATCAATTATATGCATAGAAATTATGTGGAATGGGTTCATAGATTTAGCTGACCCAACATATTTGCTTAAATCTTGCAGATTAAAGGCCTTGCTTACGTTTCTTCGTTTTTCTATAACTGCAAAATGTCTGTCACAGCTAAAAAAACTGTAACTAGTCACCAAACACTTGTGCATTATCTCTTCAAACTATCCCAGCCTGAATAGAGGAGACGTCGACGCGCGGGGCTTAAACTTCAGAGGGAAGCACTGCTTGATGCAAAGACTCTATGCTAGCTACACTGTGTAACAAAATTGAAAGACCATTTTTTTCGGAATACCGCAGTTGCCTCCCATTGCTACGCATAAGTTTGAAATTTGGCTTAAAGGATTGTACAGCCTTCCTCTTTAATGGTGCAAACGCGTGGCGCCTCGCGACGTCAACCTCGGGCCCGGCGTCGCTTGAAACAGCGAAGTATCGTCACATACTAAAAAGAGCCCACAGCTCAAAAGTTCATGTGAGCTGTAAAGTGAGTTAATGATGTGACGCTGGCACCAAATTTCACAGTAATTCTGCCCAACGCCACCGTGAACTTGTCACGCCATGAGAAGTTCGTCACGGCCTCTGTTACGCGTATTTCTCTCCTTCTTTTGACGTCTCCGTGGCGGAGGTCAAACCCGTGACACCAAGCGTTCAAATCATGCGGTTGTCTAATGGGTGGCCGAGGAAAACATTTCAGAAACACCGTCGCTCAGAATCGGCACGAGAAGAACCTCAGACGGTTACGATGAGACCTCTGCTTCTCTTAGGCCGTTGATTCCCACACAATTCGAGGTCGAAAACGACAGTTCGCAGCACGACGAGCAACAGGAAGATGTCCTTGATAAATCTTTGGCAATACTGACACTGCCGGCCGAAGTGGCCGTGCGGTTAAAGGCGCTGCAGCCTGGAACCGCAAGACCGCTACGGTCGCAGGTTCGAATCCTGCCTCGGGCATGGATGTTTGTGATGTCCTTAGGTTAGTTAGGTTTAACTAGTTCTCAGTTCTAGGGGACTAATGACCTCAGCAGTTGAGTCCCATAGTGCTCAGAGCCATTTGAACCATACTGACACTCTTGAACGTTTCATCCGTGATCTGAGGACATTGTGGGGCTCTATCTCCATTGAACGTGATGACATCCCTTTGGAGTGCAGAGGGACTGTTATTTTTACTCTCAAGTGCGTTCTGAAACGAAGCATCAAAGAGCACTTATGTTTTTAGCTCTCGTGCTTTCCGCGCTCCCTGTGGCATGACCACGTGGGAAGGCAACATTAACATGTGTGAGAAGACCCTCGAGTTCGTCAACACTCTCAAGGGCACCCACGCAACTTTGTTGAGCTCGTTTCAAATGTACCTAGCAGGAAACTTCGACAGCAATTCAGTCTGGTTGCTCTAGAACCTGAAAGTAGGCAAAACGCACTAAAAGGGTGTAGAAGGGGTTGCCTAACCCTCAGTCGCAAGAGCAGCCACAAGGCTAGTTTGGCGTCGAAGTTCCTGCTTGGTACATCTGAAACGTGCTCAACAACGTTGCGTGGGTGGCTACGAGGGTCTTGACGAACTCGATGGTCTTAGGGCGACCCTTCGCCGTTTTATTCATGCACATGTTACTGTTGCTCTCCCTTGTGATCATGCCATAGGAGGGCGGAAAACGACTGGAAAACATAAGTGCCTTTGATGTTTCCGATAATGTTTAAATTTCGTTTCAGAACGATCCCCAATGGTCCCAACCCACACATGAGAGTAAAAATAACTCCAAAGAGGCGCCATCACGTTCAGTGGGGATACAACCCCACAATGTCCTTAGAGAAGGGTTGAAACGTCCGAGAGTGTCATCTTTGCCAAAATGTTGTCAAGAACTTCTTCCTATTGCTGATCGTACTGCGAACAGTCGTTTTTGTACGCGAATTGTGTGGGAATCAACGTCCCAAGGGAATGCGTGGTTTCACTGACGCCCTTTAAGCCGTGTCGATTCTGAGCGATGGTGTGTCTGAAATGTTTCCCTCGGCCCACTCATCAGCAAACCGCGTGATCTGAACACTGGGTGTCGCGGTTCTGACCTCCATCCTCCCACAGGTTCAGTATAATAATAATAATGGCGTGTGACGAGGGCCTCCCGTCGGGTAGACCGTTCGCCTGGTGCAAATCTTTCGATTTGACACCACTTCGGCGACTTGCGCGTCGAACAGGTTCAGTGAACTATTACTAGTGTCTCTAGCTTCGGAGTTTGCTAACCCCTCAGTTGTATGTTCAGTTAATGGAAAGCCGCTTCAGTTGTTGATACGAACTTATTAACTCTGGGGCCAATTTCGGTCTTTATATCAGGCCATTTTCTAATGGGTCGGAAACACTCACTTTTAATGTATAAGATGATGAACGTATAAATAGTTTACATAACAAGAGATAAAAAAATAGGGCTCTGATATGTACAGTATAAGTGGAGAAGGAATATATAGCACTTCGTCCTATAGAACATTTTTATCAAATGGTAAAAAATGAAGTTAGTAGAGTTAAAAAGTTCGTAACTGTATCTAGAATCTGAAAACATGCTTGCATAAGCAGTGCATGCTGGATAAAAGCTACTCTAGCACCGTCTACAACTATCTATGTTTAACGTTTACACACTATACTCGACTTGGACCACCACGATTTTACATTTTTATTAAATTAAAAAGTGCTTTTAGTGTTTTATTGATATAGCATTCAGTTTGAAAATTCAAAGGTGGCTGATATAACTCTTCTTAAAGCTAAATCAGGGCGATAATTTTAATGCTTCGAATTATACAGTCTTTACACTGTCCAGTCACATTAATGTGACCATCTGTCAAGAGTCTCAATAATCACCTTTTATAATGTGGACACTGCGACTCGTGTGGTCATTGAGGTTTTGTAAGCTACCGACAGGGATGTGGAGACATGCCGACACCAACGCCGTGGCCGGCTGCGCTATGTTTTTCGGTTGGGGATCCATGATGCGAACAGCCCGATCGAGGTGGTCCCACAGATTGTAGACTGAATTTAAAAGTGGAGAGTTTGGTGGCCAGAGGAGTACTGTAAACTCGTCCTGGTAGTCTTTGACCCAAGCAAGTGCACTGTGAACTGTGTGACACGTAGCATTGTCTTGCCGATAAACGACTTCGTGCCGAGGAAAAACCAACTACAGGCACGGGTGGACAGGGTTCCCGAGAATAGATGCATACTTGTGTTGGTCAATTATGTCTTCGAGAATGACGAGACCACCCATGGAATGCTACGAAAAAGACTCCTCAGACAATAACGCTCCATCCCGGTTGCAGATGTTTCAAGCCGTACAGGCCAACGGACATCTTTCCGATGGAGTATAAAACGTGATTGATCTGAAACGGCCATCTGTCGACAGTCAGTGGACGTCCAGCTGCAGTGCTGGTGTGCAAATTACAGCCTTCGTCGCCTATAGACAGCAGTCAGCATTGTTGCGCGAACATGGCACCTGCTGAGGAGGCCCTGACGCAACAATGTTCCCTCAATGGTCGTTGAGGAGACACTGTTGCTAGCCCCTTGGTTCAGTCGGGCGGCCAGTTACTCACCACTTGCACGTCTATTCGCCCGTACGCATCTTCGTAGCCGTAGTTCACCCATGGTGCAACACAGTTGCCTCAGTGTTGGTTTTGGATAGCACCATCTTCCCTTGCGCGGTATGCTTTAACCAGGGCGGCACGCGAACTGTTTACATACTGAGCAGTTTCGGAAATGCCCGAAAACCAATGATTACGCCGTTGTGGACGTCAGATAAATGGCTCTGTTTCATCATTACGACGACGGCTGCATTGTTTTCCACGTCACCTCGACACGATTTGTACACACACACACACACACACACACACACATTTCACTGCTTTGGATACTCAACTCCTGTGGGGGCTAAATACGCTATGATATCTTTTATGAAAATATGTAATTGTGAAAGCATTTTTAAAGCGGTATGACAATTGGTATTTGGCTTCTCAGTTAGAAATGAAAAAATGCTTGTTTCACTCTTTTTGGAAATTCATCCTTTAAGGGGGCGGAAAAGAACTAGAAAAAAGAAAGGGAAGCAGCCATTCTCTCGGCATCTCGGATACATCACACACAATGTTTTTTTTATAATTATATGTTTGTTTTAAAGTTTCTATAGAAAAAAACAGACTTGCATTTTACTCATAAAAGGTTCTCTCTCATCGCAACTCAGGCAGCAATCCACGCGTAACGCATCATTTGGCCAAATATCTGCGAGGAAAACTGGTGATGTACAACGGAATAACATATTTTGATGCACTCTTATCGAGATATGGTTTCTTTTTCTCTCGATGGGCCGATCTTACCTACAGCTAGGAACCCATTGTTCACTTGCAGCTGACGAGGCTGCTTGAAGGCCGAAATAAATCTAACGGAATACGAACTCCTGTACACTTTAATTACGCTCCCATCTTTGGAAGTTATTTTGTAGAGTCCTCGTGGATGTTCTCAGCACAATATTTTCTTGCAAATTTATTTGCAATCCCAAATATTCCTTTGTCTTCCCTTTTCGTACCTTTTATGGAAATATTTATTAATAGATTGAGCACTATTTCGGTTATCTGCAGTGTAAGTGACACAAAAACTATAAAAAAGTTAGCGCATAAGGGCTCTAGCCCACGGCCCTTGGATTTGTTCAGTGCTCATTCCGCTGCACTAACAGCAGCCTGGTAACTACTCTGATATAAATGGTTCATACCCCGTCCTCCCGATGTATAAAGTAGCTTCGCCTTCTGGAGCTCCAACTTCTACCACTTTAATTTCTGGCCTAGTCCTGGATACGCCTGTACCATGGATTTTGACGAAATCGGTGGTGACTAGTAGGCGCGGTCCGTTTGTCAGTCGCAAGGAAATCGCAAATGGAGCGTCTAATATTGTGCTTTCGTTCTTCGTTAACAGTGACGCATTATCGATTTGCATGCGACAGTATGTGCTACATAATATGCTTCAAAACGCCGCACACAACTACGGGGTTATTCTGGGGCTCACACTTCGGATTTTATTGGTGACAGAAAGATAAGGTTTAGTGTTTTGGATAAACCGTGGGCTAGGGACACTTTCTACAGCCAACAGAGCGATATTCTTCGTGTCACAACACAGATACTACACTACAGGGTCAAAGTATGAATATTACATATTTGCTTGTGCTTAGGCTAATGCAACAAACAGATTGTTTTTTTTTTTTTTTTTTTTGTGAAAGATTTTTGTTTATTTATAGACGCAATCACATTCTTATGACACAGTCATAGCCGGTTTCGGCCATACGATGACCATCTTCAGATTACAAAGGCGGCGCGTGAAACTATGTTCAGTGTATGACGCCTTTATCACTCACTCCATTGACAAAATGTCGTTTTTTCCAAAAGTTGTTTTTTTTTTTTTTGCATTTCATGTGTTCTACGGTGGGCCCACGGAGCCACATTAGTTCATGGGCGGTATGTGTTTTATAACTTTTTGCCAAAACTGAGCCGCGAATTCAAAGACGGTTACACAGCAAATGGCTGAAACTTTTGTGATGTATTACTAAGATCCTCGGAGATACAGTGCTTCAAAGTTACCCTGCTTGTACACGTAAAATGCAGTGTGAGAAGAAAACGTAGTTATTATTATTATCTTTTAAATTTTTTTAGGTAACGTAACACAGAGAAATATCCTGCAAACTGTCTCCGCTACCATCAGAAGGGTTCTGGGAACCAATGTTGTACTACTGAAGCACATGAAAAATTTTTTGAGCACTTAAAATCCGGTCTCAGTTTAGTTTTGTGTCATTTTAATGTCACATAAGTAAACTATCAAAATTTTACTTAACTATAAAGTTCTTTTCATACGACTGACACGCCTTGCTCTGTCAGGAAAAAGAAGGGAATCGACGGAAAAGTGCTCCTAACGGAGCACAAAAAGGCGAGTTTTCTCCTGTTTAAAAGACTGTGCAAAACGTTGTGTACCACCAGCCACATTCTACCTTCCTTACCATCTTTAAAAATTTTATCAAAAATTCTGGCATGCGAACATATTCGTGCTTTTCTATGCTGAGAGAGAAAGAGACACAGACAGTGGGAAGGAGACAGTAAAGTAATAAATATTGAGTGATGATGGACAGTGGTTATGGTATAGAAAGAGACGAGACAATGTCAGTGTGAGAGAAAGGGAGGGACACAGTGGCAATGGTACGTACTTGGACAGTGACAGAATACTGCTCGGAAAAGAGTGAAGGAGACAGTGCAAGTGAGAGAGGAATAAAGAGAAGGAGAAAGTGGAAGTGAGAAGGAGATGGGAAAGTAGTAAATACTGGACGCTAATAGTCGATGGTTATGGTATAGAAAGTGCGAAGGAGACAATGGCAGTGGGAGAGAAAGAGAGGGACAGTCGCAGTGGTACCTGCATGGTTGGACAGAACAGTGCTAGGAAAAGAGTGAAGGAGACAGTGCAAGCGGGAGATGAATAAAGAGAAGGAGAAAGTAGAAGTGGGTGAGAGCCAGTGATGACGAGGGTCAGAGTCTATGGCAAAGACAGCGAGAAAGGGAAATAATGACAGTGAGAAGAAAGAGCAGCAGTGGGAAGGAATGAATGAGACAGTAGCAGTAAGAGAGAGCAAGAGGGGACACTGACAGTGAAAGCAGGCAGTAGTAGGGACAGAACGAAGGAGACTCGGCTATGAGACAGGAGACAGAGAGAAACACACAAAGAGATAATGATAAGAAGAAGGTTTGAATGAGTGAGCAGGAATGTCAAATGGGAGTGGATGGATATGAGCGACTTACAGCGAAGGACTATGTGGGTGAAAGTCAATTACAGTTACGGGCGCTCGTGGGAGTGTGAGTTGAGTTTGTGGCGAAACAAGTGCTGCATCACTGTGTGAAATGCAGAGGTGACCGAGTGAGTAGGTACTTACCCCAGTTCACTATTGCTAGCGCCACGTAATCATAACGCACCAGTGGGTAGCATACAAAGGACTGCACCATAAACTAAGAATGAAATTAAAAATTAAAATTACTTTTCCAAACTTTGTCGGTGTATGATTCAGTATATTAATTTTAACATTGTGAAGTATCAGAATGAACTAACGAATATGTTTCTCTACATATATTATTTTAAGGAAAAAATTAGTAGTGCTAAATAATGAAACTAGAAAACTAAAAACTTTTCAGAATCTGCCAGTGTATGTCACAATCAGAAGTTACAAGTCTCACTTGATTGAAGCAATATTTTGGTCAAAATCGGCTTTTTTACGAAAATTTGAAGGCACTTTCAGCTTTTCCATCTTTGGTTAGGACTGATTTTCCGTCAAAGCTGTTGAGATTCATACAGCTGCTTTCTCCTGAAGGCGGTATCTATCTTTCCCCTAGTGAAATATGCTTCTAAATTCTTATGTTGTCCTCTACCCATTCCTGCTTGGCCATTTTGCTCTTCCTATCAATCTTATTTTTTTAAACGTATGTATTCCCATTTTCCTGCTTCATTTCCTACGTTTTTATATTTTCTCCTTTCATCAACTGAATTCATTGTGTTATCCAGGAATTTCTACTGACTCTGTCTATTTACTCATTTCATCCTCTGCTGCCTTTACTATTTCATCTCCTAAAGCTACCTATTCATCTTCTATTGTATTCCTTTTTCCTGTTCAAGTCAACCGTTGCCTAATGCTCCTTCTAAAACTGTCAGAAACCTATGGTTCTTTCAACTTACCCAGGTCCCATCTACTTAATTTCCTACCTTTTCCTAATTTCTTCGGTTTTAATCTACTGTTCATAAGTAATTACATCTGGTCATAGTCCACATCTGCCACTGGAAAATTCTTACAATTTAAAATCTGGTCCCTAAACCTCTGTCTTATCATTGAATAATCAATCTGAAACCTTCCATTGTGGCCAGGTCTTTTCCACATATACCTTCTTTTAAGGTTTTTAAACCACTTCTTAGGGATGATTAAATTATGCTATGTACAAAATTCTACCATGCGGCTTCCTCCTTCATTCGTGTGCCCGAGTCCATGTCATCCACTATTTTACCTTCTCTTACTTTCCCTACTAGCGAATTGCAGTCCACCATCATAATTAAACCTTCGTCTACTTTAACTATCTGTCATAGTGGCTTACCCTCGTTCCTATTTTCTTATTCATTATTAAACCTACTCCTGCATTACCCCTAATTGATTTTTTATTTATTACCCTGTATTCAACTGTCAAGAAGTCCTTTTCCTCCTGATACCGAACTTCACTAATTCCCACAAAATATAAGCTCAACCTAGCCATTTCCATTTTTAAATTTTCTAGCCTGCCTGTCCGATTAAGATAGGTGGGAGGCAACAAAATAGTTTCAAATTCAGAGGAGATAGTTGATGGCTGAAATTTTGTGGAAAGATCTCGCCTCAAAGGGAAACCCACAGCTTTAAGATTTGCCACCCCAGCTTGCGTATCACATTCGTGGCACTCTCTCCCTTATCTCGCTATAATACAAAACGAGGTGCTTTTCTCTGCACTTTTTCGACATTCTCCGTCAATCCCATCTGGTACGTATCCCATACCATTCACCAATACTCTAGCAGAGGAAGAACAAAGGTATTGTAGGCAGTCTCTTAAGCATATTAGTTGCTTCTTCTGGGTGTTCTACTGTAAAACGCACTTAGTGGTTCGACTTAAAAAAACGGTTCAAATAGCTCTGAGCACAATGGGACTTAACATCTGAGGTCATCAGTCCCCTAGAACTTAGAACTGCTTAAACCTAACTAACCTAAGGACATCACATACATCCATGCTCCAGGCAGGATTCGAACCTGCGACCGTAGCGGTCACGCGGTTCGAGACTGAAGCGCCTAGAACCGCACGGCCACAGGTTCGACTTCCTCACAATATTTTCTATGTGACGGTTACAACTGAAGTTATTCGTAATTAGAATCCATGGATATTTATATGAATCGACAACCTTTAAATTTGTATTATTTATCTCGTAACCGAAATTTAACATATTATTTTTGATACTCTGTAAGAGGTACGAGCACATGTAATTTCGATGTATTGCTCATGCGCTGCTTGTGATATGCAAGGTATAAGAAAATCTCTGACCAGAGAGCAGTGTTGACTGCAGTAGGAACTGTGTAGCTGTAGCAGTAAGTTGTGTCTAGTCTGGAGTCTGCTCTGGTCTGGTATGGTGTATCGAGTTGGCTGGCCCGGTCGCGGTGCAGCGATGTCGGAGCCTGAGTATTATTGTATAAGGTAAAAAGCAGCCTCGCGCATATGTAGTAATGTTATGTCAAGTCGCATGTAAATGTTTTAAAACTCTCGTAATAATAATCTTCCTCATAAAAAGTAACTTTTAACAACCATTCATTTCAATTTAAAGAATTTACTAATTTCTCCCATCCATGATCATCCCGATTATTGCAATAGAAAAATCAGTTGCTTCTTTTCATAAATGAGAGATTTATCGGCCAGCATTGCACAGAGCTGTGCCGGAAAAATTTATTGTAAGAGCAGATATACCCGGCGACTTCATTGAGGTAAGAATTTTTCTTTTTTTAATTCAGAATGATCATTCAGAGCCATGACGCAGCACTGCTGTCGCCCAAAATTTACCAGGTTAAATTCACAGTGAATTATTGAAAAGTCATAAGTGAGCGACAGGTTAATTGAGAGGTTAGTTACATTGTATTATTACCAGGTTACTGAATTTATTTTTTTTATTGGGACGTTACACTGAATGTGAACGACGTAATTATAATTTTATTGTTGAGAGGTTTAGGAATTTTTGTGTTTTGAGCTTACACTAAACGAGAATATTATTTATGTTAATTTTTTCTGTTTTGATGCTCCACTAAATTAGAATCATATTCATATTATTTATTTTATTTTGTGAGGAGGTTACACTTGGCGACAACCGGCCAGGATCGTATTTCTTTGTGAAATTCTGAAAAGTAGTCATATATCTGCTCTTATTTACTTAAATGTAGTTTGCATCTGGCGCAACGCATTTACTAATTTGTCACTCTTTCTTTCACAGATCATCGGCAATTTATTGCTCTTTGTTGTAATTGTGTTTGTTTCATTTTTGCTTTGTCTTTGTTTCATTGTGTGCTTAATTTTGATTAGTGAAAATGCCGCGAAAAACTGTTAACAGTGTAAGTAGGCTGTTTATGTTTCCTTATTGGCAACATTACGTAGCGCTCTGTGTGAGAATCACTGGCTGTGCTGTGTGCAGTCTGTGGCTGGTTAGCATTGTTGTCTGCCATTGTAGTGTTGGGCAGCTGGATGTGAACAGCGCGTAGCGTTGCGCAGTTGGAGTTGAGCCGCCAGCAGTGGTGGATGTTGAGAGAGAAATGGCGGAGTTTTGAAATTTGTAAGACTGGATGTCATGAACTGCTATGTATATTATGATTTTTCAACACTATTAAGGTAAATACATTGTTTGTTCTCTATTAATATCTTTCATTTGCTAACTATCCCTATCAGTAGTTAGTGCCTTCCGTAGTTTCAATCTTTTATTTAGCTGGCAGTAGTGGCGCTCGCTGTATTGCAGTAGTTCGAGTAACGAAGATTTTTGTGAGGTAAGTGATTTGTGAAAGGTATAGGTTAATGTTAGTCAGGGCCATTCTCTTGTAGGGATTATTGAAAGTCAGATTGCGTTGCGAAAAAATAAAAATTGTGCGTCAGTTTAAACACAGTCGTGTATAATTGTTCAAAGGGGACGTTTCATATGTCGACCCTTAGCCGAGGATACCTCACTGGATTCTTCTGATCTTTTCTTGTAGTTTGTGTAATTAGTGTAGATTTTGTTTATTGCTAGCGCGTAATTGTAGAGAGTATCTCCTTTGTAGTTGCAGTCTTTCATTGTTGTACAGCAAAACAGTTGTGGCATGCATGCAAATTTGCACCAATTATTTCGCAGCTGCGCTTGCAATTAACGAGATATTATTTTCAGTGCTACGTTAATGTGTTCTCTTATTTTTGCTCTTCAAATTGTGTTTTTCTGTGTTATCGTGTGAAATTTTGTGACAATAATGGCGTGTGAAAAACGTAACAATAGGCTCCAAAGTAAACTGAGAAATAATAGTGACGATGAGCGTAGCTTACCAGCACCACTGTGTAATGAATTAACAGACATTCAAAGTAGTAATTTGGTAACTATGCATAGGGAAATGGAGCGGGCGGCAAATAATGGTGTAGACAGTGAAACAGGTAGTGAACAGGGAAGCATTATCGATCGATCGGTCGGCAATAGCTCGCCTCAGGATTACGAAATGACAGGACACAATCTTGCAAATACTGTAGATTCAGGTTTTGGATCCTCACCGTTTTCTCAAATAAGTCAAGACACATTTTCTGCTGGTCAAAATGTGAATGTTGGCGGTGCAAATTCACTGCCGAAAAGCATAGAGGAACAGATTCCAGACACAAATACATTATTATTGCAATTAATGCAACAAATGAAACAAAATCAGAGACAAACACTACAACAGTTAGACACAATGGAAGATAATCTTCAAAAGTTAGACACAATGGAAGAAAATCTTCGAAAGTTAGATACCACACTGGAACAAACACGTGAAGGTTTAACTGCTGAGTTACTTAAAATCGAATCGAAATGTCAAAAAGTCTGTAATGACGTAAAAACACAAATTTGTGAGCATTTCCAACCTATTTTTTCGCGTCATGAAAATGCATTACAGAATCACGAAGCAGCCATGAAAGAACTGCAATTGTTCATGAAAATCATGACACCTTGCAAGCTAAAATTGACTCAGTTGCATCTACCGATTCGGTTACGCAACTTGCAAAATCTCAGGAAAACTTAAAGGACACAGTAGATACGATTTCAACACAAATGGACACTTTGAAACTTGGTTCAGAAAAACACACAGAGCAAATAATTTCACTATCGGATAAAGTAGCCGAACTTTTAGATCAGTTCACTAACTTATCTACAGAGGTAGATGATGATCTGAATGACACAAGACCTGTAGCCTTCACGGACACTGAAGAGTATGAAGAAATTAGAAAATTCAAACAAAATCAAAATCAAATCAATACACAGTACACAAGAGAAATACGGGAAGTACAAGATCAGTTGGCACAAGTAATACAAGAATTACATATTTCAGAGGACACTCGCACTCCAGTACGGGAAGAGGGACATAGAAATACAGAACAACCACAAAATAATAACACAGGACATTTCGGAAATTATGAAAGAAATTGGCAAGGTACATCGAATTTTGAGATGGAACCGCCGAAACGACGTAACAATGACCGACATGCGACTTGCCGACATGATGATTTTGACTATAAGCTGTTCATTACTACACGTAAATTCAAAACATTCAAGAATTCTGGCAACGACATTCATCCACAAGCATGGCTCCATCAATTCTCTCATTGTTTTCCTCCCAACTGGTCGTTTGAACACAGATTAGAATTTATGTGTGGCTACTTAGAGAATGAACCAGCTGTAAGAATGCGATCGGTCATTCACGATTGCCACAGTGAAGGAGAATTTTACCATGCCTTCCTCTCAGCATATTGGTCTCAAGCTACACAAGACCGAGTAAAACATAGCATCATAATGATGAAACATTTCGAACAATCTGAATTTTCCAGTCTTGTGAAATATTTTGAAGACATGTTGCACAAGAATCAGTATCTTTCAAACCCATACAGCCCCTCAGAACTCATCCGCATTTGCTTAATGAAATTACCTGAACATTTACGACACATTATTTTGGCAGGACGTTGCAAAGACGACATTGAAGCATTTCAGGGACTCTTACAAGTATTAGAAATTGACACTGACAGTCGCCGGATGCGAAAACAGGAAAACAATCACTACAGGTCACATACGTCACAATTCCGTGGCGACAGAAACAAGAACTGGACACGACAAGGCTATTCTCACAACACAAATCGTGACCAAAACAGACACCACCCGTATGACAACCGTTGGCAGAGTAGTAATAGTTACAGAGAAAGATCGCATTTCCGTAGTAATGAATGTGACAGAGATTACCTTAGAAACAGATAATATGGGAACCAAAATAATTATTATCAAGGGAGACAGAATAACTTTAGACGCAACGGTCCAGCGCGCAGTTACGATTCAGGGAGAAATTCTCCACCACTTAACCGACAAGAAAGAAACTACAGGAACTACCAACATGACGACAGACGATATGATCGTAATGACAGACTTGAATTGCATCAGAACTGGCGGGATTCAAACAGGGCAGGGCCCTCTCGACAAGGTGAATTTGTAGAAGTTAGGTCTCCAAATCCCAATAACGATGCGCGCCAACAAAGACACAATAGGCAATGACTCATACCGCTGGCAGCCACAAAACGTACGTATGAAACAGACGACGCAGCTGCCATAGCTAGTAATTACGTAAAAATGGAAGACATTAGGGACATCTTACTCCAGGAGCACGACGTAAAACATAACAACATTGCATATCCTGTGATTCACATTACTGTAAATGACGTAAAATTTACGGCAGTACTTGACTCTGGCAGTCCCATTTCAGTAATTAGTGAAACAGCTTTTAGCAAATGCAATAAATCGAACGATTGCCCCACACTTCCGTTAAATTACAAGGTGCAATCTTTGGAAAAAGTGTAGATGTATGCCAACAAACCAACTTAGAATTATTTTGCCAAAGCCACAGCTTCTCTATGAACTTTCTTATTGTTCCATTATTGTCGACGGAAATTATACTGGGAGTAGACTTTTTGAATGAATACAAAGCAATCATAAACATTCACTATGCTGAAATAAGTTTAGAGAAAGAAGGTAAGTCAATAGCTTGGAAATTTGAAGATTGGCTCTCAAACCATGACGAGGAAATTAAGCGGCTTTACCTTCTGTTAGACAACAGTTCGGAATTTTCTACGGAACTAGACACTAACAATCACTCTGCAAGTAATGACAGGGATGATATCGACGGCATATTTGAAACGAATGAGTTAATTCAGAACAAAATTCAAACAATTGACAATTGTAATGACAGTGATAGGCAGGACCTTTTTGAGATTTTACAAGCACATTCCACAGTTTTTACTCACAAAACAGGAACAAGGATTTCAATACCAATTTCGTGTTCGTGAGCATACTAAATTTTGTGTTAGACCATACGTAATTCCAGCACATTATAGGGACCGTATCAGAACAGAAATACAATCTATGCTTGACGAGGGCATTATTGAGCCTGCAGTAAGCTCATACAACAATCCATTACATGTTGTTGAGAAGAAAAATGGATCGATCAGGCTTGTCTGAGATTCGAGACAAATCAATACTATCATTATTCCTGAAACAGACAGGCCGCAAACGTTGGAATAACTTCTTCAAAATTTTAATGGTGTAAAAGTGTTGTCTTCCATTGATCTCAGATCCAGCTTTTATCAGATCGAACTTCATCCAGAATGTAGAAAATACACAGCTTTCCTTTGTTTCGGCGTTTGTTATCAGTTTCGGAAACTTCCTTTTGGTTTGAACATTTCTTCGGCAGCATTCATTCGTGGGCTTAATTCCATATTACCTGAGTTCTTAAAAAGTCACATCACCTTATATGTGGACGATATTCTAATAGCAGAAGCTTCATGGGAACAACATAATCGCATCCTTAACAGTTTCTTACCTATTTTTGCAGAATCTGGAATTTCAGTTAACTTGGAAAAGTCTGAATTCGGTAGGTCAAAGGTGAGGTTTTTGGAACATATTATTTCTTCTGAAGGCATTCAGTCGGATCCTGAAAAGTTAGAACAATCAGAGCCATTCCAGTTCCATCCACAAAAAAAACATGTTCGCAGTTTTCTAGGTCTCGTAAATTTTTACCGTCGTTTTCTGAATATGCAAATTCTTGTTACACCAAAACTTAGTTCTCTCACTGGAAAAAAATACTATTTGGAACTGGGACGAACAAGCACAGTTGGAATTCAATTCTTTGAAAGAATCGCTACTTAGCGCGCCAATACTAGCTCATCCAGATCTGTCACAAGATTTCTGCCTTAGCACGGATTCTTCTAAAGTCGGTGTTGGTGCCCATTTATTTCAAGAAGCCATAGAAAATTACACTACCGTTCATAAAACCATTGCTTTTGCTAGCCGAGTGCTAAAAAAATCTGAAAAATTTATTCCGTTACTGAATTAGAAGCTTTAGCTATCGTTTGGGCATTTAACAAATTCCGTTTCTTTCTTTCTGGTTAGCACGTAAAAGTATACAGTGATCATCGTGCATTAAAATTTCTTATGTCTTCAAAATTAAATCACGACAGGTTAAAATGTTGGGCATTGTTTCTGCAAGAATTCCACTTCACAGTAATCTACATTCCCGGCAAGGAGAACATTGTTGCGGACGCACTGTCACGCGCACCCGCTGGGCTTGAGAAAAGTAACACAGAAGGCAACCTCGAGAAAAATTTCAGTATTCTTTACATTCAGAAAGTCGCCTTTGAAAACTTCATCACCACATCTTTAAAGGACATTGCTCATGAACAAGATCCGATTTGGAAAGACATCAAAAGTAAATGGCATGAAAAGACACACACACAGATTTGGCATTATTATCTGGTTAGAAACAACATACTGTTCAAACGCTGCACTGTTGATGACAAGCTATGGGTCCTTTCATTCCTGACGATTTTGTTAATAAGCTCATTTGGTACATTCATTTCAGCTACGCACATTTTGGTCCAAGAAAATGTTATCATATTCTTCGAACGACTTGTTATTTTAACAATATGGAAAAGAGAATTCGAAGAGTCCTGTCTATTTGTAAACTTTGTCAAAAGGCGAAACCATCTACTATCTCACATCGTGCTCCGTTGTTTCCTATCATTCCTTTTAAATTAAAAGAATTTGCTGCAGTTGATCTATTGGGACCCCTTGTCAGAACATCTAATGGATTTTCGTACGTTCTAGTCGCTGTTGAACTTACTTCAAAATTTTTTTCTTTCACACCGTTACGTAAAGCCACTGGACGGTCTGTATCCAACGCCTTTGTTAAAAATTTCTTACGTGAGGTTGGACACGTTAGTAGAGTCATTTCAGATAACGGACCGCAATTCAGATCTGCTGTTTGGTCACGCATGCTTCGGAATCATAAAATCAAACCTGTTTTTATTTCATTGTACTCACCACATTGTAACCCGTCTGAACGGATTATGAAAGAAATCAATAAGCTTTGCAGACTTTATTGTCACAGAAAGCATCAGAATTGGGACAGATATTTACACTTATTTCAAAATGTGCAGAATGAAATGCCTCATGATTCCACTGCTTTACCACCTACTCTTGTACTGAAGAATGAAGAAGCACCGAACAGAATCAGAGAGCTTGTACCTTTCCCGAATACACATAAACTTCGACACAAAGACATAATTGATTTGGGTCTTAAAAATATAAAATCTACAGCAGACAAAAGGAGAAAACTACACGGTAAAGCAAATGCAAAGAAATTATATATTGGTCAGAAAGTTCTCATTAAAGCTCATTCATTGTCACATAAGAAGAAACACTTGAGTCACAAATTCTTTCTAGTTTACAATGGACCTTACAGAATCCGACGTATACCACATGATAATTGCGTTGAAGTTGAAACTTCGCGTACTAGGAAGATAATCTGCTTTTTAACTTTGTCTTTGCCATAAAACTTTTCACTTTACATTACTAATATGCTTTGTCAGACTTAGAATCTGTCAACATGCAACAATGTTTGAAGTTAAATATCCAGTCAAGAACCAAGAGAACTTATTTAAACAGAAATTACGAATCCATTGTTATTGCGAACAGACGACACAGTGTTATTGTGTGTGTACATTCTTGCTTGTTAGTTGCACGATTACGTAACGACTATAAGGTTCACATACTTAGAACATATACTGCTAATGAGATTTTAATGCAACATTTTGGTTTACTTGAAAATACATTCTGGATTTAAAGTACTTTCTGTGAGATACCAGATGACACAGTGGTTAGTTTATGTGACAGCTACACGATTTTATCACGACGCTACTAATGAGTGACAATTTACAATGTTGCTTTTGCGGTGTATCTGTTTTATATCTGCACAGTTTTTCTGTATTATTCTGGAAAGTAAAACATGTTTTAGTAGTAACGTTTGTGGTATAGCTACAATGAGACAGCCTTTTCCGTAGCACAACAATACATTACAGTGTAGTACTTTCTTGATCACGGTACTGTACATAATAACTACGATATCTATACCCATAGCATTTCGCTTTTGTTTATTACGAGGTAAGTACATTGACTTTTGCGGAACTTAGCTTTTGGAGGACGATAACTACGAGACTTCCACAGAGATTATCTTACAACATGACACACAGTTTAGCGCTACAGTACACGTATTTGAGTGATTAATTTTGTACTTAAAACATTTATTTTTAAAGATATTTGAAGTACAGTGATACAAAGGTTTTCCATGATACATTTCATTTCATTGCTGTAATCTGTAACACCTGAGGGTATAATTACATTAATCCTCAGGGGGTACATGCTTACTTTGTGTACCAAGTGTTTGGCAAGCACAAGGAGCCCTAGCTAATATGGTATTTGCTTATACAACTTTACACAACGGTACCATATTTCTCTAACACACAAATTACACAGCCACCTGATCATTTAACTGAGAGATAAACATTTTTTTTTACTACATCACTGACACATGTTTACGAAATTGTATTTTGTCTGTACTTTGGGAACTCTTCATTTTTTTTCGGAACCATTGTGATACTATGTGAGCTTTGAATGATGTGTTTGGAATGGGGTTATGATTTTTAAAGTACGTTTGAGGTAGATGACACTATTTAAATGAACATAGAAATTGTTTTAGGTTTTGACATTATTGCAGAAAGCTACGACGTTTTTGAGATTTGACTGAGGTATTATGATATTATTATGATGACGATGTGTATTATGTTGTTGAGGTATGTTTATTATCAATGAGATGATGCTACATGAGGAATCTGATTATGTTATGTATTTATTATGATGAAATATTGAAGACGTGTTGATGAATATGTATATGTGTAAAAAGGTAAGGAATAATGAATAGTGGTTAGGGACTCTGACTTGTGAAAAAGGATGCTGGAAACCAAGAACCATACTTTAAGAGTTATGAAATGTGTGTAAATGCGTGAATGTATCACAATGCCAGCGAAAATTTTTTGGACACTGTTATATTTATAGGATTTTGTTTCTACAGATTTGGAACACAAATATTTCGACCTGTGAAATCTTATTTCTATCAAACTGTCACTGTAGCGGAAACTGATGTCGTAAATATTTCGGTAAGGATGGTAGGCCACTGTAAGCACCCAGCCGAGCGACAGTTGCCTGGAAAAATGCCATTAGTGTGTGCCTTTCAGAGGCACAGGTGGAGAAAAAAGGGTACCATTAACCTCGCTATTGACATTCCTTTGTAGAAAGCACCGCAAATGCGACACACTCATAACTTGGAAACATTCTTACATCTGCACACCTGATTGGGACAAGTGTCTATCTACGAGAATTGAGAGAATTTCTACTAACTTATGAAATGCCTCATGACTACTGAATGATTATTTTATGCTTTACTTTGTGCATAGTTGCTTATTTCATTTGATATCTGGATTCCAGCTGTCTTGCAGCATTGGTTTCATAAAATAAAATTAAATGCATTTGCTAATGTGAACACTTTCTGTCAACAGGTCTATTAAATAATTATTTTATGATCAGCTCTTGGAATGGAAAGAACAATAAGAAGGGACTAATAACAGTAACTGCATATATAATTTTCTTTTCAAGTACTTGGTAATTTTTTGTAGAATTAGTTTTTGTGGTGCACCACTTTAATGACATAGATATTATGATGTGAATAGACATTTCCCTTGTCTGCATTGTTGTCTTTAGTGTAATATTTTTTCTGCTTGAGCTTTGTCATGTTTAGATATAAGTTACTACATTTACTGCTGCTAGCTTTGCCAATTTGAATTTTTTGTCATTGTTGTTTGTGTTAATTGTTTTGTGCTGCTGCATTGCCTCGTCTCTTAGTATAGCATCTGAGCTCAGTAGATTTAAGTTAGCTTAAGATGGGGTAGGCCATATAAGAGAACAAGTTGTGATGAATTGGAAGCAATGCATTGAGAAGCTATAAGAAAATGGTTTGGCCAAAACAGTATTTTGAAAGAGGATATGAACCAAAAAAGTAGGGTTTAGGGACAACAGGTTTAGGTAGGATTTTCTTGGAAATAAATGATGAGGTAAGATAATGGAAAATAAATAATGAGGTAAGAAATGTGTGAACATATAATTACAGAAAGCATGCTTGAATAGAATTTTTTTTGGTGGAAACAAATGTTGAAATAAGAGGAAAGATATATGGAATGAAGTTTTGGGTTGGACTGCAGTACCAAATGTTACACTGAAAACGAACCCTATCCTTTCCATTGTGTTATCCCCCTATGTGTTTGTGTACTTTTGTATATTTGTGTTTTTCCTGTCTTAGTGTGTTAAGCTAATAAGAGTTATGTTGTAGAATTTTTCTGATAATATGTTATTTTCTTTGTAAAGATGTTTAGACATTATTTATTCTGTTCTGTTTTAATGCTCATGTGTGAAGTTGATGCTTCGAAAGTTATTCTGATCTTTTATGTATGTACTCATGTCATAATTTCTGTAACACTGATGTATATGTTATTTCGATTCTTTTGTAAAGCCTGTACTACAAATGTTATCTGTATTGTTATGTTCTTTAATTATGTATTTTGTACCTTTGTTATTGTATTCTTTTATAAAATTGTAATTGACACCAGTTCATCATATTAGTAACTTGTAAGTTACATTTCACAGCACACGTTTCTGTCGGTCATAGTATATGGACAATATGTGAGGAGTAGGGACTGTTAGTGTTTGCACGTGTGTTAAAAATTCAGCAAGGGACTGGATAACAGCGTAGCTGGTTCTAAGGACAATTCCAACTTTGTGAGTGCCCAAGTGGTGGTTATGGACTTGCTATATTGTCTGCAAGACTCTTCGATGGTGATTGTGCACCTGCACAGTAGCAACAGATGGTTGCTGGCCGTCTCTACAAGGACTATAGTGGGTCTACACTTTTGATGACTCACCAATACCATTATTTCTACAAGGACTGCAGTGGGTCTGCACCTCTGGTGGCCCACCAATACCATACTATCTACCAAGACTATAGTGGGTCTGCTCTGTGATGACCTACCAACCAATATTCTTCAAAACTTCGAATGACTCTGCTGTGGGTTTCCTCTGAAGTAGCCCATTACCTGTCTGCATGTCAAGAGTCAGCACTGTCTTTCCGTTGGAAGGACAACACTACTTCTTCAAGAGTGCATGGAAATCCACTACTTCTGTGTGCAATTTCTTTTACTGCTCAGACTTTGAGAAAAACACAGAAATTTTACTGTGATGAATGATCAGGACTGTCTTTATGGACTGTGAGAAAATTTTAGCTTTTGACCAACATTGTATCAATAAGCGTATGTATATGATTTCTTTGTTATTGTAATTATGAAAAAATTTTTCAAACCATTATTGGCCACTGCCCAAAACAATTTGTAAAATTTTTTGTGGGGAGCATGGGGGCTATGTAAGTAGGCTGTTTATCTTTCCTTATTGGCAACGTTACGTAGCGCTCTGTGTGAGAATCACTGGCTGTGCTGTGTGCAGTCTGTGGCTGGTTTGCATTGTTGTCTGCCATTGTAGTGTTGGGCAGCTGGATGTGAACAGCGTGTAGCGTTGCGCAGTTGGAGGTGAGCCGCCAGCAGTGGTGGATGTGGGGAGAGAAATGGCGGAGTTTTGAAATTTGTAAGACTGGATGTCATGAACTGCTATGTATATTATGATTTTTCAACACTATTAAGGTAAATACATTGTTTGTTCTCTATTAAAATCTTTCATTTGCTAACTATGCCTATCAGTAGTTAGTGCCTTCCGTAGTTTCAATCTTTTATTTAGCTGGCAGTAGTGGCGCTCGCTGTATTGCAGTAGTTCGAGTAACGAAGATTTTTGTGAGGTAAGTGATTTGTGAATGGTATAGTTTAATGTTAGTCAGGGCCATTCTTTTGTAGAGATTATTGAAAGTCAGATTGCGTTGCGCAAAAAAATATTGTGTGTCAGTTTAAACACAGTCGTGTATAATTGTTCGAAGGGGACGTTTCAACAGTACATCGCGATGTGCAATGAGTGAAATAGCCGACTCTAATAATTTGACCGATAATTCTTGCGAGAATCAGTGTAATAGTGATAATCCTCTAATTACATATAATCAGTGCCTGCCGATCACTAGTAATGATTTTAATTCTAATGATGGGCAAACAAATTCGATTATGTCCACAGTAAATTTAACAATTGATGACGCGGCACGTTCCGATTCAATGAACGCTGCCCAGTTTGACACACCCGGTTTGCAAAATTTGAATTGTGAACAGATAAATTTTTCTCACGAAGATGAACAATGTAGTCAGAATACGTCAGATTTATTTGATTCCGCTATAGTGACCAACAGTGCACATCCAATTGGTGAACTTTTTCAAGAAACAGAAAATGACAAAATGGTTACACAAAACGCGACAAATGCATATACATCATCACACAGCACAGAGAATAGAGTAGGTAATATTGGCATGGATCAAGTTATGGCATTATTTCTACAAATTAATCAATCGTACAAACAACTTAATGAAAAACTAGACAATTCCAAACAGTCGAATGAAAACCAAGACAACCTAAGTGAACAGAACAAACAACTTAGTGAACAGATTACAGCCGTTGCCGTGCAATGTCACGATACTAAAGAACAATTACGTGAGGAAATTGAAGCTTGTGCTAGGAACAGTAGTAAAGAAATTAGATCTGTTGAACAAGAATTAAGTAATACACATGCAGCCACAACTAAATTACTTAGAGATGAAATTAGTGCAGTCGCTAAACAATGTTCTGAAAACGCAACACAGTTACGCGACGAGTTTAAATTAATGCCATCAGAACTTTCACACACACTGGATGCGAAAATAGATACGAAATTTGAACAACAAAACAGTGAAATTGACGACCTTTTTAATCAACACCTACAAAACAGTGAAACGCGTTACAGTAAATTTATACAGGAACAGAATAAAGTAAAGCAACAAGTCATGGAAACAATTACTGCACAGAGACAGGAAGATAAGCGTAAATTGTTTACGAAAGCAAAAACATACGTAGACAACAATATTGCTACAGTATCGGACGAAATCAAACAGTTGAACACCGAATTGCATGATGAAATCTCCGATCTTGAAACAAAAACAGACACACACACATTAGACTTTCAGAGAATGACTAACAGACTTGAAAAGTTGGAACTAATACAGGATCCCGATGCCATCAAAGCAGACGTTAAAAAATTGAACAAAACCACACGTAAAATACAAAAACAAATTAATGCTTGTGATACTAAAAACGATGATCAGGTAAAAGTACTGACTGAAAAATATGAGGAATTGGCCAGTCATATTGACGTTATCGAAAGTAATAATGACACCAAATCAGACGATACGTCACCTGTTTCGTTTAATCGAACACCCGAATTCCAAAATTTACAGCAGACGATCAGTGAGATAGGTTCGTCCAATAATGCACTACGTAGAAAATTGTCAACTTTACAGCAAGAATTGACGGAGATGAAAAATATTTCAGCCTCCAACACGGCACAGCATACGCCACATTCGGAACATTTCTCACACTCACACAGCCAGTATAATTTAGGTAATTTACAGAGAGTACGTGACTTAGATTCCGAACAGTCACAGACAAACAGTCTAGCATACAATCCTGAACCTGTTCAGACATTCAGAGACGAAAATTTTGATTACAAGCACTTTATATCCGTTAGGAAATTTATAGTATTTAAAAATGACAGAACACAGATTCACCCCTTGGATTGGATAAAACAGTTTAGCTTTGCTTTTCCACCAACTTGGTCCGTAATACACAAACTTGAATTTATTTGCAGTTTTTTGGAAGGCGAGCCGGCAACTCGTATGAGACCGATCGCGAGACAATGCTATTCGGTAGAAGAATTTCAGAATGCTTTTCTGTCAGCGTATTGGTCGAAGACGACACAGCGCGGAATCAAGGATCAATTAATTAGTTTACCGAATTAGGAGAACTCAAATTTTTCCACTGTCACGCAATTTTTTGAACACATGGTCCAACAAAACCAATACTTAAGTGAGCCATACAGTGAATCTGCACTTATCCAATTGTGTATTTCTAAATTACCACGATCATTAAGAGTATTACTTTTAACAGGACAGCAGAAAGAAAATATTTCGGCATTTAGAGATCTGTTACAGCTTTTGGAAGTTCAGCAATCAGATTACTCCTTCATAAACAAAAATTTTTCACATCATAACCAAGGCCAACCAACATACAGTAATTACGATCAGCCACGCTATTTCAATAGCAAAAGTAATAGACGCTCCAGGAACGACAACCACCAGAACTTCAATAACAGACAAAATTTTACTTATCAGTATCGTCAAAATTATCAGCAACAGGAACCACATTTTGATAACAATAGAGGTTTTTCCCAACAACAGCAACAAAACCAGCCGGTTAGAATACCTAACCAACAAGGTAATGTGCAAGGTCAACCAAGCTTAAATGTTTCGCCGCCTACACGTATAGCGTCGGCTCCACCAAATAGTGACGCACAGCAACAAGGAAATAACTACGTACAGAAAACACATCATTTCAACTCATATCGCAATGCACAGTATAGCAATGACTATCATGACAGACGTAAAAGTAATGAGCACAATTTTCAGCGTACGTTTAATAACAGTCGGTCTTAGCAGCAGCAAAATCATCCGCAACAACAGATTATCATGAATGAACAAGACAGTCGGTATCATCCCGAACGTAATGCGTCAGGACGAAATAACAGAACAGTACAAATAGTCGAAATGCCACAGCATCCTCCCGCAAATAATAGCACGTCAGATAGAATTTGACTAGATACAGTTTAGGTTGCATCTTCCAGCAACGCAAGCAATACTTTTGACACACAGAATCTTGTTCACGAAAATGTTATTACTTTTGACGACATCCGAGACACTCTTTTGCAGGAAAAACCAGTTTTTCAAAAACCCATTTCACACCCTGTCATTGAAGTAAAGATTGGATCATCCAAATTTTCAGCAGTAATCGATTCTGGATCACCTATGTCAGTTATAAATGAGGAAACTTTCAACGAATGTAACAAAAAGAATACCTATCCTACGTTACCATTAGGCAAAACTAAAGTAAAAGGAGCAGTATCTGGTAAAGGAGTAGATGTAAAATTACAGACACACTTATCGTTTTGTATTGCAGGTCATACGTTTCACTCAAATTTTTGGATTGTTCCCTTATTTACAACAGACGTTATTTTAGGTACGAATTTTCTAGTACAACACGACGCAATTATTGATTTTCAAAATTCCTATTTAATGTTAAAGGATGAAAATGTACAACCGGCTTTAGAATTTCAGCACTCTTTATCTGCAGAAGAACAAACAATTAATCGTACATAGGTCATTTCTGCATAACGTAACATAGACTGTCATTCCACATTGTTCACGATACGTACGTTCACAACTATTATACACCAGACGAAGCCGACTATGACGTTATGCAGATGATTTCTGATAAAGTTAAACAGAGCAGTGCAAATACAGACGACGAACGTACTCAACTACACAAAATTCTTTTACAGCAAGCTCCAGTTTTTGACAACGTCCCTGGTACTATGTCCGGTTTTATGTATGAATTTCAAGTTAAACATCACGACACATTTAAAGCCAAACATTA